>NC_024799.2:12910931-13510931 GCF_000309985.2 Brassica rapa
GGTTTTCACATTTGCTTCATCTTCCGTTATTTGTACTTTTCCGGAGCTCTCCGAGTTACCGCCTCTTCTCTGTCGCACTTTCTTACCTCTTGTAACCGACTGATTTGTCTCTTCCGACCATAATAAAACGTCTTGTGTAAACCCACATCTTCTTTATCACTGTTTTCCGATCAAACAGTTGGCGCCCACCGTGGGCCTTTTTAGCAAAGTAACGTTAGTACTATGGTTGTCAGCAACGACAGTTCTTCGTCAGGCGAGGAGCGCGAAGCTCTCGAGGTGATGCCGGCTCCCGAGGTAACACCTACGCCTACACCAGTAACTCCGCTACCCCCTCCTGCGTCCATGGAAACCATCTTGGCACGCCTCGCCCTGCAAGAAGCGGCGCAGAAGGCGGCGGTCGACCAATCACAGCGATAGCAAAAATACTCGCCCTATCGCTGCAAACGCCGAAGCTTCAACGGCGCAGTACCGTCGACACCTGTTCGCCACTGAACGAACCACCAACGTAGCACCTGCGCGGGATAACAACAACCAGAGCGCCCGGTAACACAACCAGAGAGCCGGTAACGACATCAACGCAGACACCGCAAGCGAGCTAGCCGCGTTGAAACAGTCGGTCCTCGACATCAACTCAAAGATCCACCAGGTGACGACCTCGGCGCCCCAAATCGAGCACGTACTCGCGGAATCTCTTCGCACACCCTTCACGCAAGGGTCACCGGCGTACGGCTCCAGAAGATGGAGAAACTTCGTCTTCCAACCTTCAAGGGTCTCTCCGACCCGTCTACTCATGTCACGTCCTTCAACATAGCGATGCGACGTGCAAATCTGACCGACGAAGACAAAGACGCCGGCTTTTGCCAACTCTTTGTCGAAACCCTAGAGGGACCGGCCCTTACTTGGTTCACAGGCCTCAGAGAAAACTCCGTCGATTGTTTCCACGACCTCTCGACGGCCTTCCTGAAGAATTATATCATGTTCACCAACCAAGAAACGACCGTGTCCGACTGTGGAACCTCACTCATACCAGCGGCCAAAGCCTCCGCGACTTCATGGAGAAGTTCAAGGCTATCGTCTCGAAAGTTGATATTCCTGATCCTATCGCTGTCGAGTCTCTGATGAACACTTTGCACGTTGACTCCACGTTCCGTCAGGATTTACCGATACCCGACGAAATCTGTGTCTGACGCCATCCCTCGCTCGAACAACTTCATCCGCATGGAAGAAGACACAAGGCAAAGTTTGCAAAAGAAGCAGCAGCGAAACAGCGACCGCCCCGAACAAACGACACCCGCCCTGAGCCCCGCCAGCACTCATCCGGTGGGAACACCACTCAGAAGCGAGGCTACGTTAGCTCGGTCGACGACGAGGAATCGCCAAAAACAGCAGCCGTCACGCGAGAGAAAGCCTGGAACCACTGGGATCGAGACTCCGCCTCGAAGCAATCAAAGTCGTCCGAACCAGCGAGTTCAAACTCCGAGGAGCCAAAGAAATGGTGCCTCTACCACAAAAGGGATTCCCATGATACGAAGAGTGCAAAGTCCTCATCGGGCAATTTTTCGACGGGATCACTAACGGGACAATTCAAATGCCCACCTCTCCAACGACACCGAAAAACACCAAAAGTTGGAGTAAGACAAGGAAGAAGGAGAAGAAGGCACAGAAGTCTCAGCAGAACACGGCCCCTAGCGAGGAAAGAGCGAGCCCTGAGCGCACTCCTGTCAACAACGTCGGCCCTGCCAACGATTCATCAGAAACGAACATCCGCGTCGCCGGCGACGAGTGTAAGTCATACTCTCCCGCCCTTGTGACTCCTCTAACGACGACTCCTCGACAATGCAACCAGATTTACGCGACAAACTGAGCAGCAAAGTCGAGCAATCTCTCACTTCCCCGACAACAGACAAAGATCTGCGCACCCTATTGAAGCGAAAGAGCGCTACGAACGAACACGTAGGAAGCGCCGACCTCCGCGCGACCATCTCAAAATCCAGCGCCAGGAGAATAGGTCAAAACGGCGACCTTCGCGACCAGCTCAATTCAAAGGCCGCTGACCTGCGAATCCAACTCAACCGTTCAAAAGGGTCCGATCTGCGACGACGTCTCGAATCAAAAAAGAAAAAGCCCGCAGAAACTCTTCAATTCGAGAACACAACCGATGATTTAAGGAAGCAACTCGAATCAATGCGAGCTACCCGCAATCAGCACATTAGCGTAATCATGGGAGGATCACCTCCTTGCGGCGACTCAGTTCGAGCTGTCAAAGACTACAAACGACAAGCCACCACCTCCAAGAAGTGGCCGCCTCCAGTCGAAAATGATCACCAGATCACTTTTTCGGCACTAGATACCAAGGGCGTCCATACGCCACACAACGATCCTCTTCTCGTCGACCTCGACATCGGAGAATGCTTAGTCGCAAAAGTCCTTATCGACACCGGCAGCTCAGTCGATCTCATCTTTCGCGACACACTCGACAAAATGGGAGTCGATTTGAGAGACATGAAGCCTTCCTCTCGCACGCTCACTGGCTTCAACGGAGCTCGGAGCAAATGATCGAGTTGACGCCAGAGCTGGAGCAAGACCTCATCCTACCAAGTGTAAACTGGATCCTCCACGTCGACGGTTCATCCACGAGTAAAGGATCAGGAGCAGGAGTGCAATTGCAATCACCAACAGGAGAACTCATTCGGCAGTCATTCAGTTTCGGTTTCGCGGCATCAAACAACGAAGCTGAGTACGAATCCCTCATCGCGGGGCTCCGTCTCGCCAAGGCGGTGAAAGCCAAACGAATCAGTGCTTACTGCGACTCTCAACTCGTCGTAAGCCAATACCTCGGTGATTACGACGTCCGCAACGAAAGGATGGACGCCTACCTCAAACTCGTCCAGGACCTTACGCGAGACTTCGAGTTCTTCGAACTCACGAAGGTTCCTCGCGGAGAAAATGTTTGTGCTGACGCCCTCGCCGCTCTGGGAAGCAAGCTACACGACCAGGTCAAAAGGACAATCCCGATCCACAAAATCGAGAAACCAAGCATTGACACGAAGGCAGAACAGGCCGCATTATAGCAGCGATCAACGACGCGATGGACATTGACGAAGTGGAATCTCCCTCGCCAGATGATCACCCAACAGATTGGCGTATGGAACTCATCGATTATCTCGCGGAAGGTTTACTGCCCGTCGAAAAATGGGACGCCCGGCGACTGAAACGACGCAGCGCACACTACGTCGTCATGGACGGGGAACTACACCGATGGACTGCAACAAAGGTACTACTCAAGTGTATCGCCGGCGAAGAAACGAGACTCGTCATGCCCGAAACACACGAAGGAGCAGCAGGCAACCACTCGGGCGGGCGAGCTCTCGCACTAAAAGTTAAAAACCTCGGATTCTACTGGCCAACCATGAACGCCGACTGCGAGACATACGCGCGCAAATGCGATAAATGCCAGCGTCACGCCAAAACCATACACAGCCCAACGGAGTTTCTCCACACCTTGACTGCTCCATACCCATTTATGAGATGGGGAATGGACATCATTGGTCCGATGCCGGCATCCCGACAAAAGAAGTTCATCCTGGTCCTCACCGATTACTTCACCAAATGGGTTGAAGCCGAAGCCTACGCCAGCATAACCGACAAGGAGGTACAAAACTTCGTCTGGAAGAACATAATCTGCCGACACGGGCTCCCATACAAGATAATCACGGACAACGGTTCGCAATTCATCTCGCATCATTTCAAGGGCTTCTGCGACAGATGGCGCATTCGACTCAACATGTCGACACCGAGAAACCCGCAAAGTAATGGTCAAGCCGAATCGACGAACAAGACCATCATAGACTGTCTGAAGAAACGACTCGATTTAAAGAAAGGTTGCGGCAGGGCAGACGAACTAGATGGTGTCCTGTGGTCTCACAGAACCACTCCTCGCGGAGCGACGAAGACTACACCCTTCTCAATGGCCTACAACGTCGAGGCAATGGCTCCTGCAGAAGTGAACGTGACGAGTCTGCGCCGATCGCGAATGCCACAGAACGCTGAACTCAACCGCGACATGCTCCTCGACGCACTCGACGACATCGAGGAAAAGCGCGACCAAGCGTTACTCCGTATCCAGAATTACCAGCATCAAATCGAGAGCTATTACAACAAAAAGGTCAAGTCGCGTCCTCTCGAAATGGGCAACCTTGTCTTAAGAAAGGTTTTCGAAAACACTAAGGAGTGGAAAGCCGGCAAGCTCGGAGCCAACTGGGAAGGACCATACAAGATAGTCGAAGTCATCAAGCCAGGAGTATACCGCCTCGAGACTTCAACAGGTGAAGCAGTACCGAGAGCCTGGAACTCCAAACATCTCCGCCTCTTCCATCCTTAGTCAAGGAAAACACCAACCCGAGTAAATGCGCTACAAAGGCCACTTTTACTCGCAATCTATTGATCGAGTAAATGCGCCACACAAAAAAAAAAAAAAAAAAAAAAAAAAAAAACGAGCAAATGCGCCCCAAAGGCCACTTTTACTCGCAATCTAAGAACTACGAATGGCTTGATTCCCGCAAAGGGATACGTAGGCAGCCCAAAGAAAAAGAGTCCAGCCGAAAAAAAAATAAAATAAACCCTCCCCGAGGAATCGATCTCCGAAGCAGACGATCACTTAAGCGATGCCTACACGAGCACGCCCCGGCTCCTCGAACAAATGTATCGGCACTCGCATCCCACGTTGAATACGTCCTGATCAGACACATATTCACGGGAATCGACCGCGTTGCGACCTAAACCAACATGGCCGAGACAATGACTCCAACTCATCCTATAATTAACTAAGTAAGGTCTGGCCAACCAAACGCTTGAAAATTACATTAGGATCGACTTGGAACCGTCAAAGTCGAAAACTCTCAATTGACGACTAAAATTCAAAGTGGCAAACGGTCACGACTCAAAGAGATCGACCGAGACAAAGTCGTAACGAGCTTAAAGCTATAATGATTCGACGTCTCGAACAGCATTTACACCGAACAAATAGAGTTACTTCGAATCTCGAGAAATCATGCATTTGATAAGACAAGTCTAAGTTAAATAAAACGGCTTATGTGATTCAAACAGTTCGAAATAACGAGCACAAGAACGAAAGCCCAGAAGGCAGAATCCTAGAAAAGAAAAAACAACAACAAAAGTCCCCCGGGACTCAAAAGAGAACAACATACAAGAGACCCTAATCCTCTCGGTCGCTCTCACGATCGTTGAGGGCAGAAAGCTCCGAAGCCCTAACACTCGACTCACGAGCAGCCGGAGAGACGTGCATTTCATCTGATCTCGGGATCTCTTCAAACACCCCCACATTCTCTTCTTCATTGCCTCGACGGGACCCTTCAGCCGAAGTGTCCGAAAGTACGAGCAGGGGGGCGTTATCTTCAGCAGCAAGGTTCCCTCGGTTAGGCGTCTCTCCCTAGAATGCAGTCAAAGGACCCTCAACGAGGGGCGTCGGGACTGCATGATGCACTTCCGTCGAATGAGTGAGCGGAGTGTGAAGAGTCAGCGCGGTCTCGGGATCGATCAAGCCAGCGTTGGACCCATACGGGTCGAGACTCGCCAAGATTCGAGCATCCACGAACTGAGAGTCCAGCACGAGAGGAGAGAGTGCGAGATCTCCCGCGGGAATCTCGCCCACTTTGAGCTTCTCGGCCTCTTGCTCGTATTTCCTCTCTTGCTCCGCGAAAATCTCAATGGTAGCTTGCGAGATGTCGCTCCCAGCCCTCCTCAAGGCTTCGAGACATTTCCTGGTTCCAAAAGCTTGGCTATGGAGTTACCGAGCTTCATCATAGAGGCCTCGTCGCTCTTCTCGGGAACGAATCCTCGCGAAACGACGGTTAGCCTTCGCGGCCATCTCGGTCTCGACTCTTACCCTTTCCTTAGTGACTTCTAGGATCCTGGAGTCTCTAAGGCGTTTCATCTCCCTTTCATGAGCCGCAGTAAGTGAGACCTTCTCGCTCTCGAGATCAGCATTCTTCTGTTCAAGCTCACGGACGACACCTCGGGACGCCTCCAATTCAGCCTTCAGCTCGTCTCTCCGAGTTATGGTGCGACTCATCATACCATTGAGCTTCTCGAGATTGCTCCTTTTCTCGCTTAGCTGGCGAGCAAGGACCTCCTCCTTCTCAGCAAACTCCTTCTTAGCCAGCTCTAGTTCACCCAAAGCTCCCTTCAGCGCAGTGTCGTACTTGTCAATCAAGACATTCATCGCGCTGTCCCCCTAAAGACGCGAGGCAACGAAAACCGCGAGGAATTAGCACTAGGGTAATGGAGCAAGAAAAAGATAAGAAGAAGTTGAATTATTTACCAGCAATTTGGCCCTCGCGGCTTCCTCGTACTCTCCCCCGAAGATAAGGTCCTTCACGGCGGGCAAAGGTTTCGCCCTTCCCCTAAACTGACGAAGGAGCTCCCCGCATTTCTCTGGAACGTACGCCAATGGAGCCGGCCCCTCGTAGTGGAAGTCGACTTTGTCAGGAAAGCTAACTCCGGGCACCCTCCTCAAGATGGCATCACCACGAGAAGAGGTACCAGTCTGGACGGCCCCGATACTGGGACGGGCCGGAACCTCTACATAAGGGGATATCGGAGCAGGAAATTGCTCCTCGCCATCTGCCTCGTCGTCACGCCTTCTTATCAGAAGCGGCGACCCCTCAGATTCCTCTTCAAGGTTATCTGAGCCCGCATCTCCGAGAGAAGCCTCGGGCTCCTGCCCGTCGACGGCCTCCTCCTCGTCGTCTTCTTCTCCAAGGGCCCCAGCTGCGAGAGCCTCCTCCTCGGGATGAAGTCCTTCTTCCTCGACGTCTCCCCCCTCAGTTTCGGTCGGTCCCTCGAGATTCCCCGACTCCTCGCTAACGGACTTCTTCTTTGTCCTCTTCTTCTTTTTCTTCTTCTGAGGTTCACCAGAAGGAGGGACATCACTCGCCTCCTCGGTACTCCTCTCAGCTCCCGAGCCGTCACCTCTCTTTCTTTTTCTGCCCTTCCCCGCGCCTCTGGCTTCGGAAGGGGGAACCTCGCCAGCACGAGGAACCGCCGTCGAAGGACCTTCCCCGCTGACCAGCCCCAGCTGGGCCGCTATCATTGCGCTCAGATCAGGAAGAGTGCCCATCTTCTTCGCCTCGGAAATTTGTTTCTGAATGTCTCTCGGGAAGATGTCTAGTCGCTTAGCGCGAATAGGAAGAACGGTCGGAAGGTCGGATCTCCACTCTCCTGTAAATATGCAGAAGAGTCAAGACGCGACAAAAGATCTTACGACTAAAATGACTTAATCTAAAGGTGCGAGAAAACATACTTCGAGCGATTCGATCTTTGAGCTCGTGGATCTTCTTGACGGTGATCTCGGACCAGCGATAGACTCGAAGCAGAGCGACGGCACGAACGCTCCTCAAGAAATCTTCGGGATAAACGGGAGAAGTAGGATGGCCGACTGCACACAAAGCAAAAAGATATACATGATTAGAATCGACAAAGTTGCTTACGGATCGCGACAGAATATTCTACCGCAAGAACGGTTCCAAAGAACTCGATAATCATTTCGGGGAGGTTTCTCGAAGGCCGAACTGTCGGACTTGAGGAAGAAGTAGGAACGTTGCCAGTTCTGCGTCTTATTCGGATGACCGGCGCATACATTGCATTTCAGTCGCATCTTCACCGAGTAGGTGCCATCCTTCATATCGGTTATTGAAGTCATCTCCTCGAACGATCTGACGCTCATCGGCATATCGATCTGCTCCGCCAAAACCGACAAAGTAACCGCTAGTCGCAGCGAGCCATTCAGCAGTTGACTAATCGCGAGATCTCGGCGCCTGGCGTATGCAGTAATCAGTCGCGGGATGGGGAACCAGCAGCGAGTGTCTCCCTGAAAGTAGGATTCATACACTGTCTGGTACCCAATCGGAGGAGACCAAGGCCTCTGCGTCTCCGTAGGCACTAGGAAGGTCACGCCCACTGCGCCAGCTGCCCGAAGAACCCTCTTCACGCTTCTCGAAGTCAACTTTGTCTTCTCTACGCCTTCCCAGTCCTGACCGGCTAAGAAGGCGGAACGTAATAAGTCGGTATGAAGTTGAGGAAGCTCTTCGAAAATCCCGTCAGGGTAGAAAATAGTCGGGAATAGTTCGGCTTCAGAATCGACACTTTCCGAGGAACCGCCCTCCACAGGTCGAGCCCTCAAGGTGATCGACTCAACAGGCATCGCCCCGCTCTGCCCGTCTCTCGCACATTCCGTCGCATCTCTCGCAACGACGTTCTCACTCCCTTCCCTCGCGAGTCTCGCGGCATCCGCGACCAGGAGCCTCTGAGAACGGGATAGGTTCGCTGTATCCATCATCGCCCCACGGTGAATCGCTTCTGGATCTCCGACACGATCCCCGTCAGGATTTCTTGCCGTATTCGACGCCGCTGCGACTGCCTTCCCTTTCTGCTGCCTCGATAACCTCTGACCCGACGACATCGCGGAGCGTAACGGTGAAGAACGCTTCGAATGAATCTAACAACACTTAGAGAGATAAAGGAAAGAGAGAGAAAGTACCTTTGATCGCGGAGAAAAACTTGAAAAAATGAGAGAAGGACCGCGTATTTATAAGGAAAAGAGAAGGGGAAAATTCGAGGTGTCATCATTAGGCCTATTCGGGCCTAAATGGGCCTCGAAATCTCCCCTAAAAACCCAGCGGACCCTCGCGACGATTCCGCTTCTCGACGTGTCGTGAAAAGAAGAGATGGGGGAAAATCGAAGCGTCATCATTAAGTCTAAACGGGCCTAAATGGGCCTCGAAACTCTCCCTAAGATCCCGACGGTTCCCGCGACTTTCCGGCTTCTCGTCTTAATTAATCGACGGTTATCCTAAAATTGGTTAAACCGGCAATTAACCAAGACACGCCGACTAAAATCTGGGAGCCTGCGATTCAACAGTTCCGAGAGAAGGCGTCACCACAGCTTTTTCCGCGACCCATCGCTTTAACCTCCCGACAGGACTTCTATTCCTTTGAACCTTCAAGTTCTAGAATCCATCATAAGCTAGGCGACTCCTCGCTCACTGATGGACCGGGGGGACTTACTGTAGGAGATGGATCTAACCATCCCACAAGGCCCAAGGAATAGAAGGCCTGGCCCGGACCAAGGGAAGCGACGGCTCGGATAGTCGGCTTAATAGGTCAGTCTCTCGGCTCGCCTCTAAAGTACCTTGAGTCGGTCGTTGTCGACTAAGAGGTATCCGGCTCGGCGACCGCTCGAATGAATGCGGGCCTTTCGGCCCAATAAGGAAAGCCCGCGAAGACGACATAAGCTAGGTCAAGAACGACACATCAGAGGACTATATAAGGAGAAGGAAGAGGAACGAGAAAGGGATCCGAAATCATCTGACTAACACTTGGCGGCTAGATTAGGGTTTTCACCTTTGCTTCATCTTGCCGTTATTTGTACTTTTCCGGTAGCTCTCCGAATTACCGGCCTCTTCTCTGTCGCACTTTCTTACCTCTCTTGTAACCGACTGATTGTCTCTTCCGACCATAATAAAACGTCTTTGTTAAACCCACATCTTCTTTATCACCGTTTTCCGACCAATCAATGAACCTTGTGCAGAACTTCATGGAAGAAGAAGCTAGAGTCTGGTATCAGTTCTCAGCCCAACAAAGAATTTGAATTTTGGATTTTGGCGCATTGTATGTTGAGAACAAGTTTAAGCTAAGATTTGTGGTGAGTTTTTTTGGAGAAGCAGATATTGAAGTGGCTCACACAAGATTCACAACACTACCGCCGTGGTTGCTATGCAGTTTACAACAAATTCACTACCAGTGGAGGAAGCAAAGAAAAATCAAATCCCAGCACGTCAAGTACAGACATCATAAACTTGAACAGTAACAAAGTGTTATGCAACACGAGGTAAGTCACTGCAAAAGCAGGACTTCCGAGTAATGCAGAAACGTATAGGTGTCGTTGTGAAATACTCTGTTAAGCACAAATGGAAGTCTAAGTCATAGCAAAAGCTGTTGGCATTTTATAGACATGATGTCAATCTTGTTCTGCAGCAAAATCCATTTCCAGTGATGCGTGGCTTGAGGACTTTTGCGTGGTTGTTGGCCGTGACAGCAAACCTTCAGCATTTGGTCTCAATTTTTATAGCTCAATCTTGGGGATACGCTTGGTCATGCTCTGGTCGAAGGAGGAAGTGAGATAATGATGTAGAGTTTGAGAGAGGCAAAGACTCTGATTGGAATGAAGGGTTTGCTGTTAAAAGAAGCTGAAGCTTTAAATATTATCTATCGTTCTCTTTCATGGTTTATGCATTTAGAACTGGAGATTAGTGTGAGATCTTGAGGCGATTCTCTCATGGGGGATTCGTATTGAGAAGTTGATCGGATAATCCGATATCTTCTTGAGACTACTCTGGTTGTAGTTGTATCTTTGATCAGTAATACGAGACTAGAGCCACTGGAGAAGACGTTGAGGTTGAGTATATAGGTATCAGTCTTAACAGTGCAAGACACGTCATGAAGAAAAGCTATACAATAGTGGTGACTTAATTTAAGTTCGCAGGGTCGTTATAAAAAGTAAAAACTGTAAATCAATTTAGCCAAAGGCCCATAGTACATAATTGAATTAGATACAGATCAAAACATGAGTAATCTTTTCTTTCCTATGTTACATTACACCTACTACATACACTATATATCAAACACTCGCATGGTGTCGGGATGTAATAAGAATTATGGATGTTCCTCAACCTTGAAAGAAAGGTACATTGAAATCAGAATCACGAGGCCGAACGCAGTCTGATCTCATCCATCCGATTCTCCGCTTTACATTGTCGTACACGATCAGGTGTCCACGCATCGACACGTCTACAGAAAACAAAAACAAAAGATATTTCAATGTTCGATTATTACGAGATTCTGATTAATATAATTATGTCTTTTGATTTTACCTCCAAGAATAATGGTGGATCCATCATGAACACTGCTTCCATCTAATATCCCAAGACATACGTTTCCTTTGTTCTGCATCAAAAGTGTGTACGAAACTCAAATAAACAAAAGCCAAATCATAATCGTGAGAGCATTAACTAAAACGCTTACGCTTATGATCAAGTAATCCTCTGGCTGAAGCACAAGTTTTCTTGATATGATCCACCATTTGCTCCCTATTTGCAGAGTTATTGGTCTAAAGAACCGTTTAACATCCGACAAGGAACTGCATATCAAAACACCAACAGTTAACCTTTAAAGATATGAAATTGGATACTTTTTTGTTAAAATAAGTTCTGAAAACTACCTGATCACGAAGTCAGCTCGCCAACAGATAGGCAGTGTTTTGTCTGATTCGTCAAGTGTTAGTCCCAACCCAGAAACTTCTTTAAGCTTTTCACCAACGAACACAATAACAAAATCATTGACCAGAAGAAGAGTTTAATCTAAAAAGTATTTATTGGTATTCATAATGTGATAGCTTACTGATTTGACCAGGTGAGAGTAAGCCTTGTTAGGGAAGTATGTATAAGAGCTTCCTGTGTCAAATAAGACTTTGCCTACTCTACCGTCTGAGCTAAGCATACTATTCCCGTAGCTAACTTTCGAAACTTGCATCTGATAAACTTCCCTGAAAGATCCCAGAAATGCAAATATTGATTGTTTGACTATGTGAATGATTGAAAACTTTTGGGAATTATACTTACAAGTGAGAATGGTGAAGCATAGGAACCCATGAGATTCCGTGCGAGGGAACCAAATCACTTCCCATGATGATATACCCTTCACCGTTTAGATCAGAGGGAAGGCAGTGGCCAATCACATTGCTGATGATACCTCGGGTTGCAAGTTGAGAAGGCAAGCTAATTTGAGCTCTGCTTAGACCGAGGATCCCGTCTGTTTTAACCAGAGTGTTTAACAGCAGCCCTTGCTGATCATATCCACACCTTAAAGTTCCAGTCACAAAAATGATATTTCCGTAAGAAAGTCACAAATAGTTTTTAGAAAAAAAGGGAGTAATAATGGTTACCCGAAAACAATATCCAAGTCGGCAACAGAGCCGTTGTGGAGATTGATATGAAACTCATCTTTGGTGAGAACTCCAAGGGAAGAGCTAAGATCAGCATAGTCAATCTCGTAGTCACATTGCTCACAATCCTCACAATGTTGTGTCATTTGATTCTTTTGAACTTCTACACATAAGGACTCCGCGGATCTCACTAACATACCTTTTCTTGGTGTATATAGTTGATTTGCTCCCTAAATACCCACCACCAAATCAAGAATGTTCATCAGCACTTTCACACATACTATTCTCCTAAAAATCTTTAAAAAAAAAAGAAAACAGGATCTTTACCTTAGCGCAGCTCCTACAAGGAGCGTCACACTGGACCCAAGTCAAGTCACTTCCAGTATCGATGTCAAGATAGAAGTAGTGTTTTCCAACAAGAATCCGTGTGAAGTAAAACCTGCAATAAAATTAAAAAAAAAAAAAAAAAAAAAAGCTTTCAGTTACTTGGGCTGTAAGTAACAAAACAACATTTTACATTTCAATACAATACAATGAATGCTCTATTACCCATTAGGATAGACATCTCCAGCAACGGGAAGAATCGTAGTGGAGGAGTCAAAAGAAGCATCGTTGACTTTCACAAGGATTCCAGTTTTTAGTACATCCACAACTTCCGCTAACTTCCGGTCTGGAATCGCGCGGGCACCCAGTTTGTGGTACACGGGGAAGACAAACGACGACGTTTCGCGGCGATTGGGTTCATCGTCACGATCCCTCTCATCATCATAAACCCTAAACATCTGAACGGTGTTGGGGAAAACAGAGGCGTAGAAAGCAACCGCGAGGAGCGAAATAGCGATAAGGCTCAGCACTAGCCTCGGCGAGCCCGTGGAGAGATCCGAGAGCCAGAATCCGGGATCCGGGGGGCCGGGTTGAAAAGTCGGGTTTGGGTGGTCAGTGAGGGTGAAGGCGGAGATAGTTTTGCCTTGGGAAGGATCATCGGAAGGTGGGAGAGTGATTATGACTACGGCATGGGCTCGCTGGTCGTCAGGTTGTGGCTCCATTCTCCGACAAATTGATTTTAGGGAGATTTCGATCGAGAATTGAAATGGCAGAGTAGGACTAGGAGGGATGTGGTCAAGAGTCAAGAGGCCTATGCGAAGTTGCGAGGAAGGAGAGAGGTCTGTTGTTTTTTACTAATATTTGAATATTATTAAGCTACTTCAATCCTATTTGATCTTCTTTTTCTTTTGTCAACACTTAAACCATATTTGAAAGATACCAATTACGTCAAAAATATTAGTATAATTTACTCTGAAGATTTGGAGAAAATTGAGTTCTTTTTAATCTTATAAATTACAGATTTAACAGACGATACTCTCCCTCATTTTATATATAATTAAGAACGTTTTAATAAATATATATTCATTTAAACAAAATATAAGTATTTAACCGGGCCTCGTGGTCTGGTGGTAAAAAAACCTCGGATGAGGTGTCCGCCATCATGAGTTCGAGCCTCCGCCACAGCGGATTTAACATGGTTTCCGTTTGGCCTCCAGGACCTTCCTCGCCAGTTCCGGTTGGACGCGATGGGATAGTCGGACTAAGTGAGAGGTCTGGATACCTGGATTATCAAAAAAAAAATATAAGTATTTTATGATAAAACAATATGTTAATTTCGTAAATAAACATGTTTGGTCACAATCCTCATCGAGTTTGTCCCTGCAACCGTCAAGAGAGCAAAATATTTAAGAGTTCGTTTCACCTTCTCCGGTGTCCGGCAAGCTTTGTCGGCGCCGTGAGAGGATCTATAGAGTCGCCTAGTAGGTTTATTAAGTTAAGATGAGGTTCTTCGGTAGCTGAGATTCCTGAGATGGTGTCTGAGAATGTCTCTGTATTTTGGTTCGTTTGGGATACTTGAACAGATCTGAGACTATTTTCTAGTAAGCAGTGCTGGAATATGTCGGCATTGATGTGAGACATTACTTCTTTCATCGGATCTGTTGAAATGGGTTCTAAGTGATTCTTGGATGGTTAATTGATCGGGTCATATTTCCTCCATATCCTTGTTATTTTGTTGAATGGTCTCTCAGTCTTTGTTGGCTGTTTAGTTCTTTCACCTTGTGTTGCCATGTTTTCAATTCTCTAGATTAGCGAATTCAGTTCTTTGTTTTTGCTCTATCTACATTCTTGTTGGACCTTTTTGTTTCACATCTTCTTCCTCCTTTGTTATTCATGGGTAAGCTTTTATGAGCATCATGTTTTGCAAAGGGTTTGGGTTTATAGCTTGATTTTGTAGTTATGGTTGTTAGGGAAATCCTACTAGACTTTGTCTCACCCAACAGCAATCACTTGCTAGTTATGATACACCTTGTTAGGTTTACCCATACACCTAACTTCCCTACTCTTTGAGTGTTAAACCTTTGGATCTTTGTGATGAACAACAGAGACTTAAAGATACAAGATTTTTAACCCAGTTTCCTTGCGGTACCTCTGGGGTGGGATCCTTCTCCCACGACTTCCACTATCAAGCAATGTTTACAAGTTCCTCTCACTTCTCACAAGCTTGAGAATGACAAAGGAGATTACAAAAGGAGAGATACCAACGCACTCTAAAAACACAAAGACTTGAACTTTGTTTCTTCTCTTGTCTATGGTAGCTTCTCACTCTCTGACTACTTCTCTCTTGTCTCCTTTTTGCCCTTTGCTCAGCCTGCAGTTCCTCCTTGGCTGCCTTTGAACCTTTTGCTTGTCTCCCTCTTGAGACCTTGTGGAATTTCCCTCTTTGTTGTCTCTTTTTCTCTAGATCTTGTAGAGCTTCTCTATTTTTTATTTTTTCTTGATTAGGAGGCACAAATTAGGTTAAAGAGTTTATATATGGTCTTCCAAAACCCTTACACGAAATGGGTTTTAGCCACTAAAACCCAAACATAACTTGGAATGAGGCATCCACAGAAACGCATCCACGGAACTGCATCTGTTTCCAATTTCACATAACCAAACCCATCCATGAAATTGCATCCATGGAAATAGCATCCATGACCAAATGCACATTTCCAACAGTGGTGATGTCTCCTTGCAGCTTTTGGTTCTTTAGCTCTCTCTCATTTCCTTTGGTTGTGGAATCTGCATCCGGTTGACTGTTGATCATGTTATGCATTCAATGGTTCTGCTTTGGTATTTGAAGTGTGTCATTGCGAAGTTGTTCTAATTCTCTCTAATAATTGTCGGTTTGTTCATGGGGCTTTTGTTTTAGCCTAGTGGTTTGGAGCTCTTCAGTTAGCTCTTATCAAGCAACATTTTGTGATTCAAGGACGGCATCTCTTGTGCTCGTCATTATGGTTGTGTTACTAGGTTCCGGCCGATATATGTGTTCACAAAATAGGCTTATTTGTTCTTTAGCTTCTATGGGGGGAAGTGATTTTCGGTAAGAAAGTCTTGAGCATTGGTGAAAGTTAGTTTTTAATTTCTATGGTTTAGTATTGTTGTATTTGCTTCATGTGTTGTTCGGCTTGTGGCTACGAGTTTATCCGGTTTATGTCTATGATGTGTTTTGGATAATTGTGTTGTGTTGAACATCCCATTTAAGTTTGTGATGGAATGATTTGATAAAAGATAATAAAAGTACGGTTCATCTTCAAACATGTATCATATCCTAAATATGATGAAATACGATGAAATGAGGCAGTTATTTTGTAAATTCAATTAAAAGTACATACATGTAAAATTCTGATATTTATTGAAAACATGTATCTTCCACTAACATTTTACTTCTGCAAATAAAAGTACTATCGTATTGAAAATTGCCAAAATTAATTTAATTGTAGTTACATTTTTTTTGTTGAGAAAGTAGTTACAAACTTACATATTTCTTGCAGAAAAGAGAGAATCAATTCATTCAAAGGTATTGAATTGTTGCAAAAAAAAAAGCAATTGAATTTGTATATGATGTTATTACTTAAGGTCAAAAAATAATACTCCTTCCGTTTTTCAGTATAAGTCGTTTTAGAATTATGCACACAGATTAAGAAAGCATTAATTTTTTATATTTTTTAAACAAAAACATCACTAATTATTTACGTAACCACAAATCAACCAATAATAAAATAGAATGTATATTGTTATTGGTCATATAACATTAAGTGTTAATAAATTTTACATAGAAAACCGAAAACGTCATATAATTTGGAACATAAAAATTTCTCTAAAATGACTTATATAAAAAACGGAGCGAGTATAAAATATAAAAAAATAATATTATTATTTTTGGAATAAAAAATACAAAATAGGTTCACGTCCCAGTGATATGTTTCAGAAATTATAGCAAAAAGTTCACATCGCAGCATAAGATCAGTTCATGCCCAATTGCCCACCTACGAAAAGTCAAAAACGAAGCCTAGCTAAATCAATGGTTATGAATAAATAAATGACTAATAGATACAAAGAAGAAAAAAACATAAAGAAATAGAAATTATCTTATTAATTAAATCATATTCTGCAAAAATTGATGTAAGTCAACGCATCATCCGTTGACCCATGGGAGGAGCCATTATGTCTTGTTTCTGCCTTTGCACATTCCCAATCCATCCTATATAAACCAATATACTACCAAGTCAAACATTGACAAACAAACAAAATGTATTCAAGAGTTTGTGAGGAACGGTGTCGTCTTAGGTCTGGGCCATTGTCGGGTTTTGTAAGTGAATCAAGCGAAGGCATATTGCGAGTACTGGGTTTCGAGATTCATTTAATCTCAGTCTGAAATGAGTCTGAGCTAGAAAGCGCGAGTTTGTTACAAGTTTGGATCCCACATTCAGTTACAAAATGCGTAAGTCATCATCGTCTCTTGACGAAAATCAAAACAAGCGAGAGACAAGGAGTTTTACACACAGAGAGAAAGGAGAGACTACGAATAAGCTAGAAGAGAGTGCTAGACTAAGAACAGTTTAATAGTTTAATTCAAATTAAAATTGAATTAAATAATTTAAAATATTAAGATATTATTATTTTATTTTTGAGATTTGTTTTTTTTTTAAGTTCTGAACGATGGTCACCCTTTGTCCCTTTCTATAAACAAAATTTTAATTCCAAGTTTTTTTTACTTTACAAAAAGGAAAATAAAACGAAGAAATGTGAAAACTATATTCTCAAACCCTAATTTGTTCTTTTTTCTTTACAAATGGGTCAACCAAATCAAAGTCCGAGTCTGAGGATAAACAATAACTTCAACCCAACCACCGGTTTACGAAAAGCAAATGGTTGAAACCGATCAGAAATACCCCAGCAATGGTGGAATGGTTAACCAACCAAGCGTAGTACCCACTATGGGTATACCGGCTCAGTATATAAATCCCAGTGGAATGGGTAACCAACCTTATGTTGCACAAATTGCCCTGCGGTGATTATTAACCAACCAATATCAAACTGGACTTCAGGGCTTTGTGATTGCATGAACGATGTCGAAAATGGTTAGAAACTATTTTTTTTTTAATTATTCATTTTGTTGCGTTTTTTACATAATGATTTTGATCTCTTTAATTGTTGTGTATTTTGGATCAGCAATCATCCTATGCAGCTTTCCGTTCGTTACATTCGGGCAGATCGCATAAGTTACCGATGAAGGCACAACAAGTAAGTATATATATACAAATGTAAATCGATTTATCATGCATATACGTAGATTATGATTGTTAAGACTCGAGATTAAGGAATAAAAAACAAGTTATTACTAATCACATATATTTGCGATGGCGGTTCACGTTAATGATCTTATTATAATATATATACCTTGTGTTTATGTAGGTTGTGTAGGTTGTGTAATGAGTGGAATGCTGTACGTATTGATATGTTGTCAGTTTTGGACACCGTGTGTTTACTCATGCACATTCCGGGCCAAGATCCGAAGTAAATTCGGGTTACCAGATGCTCCAGCTCCAGATTGGATAACCCATTGTTTCTGTGAGTATTGTGCACTTTGCCAAGAATATCGTGAGCTCAAGAACCGTGGCCTTGATCCTTCCATTGGTAAATTGTCAACCGTCTATGAGTTTCAGTCCCAAATAATCTATCAATCAACACTGTTAAGGTATCGATCCAAGTCTTAGGTCATAGACTAAACTTAGATTACTGCTTGATCAAGTTGACTAATCGATCTCGATCTTGACAAGTGAAACGCGAAACTAAAACAGATCAACACACAGGTTTTTCACGCGGTGTTCACCGCACCTCCCCGACGTGTAGAAGCTGCTATACTCACGGAGCTAGCTCAGCTAGCAACTCATTTATATAATCGTTGTGATTACAAGTGATTGATATCTAGATCCTGATATCGTTTGTTCTTCTTTCAGCTGTTACAAACGTATACACAAGGAATTAACCGGAGAGGATTACATCAGCGACTACGACGGAGATGACAGTCTTTCAACCTTTGATTCCTCCGATGAAGACAAAGGCTCATAGCTTTAACCAGAGAATGCTTGGGGACTTCAAGAGCTGCGATCAACTGCTGAATCTTTTCTCTTCTTAGTCTAGCACTCTCTTCCAGCTTCTTCGTAATCTCTCATTTCTCTCTCTGTGCAAAACTCCATTTCTCTCGCTTGCTCTGTTTTCGTCAGGAAGACGATGATGACTCACGCATTTTGTAACTGAATGTGGGACCCAATCTTGTAACAAACTTGCGCCTTCCAGCTCAGGCTCATTTCGGGCTGAGACTAAATAAATCTCAAGGCCCACTACTCTCAATATGCCTTTTCTTGATTTACTTACGAACCCAACAATGGCCCAGACCTAAGACGACAGCGTTCCTCACAAATCTCCACCTTGTCGATTAGGTCATTCAAACCCAATTCTTTCCACCGAACACTGTTCATCCCCTGAAACGTCAAACCATATCGGAATCTCCTCGGAACAGTCGTACCGGCTCAAACAGCTACTGCGAATAAAATGACACTCCATTTCTGATTCCCCAAGAACCTATCAGAACTCCTAACCCTTTTTCTTTAACTCTCACTCTTCCACCCGACTTCAAACTTCGTGAGACGCCTCCAGCACCTCCACAAGTCGAACCAGAAGAACAAACAGCTCTAATTCAGTCAGAACCAACTGAAGCTCCACCTCGAAGACAAACCAACCTTGAATACTGTAAGTTTTCTTCCTTACACAACTCGAATCTCCCTTTAGAACAAGAACTGATTAACTCGTTTCCTTTCTTTCAGTTAACGAGCATCTGAACATCTTTGGAGAGACTCCAGTAACTCTTGCCTAAGTGAATTCAGCTATTCTTTGTTAGTTAAACTCGTTGTTTGACCAAGAACAAATTACTAACAAAATCTGTTTTTTTGTTGAAACATGTACTCCTTCCTTATAAGACGACCAAACAACATTATCACCTCGGAGTACTTCGACACATGATCAGACGGTGACCCTCGGCGTTACGAGGCACTTCTCGAACGCGCTACCAGGTAAACACTTGGTCAACATATCTGCTGGGTTTAGAGTATTGTGAATCTTTAGGATCTTAACCAACCCGAAATTAATAATGTCTCTGATGAAATGAATCTTGTTAGCAATGTGCTTAGTCCGGTCATGATGTACTGAGTTTTTAGCTAGGCAAATAACACTTTGTGAATCACAATGCAGCTTAAAATACTTTGAATTGAATCCTAACTCACTTTAAAACTCTCTCAACCATAACCCTTCCTTTGTAGCCTCTGACAAAGCAATGTACTCAGCCTCTGTTGTTGATAACGCAACAACATGCTGCAGTGATGATCTCCAGCTAACGGTGTTACCACCCACTTGAAAAACATATCCAGTTACTGATATTCGTTTATCGAGATCAGTTGAGTAGTCTAAATCACTGAAACCTTCAATCTCAAAATGTCCTGATTTTGAGAAGTTTAAACAGACCTCTGTAGCTCCATGTAGATATCTCAATAGCCACATAACTGCTCCCCAGTGCTCACGACTTGGCTTTGATTTAAATCTGCTCACCAAACCAACTACAAAGGCCAACTCTGGTATTGATCTTACCATCGCGTACATCAAGCTTCCAACCGCATTTGCATACAAAACATCATCCATAAGCTTCGCCTCTGTAAGCCACTTTTATCAGTCAAACTCTTCAACTTGAATTAACAGTTTGTAGGGGTTACGATTGGCTTACAGAATTCCATACCACACGTTCTCAAAATCTGTTTCACATACTTTTTGAGTCAGTTTCAGCTCTCCCTTCTTTCAATCTCTGATGATATTCATTCCAAGTATTCTAGCCGCTAGTCCAAGATCCTTCATTTCAAACTCAGACTTCAAATCTTCTTTAAGTCTTGAGATTTATTTCTTACTCCTTGTTGCTATGAGCATGTCATCAACATAAAGAAGATATAGACATTGTATCCTGATCTGTTCTTCTTTGAATATACACACGGGTCCTTCACACACCTCGTAAAACCAATAGCCTTCATAAAAGAATTGAACCTCAAGTTCCATTGTCAGGGTGATTGTTTCAACCCATATAGCAATTTTTTCGGAAGACACACCTTGCCTTCATCTCCTTTCTTGATGAAACTCTCTGGTTGTTCCATATAGATAGTCTCATCTAAGTTCACGTGAAGAAACGCCGTTTTCACATCCATTTGTTCCAACTCAGCATCAAAGTTGACAACATACGACATAATGATCCGAATGGAAACATGCTTTACGACTGGTGAAAATATTTCATTGAAGTCAACACCTTCAACCTGAGTATAACCTTTACCCACAAGACGTGTCTTGTATCTAGGATCTTCCACTCTTGGTATACCTTTTATACTTATAAATCTATTTGCAACCAATGATTCTTTGTCTCGGAGGTCTCTCAACAACGTCCCATGTATCATTCTTGTCAAGCGAGTCCTACTCTTCACCCATAGAAGCATTCCACTTTTACTAGTTCTTACTCTTTCTAGCTTCTGCATAACTCTGAGGTTCATTTACCTCAATATCCGCAGCACTGGTTAAAGCATATGCAACAAAGTCTCCACTTTCAAAGGTAGCTGAGGTTTAATCTGCCTCCTCGCCCGATCTCTTGCCAGAAGATAATCATTCAATGAAGCTTTGGTGTTCACAGGCTCTTGTTCTGTCTCTTCTCCCTCGTCTTCAGAATCTGAGTTTCTTTCTTTGTTCAAAGATGATCCACCTTCACCAGTGTTTCCTGTTCCTGAAGTCGTTCCAATTTCAAAAGAAGAACCTCCTCTAGTAGGACCTTGAATTAGATCAGCCTTGAATGTCACTCACTTTGTCTTAGGAGAAACATCAACTTCTTTTCCCTTGTACTTTATGTACAGACTGTCTTCATTGAACACCACATTCCTACTTATTGTAGTCTTTACATCCTTTGGTAACCAGACTCAATAACCAGACTCGATAGCCTTTTATTCCTTGTGGATAACCCATAAAGATGCCTTTTATAGCTCTAGGACTTATCTTGTCTTGAACCGTGCGCACGTAAGCAACACAACCAAATCTTCTAAGATGACTGAACTCCACCTTCACACTAGACCAGACTTCTTCTGGAATCTTAAACGCGAAGTAAGCATTTGGAGTTTTGTTAATCAGATAGATGACCGTAGAAGCAGCTTCAGCCCAAAACTTCTTTTCCAAACCAGATCATCCAACATACATCGAATCTTATCAGCAATGGTTCTGTTCATCCTTTCTGCAACTATGTTATGCTGTGGAGTATAAGTACAAGTCTTGTGTCTTTTGATTCCAGCTTCTTTACACATCTTGTCCATAAAGTTGTTACAAAACTCGAGCCCATTATCTGTTCTAAGACACTTAACCTTCTTTCCGGTTTCCACTCTGATATGTTCTCGTAAGCCTCATTCTTAGATCGTAGAAACCTGATCCAAACTCTCTTTGAGAAGTCATCAATCAGCATGAGAAAATACTTACAACATGGCAAGATTTCTTCATTAGACATAGAATCCCACAGATCACTATGAACATAGCCAAGAATCTCTTTAGTCACATGTTTAGCACTAGGAAACGACAACTTATGAGCTTACCAAGAACACACTTCACAGAAATCCAAAGTATGTACCTCCTTGTTCAGATAACCATTCTTCACCAGAACATTCATGTTCTTCAAGCTCATATGACCAAGTCATGAGTGCCAATGGTTTGTGAGATTCACATCAGCTCTAGACAAATTAGCTTCGGCTTTAACTACAGATCCTTGTAAGTAATACAAGCCGTCTTTATAATCTCCTGAAAACACCTTCTTGCCATCTTTGAAGAAAGTAACCTTGTAGTCTTCACAAGTGTACTTACAACCATTCTTCTCCATTTTACCATACGAAATCAAGTTTCTCCCCATTGAAGGCATGTACCTTACACCAGTCAGCACCACAGTAGACTGATCGGGATTTACAATCTTCAGTTTACCAATTCTTTTCACCTTGCTGATAGTATTGTTTCCCATTAGTACTTTACCTCCTTCAAACTCTTCTAGATCAAATAGAACTTCTTTGTCCGGGGTGATGTGGAAGGTGCATCCTGAATCAAAAATCCATTCTTCTTTTGTATCTTGCATGCTCACTGTTAAGATCATTGGAAATTCTTTTTCTTAGAGCCACATTTGCGGAGTTTGAAGATCTTTGTTCCTTTCGTTCAGAACAGTCACGTTTGAAATGACCTTCCTTCCACACACCCAACACTCTCTAGCTTTAGCTTGAGACTTTCCTCTTGACTTTGAACGAAAGCCTTTACTTTTTGATCTATACTTTCCTTGATTTTAACATCTCTTGTCTGTCCTTCCCCTTGAGACCACAAAACCTTCAGCATTAGACTTAGGACGCTTTCCTAAGCCTTTCTCCCTGAGCTATGCTTCCTTTGCATAAGCTAAGGTTGTCACTTCTTTGACAGTTAGTGTCTCCTTGCCATTTCCATACTTCAGAGTATGAACCAATGAATCGTATTGTGGAGGTAGACTGGCTTTATTGCTTGATCCTCATCTGACACATTTATGTTAAGACTAGCAAGATCATCCACCAGCTTTAGAAACTTATCAAGATTCTCTTCAATACTCTTGTTCTCATCCATCTTGTAACTCGCAAAGCTTTGCTTTAGATAGATCCGGTTAGGAATGTCTTTGTTTGATAGTCTCCTTCTAAAGCTCTCCACACTTCAATGGATGTAGTTTCCTTCGTAACCTTTCTCAAGTGATTGATATCTAGATACTGATATTGTTTGTTCTTCTTTCAGCTATTACAAGCGTATACACAAGGAATTAACCGGAAAGGATTACGTCAGTGACTACGACGGAGATGACAGTCTTTCAACCTCTGACATCCTCTGATGAAGACGAAGGCGCGTACCTTGAACCAGAGAATACTTGGCGACTTCAAGAGCTGCGATCAACTGCCGGATATTTTAATAACAATATCTTAATATTTTAAATTATTTAATTCAATTTTAATTTTAATTAAACTATTTAACCATTTATATGATGATAAGTGGAAAGATCGGTTGTGAGTTTCTTAAGCATTATCATTGATGATTTTCACAAGAATCTCTCAAAAATAAGAAAAAATAGAAAGTACAAGAGACAAGGAAAGAAAGTAGAGAAAAATTAATGTCTATACTAGATTTTGACCCGCGCTTAGAAAGCGCGGGTTTTTTGGATTACATTATAATACAAAGTCTTATTATATCGAAAAATATAATTTTTAACAGTTATATAATCTATGAATTAGTTTATTTGATATTTTATATGTACACTTTTACTTAAGTTTTTTTTAGGCATGAGAATTATATCCGGATCAAAAAAACAAACCGAACCGATCCGGAAATATATGTTTAGTTCAGGTCCAGAAAAGATAACCTATTGGGTTTTTTTTTGGACCCGCATGTCTTTGTTTGAGTCTGGGTCCTACCCTAGACCCGATCATAAATATGTTTTGTTTCTTTGGTATATTTGGAAATTTTGAATATGTTTCCGGCATTATGAATATTTTTTTAGGTTTTTGGTTTACGATTATAGTTTTTGATTTCAGGTAAATTTTCAAATTAATTTTTTTTTTGGGTATTTGGATAAAATTTTGGGTATTTTCAATTCAGTGTCAGATTTTGAATAAGATTTTGAAATTTTAGGTATTTGAATTTTATGGATATTTGTTTGGAGTTTGAAGTACTTTTTGTGTTTCGGATATTTTTCAGATTTTTTAGATATTTCGAATCTTTTTAGGATCCTAAATACCCGAACAGATGTGGACCCATTACGTCCATATCGGGTGCAACAACCTTTTATATAGATTTTTAACGTTATTGTACAAAAACATGGTTGATGAAATATTTTTTAGAAAACTCATTTTTAAATATGAAAATATCTATCAAACTATAGACGGTTGAAAGTTTAGTATATAATATGAGATTTTAGTGGGAAATTGTATATATGATATGATTACGTTATTATAAAGGAAAGATGAAGTTAAAATGTACACATATATGTCGTGTAACTTCTCTTGCTGTAAATTATATATTATATGATAAAAGTGATAATATAAAATATTAGTTTCAATGTTTTTACGATTAAAAGTCAAAATGGTAAATATAATAATAGTAATGATTAAGATTTAGGAGTGGTATTTGAATAAATAAAAAAATTGAATAAATTATTGTTAGAGAAATATATGCTAACATATTGTTAGTCTAAGTTTAAGGTAAGACCAAAAAATAATGAATTAAATAAAAGGGTCCAAACAACTTTGATAGGTAGATTTTTTAAGACTCCTCCCCTTTTAATAGTATTGATTTTTGGCATGATTTTAAATATTAATATTTGATTATAAATAAAATTATATACAAAAGTTATAATAAAATTTGTGTTTTAACTTTGTAGTATTCCAGGCATATGGAAAAACTCATATTAATTTCCAAAAAAGTGGTATGGTGCACGAATAGACCATCACATCGGATATTCAAATGAAGTATAAAGCATAGCCTCGTATCCACTTGGTTACAAGGTGAAGTGGAGTGCCTTCGCTTAGCACCTTGGAACCTGCCTATCGCTTGAGCACCACCTTGTGTTTCATATAATAAAGTTGAGAAATAGTGGTGGAATTTTTTTTAGATAAATATATTTTATAAACTCTCAAATGAAAACTGATTCCCACCATCGTTCTAATTTTTATATTATTTTTTATTTATTTTAAACACTTACTAAGAAATTACATTAGAGATGTTTTAGTGTGGGGAAATTACACAAACAACAAGTTTGCACCGTGCAGTGAAATATACGATTGTGTTCCCCCTTATTTGTGTGAAGCCTATTAGGAAAATACTTGGATAATAGCAAATATAACATAAGCATAAACTTAAGTGAGGCTAACACCATTTACTGGAAAACTTCCACAATGTGAGAAGGAAAAGCTATGGGACAGTGTTCACTGAAAAATTTGATCAAAAAATGGGTATGATCAGTATATTCACGGCCTCTCGGTTAAACTCGAGAAAAAAATCCAGAGACTATAATTACAAAGAGGTATTTGCAACACAAGATATAACAACAAGAGAGCAACTCAAAAGCTTTAAAAATAGGCAGCAACAACATATATATAACGAAGAATCGTCAGATGTTAATATCAATGAAAGTGTCCAAGGGGGTCAATTCTCGATGTTGAGCAAAAAATATTAAGTATAGGCCAAGACTTTCTATTCAAAGCCGGTCTAACTTGTTTACTACTTAAAGCACTGACACTATTCAACCCGGTTCTATACCTAAGGATAAGAAGCCTCATGTCCCATCGTTAAAGAGATTGATGGCGATGAATAAACCAGAATATGAAAAAAAAGCGTTGTATGATTGCTTAAGTGCTGCTTCAGATGGAGGCATACAACAATTTACGCATATGATTCTGGATCAATGGTGTCAGTTCCTAACGAGTCAGAACGAGATCACGGAGAGAACAAGGATCTAGGGTGTTGTTATTTTTCAGTCTAGCTATGTTCTCCTCGTACTTGATATTATCATTCAACATTATAGCTTTGTTTACATGTTAAACAAACCGACAAAATAAAACTATAAATTACGAACATCAGAACATACGATTAAATCGGGAGAAAATAATTGCAAGATGTGAATACCACGAATGGAACTTGTCCATCGACGCCTTAACAAAAATCAACAAAAATATTATTGTTGACTTTTTGCATTACAAGATACATTCATCTATTTCTATTCAAATATATGGTCAATATCACGTTCATCAAACGGCTAACAATAAATACACGTGGCAACTCAATGTTGG
This sequence comes from Brassica rapa, assembly GCF_000309985.2. Classification (NCBI taxonomy): domain Eukaryota; kingdom Viridiplantae; phylum Streptophyta; class Magnoliopsida; order Brassicales; family Brassicaceae; genus Brassica; species Brassica rapa. The sequence continues at coordinate 12,937,221 of NC_024799.2, forward strand.
TTCAGCTTCTGCACAAAAGTCTTAAAAGTACAACGTGAGAAGCTCTAACAAAACGTGAAGGCCATAACTATTATCAAACACGCACAAAACACACACGAACACAAGTAAGACAAAGACAATGATTATTCAGGCAAAACTATGTACCTATTTGATTCTCTACATTCCTCTCTCTCACCAAAGTCACAGACAAAACATCTCTCTCTATTTATATACACTTACTCACATCACAATTCTGAACAGAGAACATTTTTTGGGAGAGAGAAGTTAACCTAAAGTAACATTGATCCAGAGAAATGAGTAGGTTTGGTGGGTCTTTGTTCGGCTTAAGCCTTTTACTGACCGTTCTCCTCGGGGCAGCCACCGCAGCAGCGGAGTATTACAACTATGGAAATGCCCTTGACAAGACATTCTTGTTCTTTGAGGCTCAACGGTCAGGGAAGTTGCCAGCTGCCCAACGTGTCAAATGGCGTAGCCATTCTGGTCTCGCGGATGGTCTTGCTCAAGGCGTAAGTCCATATATAACATACACATAATTCGTATATTATGTAGTTGGACATACACCTAATATATATCAAAATATGATTTAGTTCCGTTGCAAACTAATTATCGAAATTAGCAATTGATGGAATGTAAGAATAGTGAGTTGTATTTCTAATGATGATGCTAATACTATTTGTATATAATGATATTGACGTTGGTATTATATATATATGATTGAACAGGTGAGTTTGGAGGGAGGATATTATGATGCAGGAGACCATGTGAAATTCGGTTTACCAATGGCTTTCGCAGTAACAATGCTATCGTGGGCTGCGGTTGATAACCAGAAGGAGCTATCCGGTTCGAACCAAATGCAACAGACATTGTGGTCAATCAGATGGGGTACTGATTATTTCATCAAGGCTCATCCTCAGCCTAATGTTCTATGGGGTCAAGTTGGAGATGGAAAATCTGATCACTACTGTTGGGAGCGAGCGGAGGACATGACCACTTCAAGAACAGCTTATAAGCTTGACCAGTACCATCCTGGCTCAGACTTGGCTGGTGAAACCGCTGCTGCTTTAGCCGCTGCTTCTTTAGCTTTCAAGCCGTATAACTCCTCTTATTCTGCTATCCTCTTGACTCATGCCAAAGAGGTTCGCTTTTTCTTAATTTTGGTTTGGTTATCTGTTTTAATTTCGGTTTGGTTTATATTGGTTTGGTTAGTGAGCATGGTTTTGAGTATGTTGGGTATTTAGTTATTTGTTCTGCTCGGTTTGCATATTTTGGCTTTCTAGTGTAGTTGATACTTGATACGATAAGATAATTATTTTAGGTTTATTTGATTCGGGCACACTAAATTTGATGTTTGTCCAAATTCTGGTTCGGTTTTGATTATGAGTCCGGTTCAGTTTATATATTCAGTCTTATGTTGTGGATCCGTTTCTGCTTAGATTCTGAACATTTTTTTTTGCTAAGAATATGAATTTAGATTCTGAATATTTTGGAAACCTATTGTTGTGTTTCAGCTCTTCTCATTTGCTGACAAATACAGAGGATTATACACTGATTCAATCCCAAATGCAAAAGCTTTCTACATGTCATCTGGTTACTCGGTAAATCCCTTTTGATCTGATCTCTCAAAATCTTTACTTCCAGTTCTCTCTTTCCATTGAATATTGTTTCAGTACAATAAATAATGTCTATATTGTGTTAATGTTTTGAAGGATGAGCTTCTTTGGGCTGCGGCTTGGCTACACCGTGCCACTGGGGACGAGTATTACTTGAAATATGCTGTAAATAATGCTGGTTACATGGGTGGAACCGGCTGGGGAATGAAAGAATTCTCTTGGGATAACAAATACGCTGGTGTTCAAGTCCTTCTCTCCAAGGTAAACCAACTGGTTTCTTCAAGAATGTTGTTTTCTTGAAGTTTCAAGAAGACTAATCTTGATCCATGTTTGATTTCTGTATGTTTGCATAGATCTTGTTAGAAGGTAAAGGTGGTGCGTATACTTCGACCTTGAAGCAGTATCAGATGAAAGCTGATTACTTCGCTTGTGCTTGTCTCAAGAAGAATGGTGGCTACAATATTCAAACAACTCCTGGTAAGTTAACTCCTATAACTTAAAAATATTAAACAAATCTAAACTTCAAGTCCAAGTAACGAAAGTTTAATGGTCTAATCGAAATCCTTATTCCCGGGTCGATTTACAAATTTCAATTTATTTTTAAGAAATACTAAGTTATGAAAGTAAAATGGTGTTGTTAATTCAGGTGGTTTGATGTATGTTAGAGAGTGGAACAATCTGCAATATGCATCTGCGGCTGCATTTCTTCTTGCGATTTATTCGGATTATCTATCTGCAGCAAACGCTAAACTCAACTGTCCTGATGGTTCAGTGCCGCCTCAAGCACTTCTAGACTTTTCAAGATCTCAGGTAACCAAATCTTTCACGAACACAAAACCATTTCTCAAGTGATTTTAAATGTATTAACCGAGTTTTTCTCATGCAGGCTGATTATATTCTTGGAAAGAACCGTCAAGGGATGAGTTACTTAGTTGGATATGGACCAAAATATCCAATCCGAGTTCACCATAGAGGCGCTTCAATCCCTTCAATCTTTGTTCAACGGTCTTCTGTGAACTGTGTACAAGGATTTGATTCTTGGTATAGAAGGGCTCAAGCTGATCCGAATGTTATCTATGGTGCTCTTGTTGGTGGACCAGACCAGAATGATTACTATTCTGATGACCGGACAAACTACGAGCAGTCAGAACCAACATTGTCTGGAACAGCTCCACTCATTGGTTTATTCGCTAAACTCTCTGGAAAATTAGGTAAACCTTGTGCTCGAATAACTCTTTGTTCAATGGATCATCAACTAATGTTTTGGAATTTTGTAGGTTCTTATGGAGGAGGATATTCTAAACCTTACCAAACACCAAAACCACCAGGTTGATATCTTTTACTTGCAGCTTCTTTTGTAACTTTTCTGCAGTGTCTGATTCTCATTTTCTCTCACACTCATCCACAGCTTCAGCTTACAAAGCAGCACCAACAATATACACTCCAAAGCAATCAGGTGCACCAATCGAGTTTCTTCATTCAATAACTGCAAATTGGATGGCTTGGAACACGAGGTACTACAGACACAAAGTGATCATCAAGAACAATTCTCAGAAACCGATATCAGGCCTCAAGCTTAAGATTGAAGATCTCACAGGACCTATATGGGGACTTAACCCAACAGGGCAAAAGAATACTTACCAGCTTCCTCAGTGGCAAAAGACTTTGAAAGCAGGGCAAGCTTACGATTTTGTCTATGTGCAAGGTGGTCCTCAAGCTAAGGTCTCTGTCCTAAGTTACTACTAATCCTTTTCTTTTAATTAAGATTCCATTTTCCTTCTTTTTTTTTGGATTTATGCATTGTGTGAGATTTGAAAATAGCCAACCAAGTTGAGACTAAATCTGAGAAATGTAAATTTGTGTCCCTTGAGAGATAATTATTTTTGCCTACCTAGTGAAGGAATCGAAGAAAGAAAATGATATAACACCAAAAGAACTCAAGATTGAGCTTGATTTAACACTCGAACAAAAATTGAAGGTTCGGACAAAAACATAACTAGAACAGAAACAAAACTGAAACAATAGAAAGGAAGTGAAGTATCATAAGTTAAAAACATAAGAAGAGCATTTTCTTCTACATATAAGCTTCTAGTAGTCGTTAAAGGTGGTCTTCTTACCTGCCAAAATAAACCATGAATTAGTGAGAAGCTAGTTACTTAACATCAAGATTCAAGAAAACAAGATCAAGTTACCTGAGAAACTAGGTTTGTTGAATCCACGGCCACCATCTCTTCCTCTGCCACCGCCCCTTCCACGACCACGGCCACCATCTCTTCCTCTGCCACCGCCCCTTCCACTACCAAAACGACCACCACCGCTCCTTCCGCCACCACCGAATCCACCACTACTCTTCTCCCTCGGTTGATCAACAACAATACTCCAACCTCCCATGTCACTACCATTAAGCTCAAACGCCTTGTCTGTGCCGTCTTTAAAATCAAGGTAAGCAATTCTGTAAAAAAAAAAAAAAAAGTCTGTTTCATTAGCATATGAGAGAACATATTCACAAACTGGTAATAAAGTTGGAGAGCAGTTAGTCACAAACCCTTTGGAAGCTCCAGTTTCACGGTCACAGGGAACAGAAACCCTCGTGATCTCTCCACATGAAGCAAAGTGCGCACTCAATGCGCTCTTGATGTCTTCTTCAGGAAGAGAAGAGTCGAATCCCTTAACAAAAACCGATTGACCTCCACCACCACCGCTTCTGAAGTTACCACCGGCACTGCAATAATTTGCCAAAGAGAATATTATAAACACAAGGAACATAATACACAATCCAAGACATGAATAGAAAAAAATCAATATACCCGCTCTGTGGAGTGTATGCGGGTCTCTCTCCCCTCTCTTGAGCAACATCAAGACGAATATCACGACCAAGCATGGATGTGCCGTGAAGTTCCAGTGCCTAGGAACAAACGATTTAATAATCAGCAATCAACCTTTCAAATGACTAATTTTAAATCCTTCATCATAAGCCAAAACAACCGCCTCACCTTCTGTGCTTGTTCAGCAGTAGCAAACTCAACATGGCCAAAGCCTCTGAAACTGCCATCGTCTTTTGACATGGCAAATCTGACATCAACAACTTCACCAACATCTTTGAAGAAATTCTCACTGTATGTGGAGGATGAAAATTAAGCAAGGTCATGAACAACTAGACAAGAGAAAGAGATATAGTTAAAACGATGCAACTTACACATCTGATCTTTCAACATTGAATGAGAGATTGGCCACAAAGAGTGTCTTTGATCCTCCTGTAGCAGGAGTCGATGGGGTCTTAGGCTGAAAGACAAAAAGCACAATCAATACACAGCAAAGACACTAAAGCAACTACAATGGGATTCTTACCTGTTTCTGCTCAGCATTCACCATTTCAACATCAGAGTTCTGTTTTTATAAAACAGAATGGAGTAACTTTAAATCAGCAAACAGTAATACAGCTTCTGTTCAAAATAATGGAAAGTAAACATTACTCTCACCTTTTTCTTTGGGGTTTCTTTCTCATCCTCACTCTCTGATTCATCAGAATCAGAATCATCACTACTGCTATCCTTTTTAGCTGCAGGTTTTTCATCTTCACTTTCCTGCAAACACATGGTCAATGAATCAAATATAATACATCAAAAGCTGCTTGATGATCTCGTTAAAGTACACAAGCTAACCTCATCAGAATCTTCCTCGGATGAATCAGCCTTGGTAGTAGCAGGAGCTGCCTTCTTAGCAGCAGGTTTCTATATCAATACTTAAGTAATTAGTCACCATTTTGGAATATATATATATATATGCAGAATAAACAAATAGAAAAATGAAGATATGAGAATAAACTTGTCACCTCAGATTCATCATCTGATTCATCAGAAGAGTCCTCCTCCTCAGAGGAGCTCTCTGCCTTGGCTTTCACTGAGCCATTTTTAGCAACTGCAGCAACTTCTTCCTAAAAATAGATTGTGTATCAGCAAATATCCAAGAATAGCAGACTAAACTTGCATAGTTAATAGAAAGTTGACCTCGTCTGAAGATTCTTCTTCCTCGATATCAGAAGAGTCAGAGTTCTCAACTTTTTTAGGCACCTTCTTCTCAGCTTTCTCCTTCTGAACAGCAGCAATCACATCTTTCTTCTGCTTCTTTAGGTTCACTTTGGTGTCCAAATCATCCTCAGGATCTCTCTTACCTGAAGAATAGGAGCATACAAAGTTAAAACCAACCCTTCAACACAATAGGATATATATATATCGAGACTAAACAGTCAATGTACTTCAAATAGTCCAAAATAAGCAGGGGCATTGTTAAAAATTAAATACGAACTAAATCAGAAAAGCATACAAAGTTAAAACCAAGCAACCCCTTCAACATAAAACGAACTGTATCAACAACAAAGGAGCTCAAATGTCAAGATTATAAAGTACATATAAGCAAGTATATTATATCCTATGACAGGCACATTCCAAAACAAATGAACAAGGTATAGATGGGTAAACTAAATTAAAGAACTTTATCCATCAAAATGTACAAGTAGGAGCAATATATAAACGAAAAAGCTCAAGGTTCATACCTTTCTTCAAAGGCTTGGTGGCCTTAATGGCAGCAGGTGCTGCGTCAACCTGAACAAGCAATGTGTCATTACAATCTTAAGAGAAGGAAGGAGAGCTAATTAGAAAACACAGAAGGAGAAGAAGCTTACTACCTTGGTGGCGGATTTTTTACCCATGGCGAATTTGAGAAGAGAGACTGCTGCTAGGTTTAAGAGTGAAGGCAGAGAGGCAAAAACCCTAGACAGCTGCTTGAAGATATTTTCAGTTTAGGGTTTTACGGTATGTATTTATAATCTTTTTCATTTTGGTTTCGGGGTAAAGTTGTCTTTTCGAGTTTTCCATCTAACGGCTGTCTACTCGCGCGTGTTATTTGATTTTCTCCGTCCACTTGAAGTGATATCGCTTTTTTTTTTATGGAAAGATATCAATTTTTAAATAGTGACAACGGTTGGAAAATAACTAGGTCAAAACGGAGTACCACATCCCTCTCTAAGATGGGCTGAGTTTTAGTGGGCTTCGGTAGGCTGGGCTTTAAGGAATTTTGGTCTTATTCTCCTCGGCCTTGTGATAATAAATAGAAGTCAAACTTCTTTTTTTCATGTGTAATTTTCTTTTAAATCGACCTTCACTAGATGATTCATGTAATATATATTAGGAAACACAATGAAACTTTTATTTGAGTAATAGAATAGTTTTTCGATGTAAAGAAAAAATATTTGTATCTCTATAATATTATTTGAGAAGTCAGTTTCATATGTCTCGCGCTCACGTTAACTTTCACGGTGGTTGATTACACTGATACCCTTAATGAATTAAAAATATTTCATCTAAAATACTATTATTTATTTACTATTATTTACTTTTTTTTATTTAGTTTCCTCTTTAAAATTTTCCAAAAAATAAACTTATGATAAAAAAAGGAAAATATTTATAAAGTAAAAAAATGAATTGAAAAACGAAAATATATGTATTTATAATATTATTTCATAAAAAAGGAAAATTCACAAAATAGTAATATTACATTTAAAAACTATTTTGATTTCATTAAAAACAGTTTATATATCTATCTATTTTATTAGATATTTACATAAAATAATTAAAAAACATAAATTGATATATGTTTAATTCACTAAACATAGTTTAAAATTAGTATTATTGAAATCTTTTATTTATTTTTCATATATTTAGTTGACTGTAATATCTTTCAATTACAGCAAATTTTTTTGATAAATTATATTTTACTTATATAATATTATTTTCAAATACAATCACAATTTTGTTTATTGCTTATTTTATGAGATATAAAAACTAAAAATAAACATAGTTTTTCATTGATAATTAACCAAATATTACAAGTCTCATAACTATATAAATAGGACATAAAATAAATTACAATCTATATAAATGAAAAAAATAAAATCCAAACTATGAAAATGTGTTGTTATTAGCATATATGTATTAATACACATAAACCATCCAAATTGTATGCTACATACATAAATATACTTGGAAATGGTAAATTTTATAAAGAAATACCAAAATATCAAATGATTTATTTAACATATCACTTTAGTTGTTTGAATATCAATAATACATGTTATAAACAAATGAATTTATAAAAATAAAATAAATAATATGAACAACCATATTTGTGAAATATAAAAATTAGAAATAACATCCGCAAGGTTGTGTGGGTCAAGATCTAGTCCATATTGATATTAGAGATGTTTTCTATTTGATAAAGTCATTAGAAATGTTTTACAACCAGCTGTAAAGTCAATCGGAAATAAACCATTATCTAACATATGGAAACTGAAATCTAAACGAAAAATTTAAAAATAATCAAGATTTCGGAAGTCTTACTAGCTAACAAATGAAAGTATTGATATATGTATTGTTAAGAATTTGAAGGTGTAAAGATGTGATGAAAATTAAACAATTATTATTTCGTGGGCAAGCATCTTCTTCGCTTTCGTGTGTAGAATCTAGAGAATGCATAGAGTGAATAATTATTATTTTTAAAAGATGTTCTTTATATGATTTATGTTAGCATAGATAACGATTATTATTATTTTTTGTTATTCTTGATGATGGTTTTTGATAAGATGAATAATGATATATTGATCATCTTATAATATTTATGAATATGACATCATTCATATTGATTCGTCCACGCACACAAAACAGTTGAAACATGGATTTTTATTTATTTCTATTTTTTGTTGTTGGATAAAGGCATGAGATATTAAGAGGTTTTAAACATTAGACTTTAGACCAAAACATACACAATATTTTCCTCTAATTTATCACTAAGTTTTCAGTATGTGGTAGTTTCCAAGATAAATATGATGTCTTCGTTGACAGACATAACATCTTGAGCGATTCCACCAATTTCCTTCCTAAAAAATCCAGCACAGTAAATATAACTTTCTTCTTTTCAATGCGAAGCATTAATTTTTTGGGAAACCTATCTTCCTTCATCACATATTCAAAGCTGGGTAGCTCAAACCCAAAGGTGTTTATCGAGTCAAGGATGATGCGGATAGCGAGATGGTCAGGAAGGCTTGTAAGAGAGGTGATGGAGATGTTAGAAGAGTACAAGAAGCTAGAAAAGATATGGAGCAAGATGAAAGCGCTCAAGATCCCAAATAATGTAGACATGAGTGCACTCTCGAAAACACATGAACGCTCAACACATCAGCAAGATCCTCCCTTCTCATATGCTCAAGCGGATTGGTGGCATGGGGTGTGATTGGTGGTATGGGTGGTGTGCAGAGTCTCATGAAACAGATGGTTTCGGCTAAGGACATGATGGAAATGTTCGGCGGTAAAGACAATAGTTTCTTTCTTTCTTAAACACCAGAAACTAACACCTTGCTCGTTTGTCATATTTAGTTTTTATTCTTTTTTTTTCCCTATTTGTAAAATATCTACTCTTGATGTCTCTATTTTACTTAAGAATGGTCTTCTGTCTTTGATCATTTTATTGCATCTAGAACTAGAAGCATGCATTGTTTATGGTTAAGCCCTATCCAGATGAAATATAAGTATCAAGCAAATCATTAAATCAGATAATGTACTGATTTTTATTTACTAGATAGAGACAAACAATTAGGTGATAAATAGTTTAAATGCAGTTACTTAATTTGCTTCGTCTCACTTTTTAAAAAGTAGAAATGATATAAAATGATTGCATAGGCTTGGATAAAATAGTATGAAATTAAACATGGAACCTGGCAAAGAACAAAAGCGTTAAAAGACCAAACAAAAGAAATCAACATATCAAAAACACAGATTTGATAAATTCATGAAACTTGATCTTACCTATCTATCATTTGACAACACAGTACGATAAACACATATTTTTCGTCTGAACTTTCTAATTTTAGAAATTATTAAATCAACCAAAAAAATAAAATTTCTGTTTTTCCTGTCAAAATGTCTATAGTGTATCTAATCTACACACAACTGAAAATGGAAAGCTAACATATATTTTTCTGATCCTTATTGCGTAACCTCAAAGATGAGGAGGAGACACAAGTTTTAACCTTTTCCAGCAGATCCAGCTTACTGTGGCAGTTTTGTTTTAAGAAACACTAGAGTTGCATTTAAGTTAGCTCTTCTTGACTTTGTTGATATATGCCTACAAGTTAAGACATCGTTCATGAAATCTAACAAATTGGGTCTTAATCTAGAAAAATATGCATGTATACGAACAAACATAACCTGAAGAAGCTTGATAAGCTTTGGTTTTGAAGCTAATAGATAATGGTCGATCTTCTCCTGTGTTTGAGGAATCTTTCTGGTTTGAATTGCACCGGTTACTTTGTCAACTACCTTTCTGACTATGATTTTGTAAGAATCTTTGTTCATTCCACCTTCTTTCTAAGCAGGTTTTAGAAGACTAGAGCAAATTTGAATGCTCTCATTCCCTTTGGATCCTTTTCTTTTTTCGTATTTTTATCACGTGTCCCATCATCTTCATCTTATTTTCCTTCTTCCTCCACTATCGTCTCTGCATCTGTCTCTTCAGTCTTTCTCCCATCTGGTTCTTTGCTTAGCTTCTTCTTCTCTCCTTTTGTCCACGTTTTCCAACTAACGAGACCAAATTGTCCATGTTGACTATATGGTATTACTCTAATATGAATACTGAGGATGTGAGTTTGAATATGTGAAGATTGTTCCTTTTGTCCATAAACTTGAGGCAACTGCATTGACTGTATGGTATTAATGTAGTAACAAAAATAAGTTCAAAACTAGATTGTGCGGGTAACATTTCATTTATAAATATAAAATTTTATATTATTTTGTATATAATAATTTACGATAATATATTGCTGTCATTTTAAAAATCACTAAATAGATGATATATAATTCTAATATTAAAATTTAACATATGTTAATAATTTTATTTTTTGTAAAAATTATTACATAATTTATGAATATTAATCATTTTAAAAGGTGAATGATATTTTAGTCACTTTAAAAGGTGAATTTTATTTTATTTATTTATCTTAATGAAAGTATTTTTTCAAAATATATTGGTTTACCAATTCAATATAAATTTAATATGTTTGCAAAAAACATAATTTTAATATGGAATTCATTAATTACTTCTATTTTAATGTAATGTAGAATATACTTATAAAATTTATAAATTTAGCAAAAAAAATCATTATTTTGTTTATAATAAAATTTTAATTAAAATTAATTTATAATAATAATATACTACTAATTGTGAAATTAATCAGTGCATTAATTAAAAGAATATTTAAAATTTTAAAAAGATTTTGTTAGATTTTTTCTCAACAAATTTTGTTATTCCTAAAACTAAAATTTAAATTTATAGTTAAAGTAGATTTGTTATTAATATCCTTATAATAATTATTTAGAAATGTTATACATTAAATAAACTAATGTAAACAATAAACAAATTGTTTGAATATATGGACCTAGACTTCTAGTATGACTATTTTGTAGTAGATAAAAATGGTACTTCTCTTTTAATAGAGAAGATTCATCTAATCTTCCAAACTCAAATATAATAGTGTAATTTTTCAAAATTTTCTTCACAAAATATAAAATTTTGAAAATATATATTCAAATTTTACAAGAGATAAAATTGTAGATAATAAATAATAAATTTTGAAATGCACCACGAAAAAACAAACTATTTATGCTGTAAAATTAAAGCATAACATCCAATATTTTAAAATCTTAATTGAAAATAAAAGAAAACTTGATATCATAACATCCAAAAAATATCTTATATCAAAATTGTTTTTACTAAAATAAGGAAAATTATCACAATAATAGATCCCAAGAGGATATTATTGAGATTTCCAGGAAATTACAGGAGGCCTACAAGGATGAGGAGGAGTATTGGCATCAGAAGAGTCGAAATATGTGGTACTCATCCGGGGATTTGAACACTAAGTTTTATCATGCTCTGACAAAGCAACGGCGGATCCGAAACAAAATAGTGGGCCTCCATGATGATGCGGGTAATTGGATCACAGATGATAACGGAGTTGAGAAGGTGGCTGTAGATTATTTTGATGGTTTATTTAATTCCACTAATCCTACGGAGTTTGATAGTTTCCTGGAGGAGATAGGACCATCAATTTCTCCTCAGATGAATCAAAGGCTATTGCGGTTAGCAACAGAGGAAGAAGTGAGACAAGCTTTATTTATGATGCATCCGGAGAAAGCGCCAGGTCCGGATGGAATGACAGCTCTTTTTTTTCAGCATTCCTGGCATGTTATTAAAAAGGATGTGGTCGAACTGGTGAATAATTTTTTGGTATCAGGTGATTTGGATCCACGGCTAAACATAACTAATATTTGTATGATACCAAAAGTAGAGAGACCGACAAGGATGACGGAACTGAGGCCAATAAGTCTTTGTAATGTGGGCTATAAAATAATTTCAAAGGTTTTATGTCAAAGGCTGAAAAGTTGTCTTCCCAGACTAATTTCAGAGACACAATCGGCTTTTGTGGCAGGAAGGTTAATTTCGGATAACATTCTTATCGCGCAGGAAATGTTTCATGGTTTGAGAGCAAACAAGTCCTGTCAAAATAAGTTCATGGCAATCAAGACAGATATGAGTAAGGCATATGATCGGATAGAGTGGAATTTTATTGAGGCTCTCCTTCAAAAAATGGGTTTTGATCCTCATTGGATTAAATTAATGCGAGAGTGTGTCTCTTCGGTTCAATATAGGGTGCTTCTCAATGGACAGCCACGAGGTCTAATTATTCCCCAGCGGGGATTACGTCAAGGCGATCCTTTATCCCTTATTTATTTATCATGTGTACGGAGGCGTTAATTTCAAATATTAAAAAGGCGGAGCGGATGAAACAATTAACCGGTATGAAAGTGGCAAGAGCTTGCCCTGCAATCTCTCATTTGTTATTCGCAGATGATAGTTTGTTCTTTTGTAAGGCAAACAAGGAAGAGTGTCAAACTATACTCAGGATTCTAAAGGAATATGAGACTGTCTCTGGACAACAGATTAATTTCCAGAAATCCTCAATTCAATTTGGACATAAGATTGATGAAGATAGTCGTCAAGAATTAAGGGATATTTTGGGAATTCAGAATTTAGGTGGAATGGGATCTTATTTAGGCCTGCCCGAAAGTCTAGGAGGTTCTAAGGTACAAGTGTTTGGCTTCGTACAAGAACGGCTGAATAGTAGGGTTAATGGATGGACCTTTCGATTTTTTACCAAGGGTGGAAAGGAGGTGATTATTAAATCAGTGATTACGGCTTTGCCAAACCATGTGATGTCTGTGTACCGGTTGCCGAAAGTTACAGTGAAGAAGCTCACAGGTGCAGTTGCCCAATTTTGGTGGAGTCCAGGAGGCAGTACAAGAGGTATGCATTGGAAATCATGGGATAAAGTGTGTGCCCATAAAGACAGTGGTGGGTTGGGTTTTAAGGATTTGACTGATTTTAATACGGCAATGTTTGGGAAGCAGTTGTGGCGGCTGATCGAGAAGCCAAATTCTCTTTTTTCTCGAGTTTTCAAGGGACGGTATTACAGAAATTCTTCACCCCTGGAACCGATTCGCTCATATTCCCCGTCATATGGCTGGAGGAGTATTATTTCTGCTAGATCTCTGGTTTGTAAAGGACTAATTAAAAGGGTTGGAACAGGGTCATCTATTTCAGTATGGAATGATCCTTGGCTCCCATCCACTCGCCCGAGACCAGCTAACAAAAACCTTCATAATAATTACCCGGACCTCACAGTGGATTCTCTCATTAATCTGGAATCCCGCACATGGAATGTACAGGCCATTAGAAACTTGGTGGATCCACAAGATGCAAAAATAATTGAGAGTATACCGTTGAGTAGAAATCAGTTGACAGATAGGAATGGATGGCATTTCACCAAGAATGGAAAATATACGGTACAATCAGGGTATCAGGTAGAAAGGATTTATCCTGACAAGGAGAGACCACCTGATTTTTATGGTCCTAATGTGGATATCCTCAAAGCATTTTGTTGGAAGGTGAGGTGCCCTCCGAAGCTAAAGCACTTTTTATGGCAGTTGTTGTCTGGCTGTATAGCGGTAACGAAAAATCTAAAAGCACGAGGGATACAAGGAGACACCTGTTGTGCCAGGTGCGGAGATCCGGAGGAATCAATAAACCATGTGTTTTTTGAATGTCCTCCAGCACGTCAAGTGTGGGCATTATCCAAGATTCCATCAAATCCAAACATCTTCCCAATTGGCTCTCTTTTTGCTAATATGGACCATCTATTTTGGAGAATTAATCCAAGAATGGAGAATCATCAGTTTGCATGGATATTATGGTATATTTGGAAGGGACGGAACAACAAAGTGTTCAGTAACCTTGACACTGATCCAAGAGACACGCTGCGACTGGCAGAAGTTGAATCAACACTGTGGGCTGAGGCACAGGTTATTAATAATCATAGGTTGGTACAAGAAGTACAGGTAAGGCCCGATTTAGGGACCCTAGGAAGATGGTGCTTCACAGACGGTTCTTGGAAAGATAAAGATCTATTTTCAGGACAAGGATGGCTTAGTACGCTACCAGGGTTTGATAGCTTATTGGGGGCACGAAATGTAAGGCATCCCTCTCACCTCTTCATTCGGAGATGGAGGCATTAATTTGGGCAATGGAATGTATGCGAAATTTAAGGCAGTTTCAGGTTATGTTTGCAACGGATTGTTCTCAACTGGTGAAGATGGTTTCGGAACCAGAGGAATGGCCAGCATTTGAAAGCTACCTGGAAGATATCAAGCTTCTGCGACAAAGTTTTGTCAGCTCAGAAATCGTTCATGTTCCTAGGACGGAGAACAAAAGGGCGGATAGCTTGGCACGTAGTGCTCGGCAACAATCGTCTTTCGTCGTGCACATGGATGCAGATTTACCACCTTGGTTTACAGAGTCTACATGAGTCTGTAAATGTTTGCTGTCAAAAAAAAAAAAAAAAAAAGGAAAATTATCACAAATACCACATTCATAGTATCACTTTTCATGTTTACATTAACTATTTTTACCCTCACTTTTAATGAAAAGTAAAATACGTTTATACTCCTAAGATTAACTAATCTAGACTTAGAGTTACGAGTTGAGGGGTGAGATAGTGTTTTTTGAATGTAAAATTTAGGATTCTAATAAATATATAAATAAATATTTAAAAAAATATTTGTTTTTATAAAAAACTAGTTTCAAACATAATTTTCGATTTTCAAAAAGAAATTTTGAAAAAAAAGTTTCGAAAAAAAATTCAATTTTTTCTTTAAAAAAGTTCGTTCGAATTTGAAAAAGTATAATTCGAAAACATAATATTATAAACAATTATTTATTATATATAGAAAACAATGGTATAATAGTCTTTTGCTATTTAATGAAAATGTATTTTTGAAAATATTATTTTAGTGATGGTAAATATGAATAATGGTACCATGAAAATGATAAATATGAATTTCTCCCCTAAAATAATATGATAGATGATGCTATGTATAATATTTACTAAAATAATAGGACTATATTATTTAAACAAAACATTATTGTTACTTATAAATTCCGTAAAATACAAAAATAATATATGTTAAAGTATATTTTTTTGAACATAACATGTAAATATAGATGATCTTAAACATATTTTTTCTATAATATAAATAAATAAATTTTAAAAATATATGATAGCAAAAATGTATAAGTTAAAGAAAAAACATATTTTAAATGTATATTATAAAGTTACACAATATATAAGATTAAATTGAAATTATATATTTAAAACATGTGTATTAATATCATATACATTTGATTAAATGAAAAAAATATCAGCACGGATTGCGTGTTAAAATCTAGTAGTATCTATTAAATTTATCGTAAATGCAATGTCTATGTTCACTTGACGGGGTAAACTAAAGATGATGGTGCTAAAAAAACATAATTTGTAATGAAATCGATTGGATGAGATATTTGTTTATAGGTTGCAGTATGCTGTGGAGTTGGAAAATAAACGAGAACCGAAGATAACCAAAACTTATCATGGTTTGATTCTGTTCGGTTTCAGAATTGATTGAATTTTGAGATTTGAACAAAAAGAAAATAGATTTTAATGGGTTTGGGTAGTTTGGTTCATGTCGTCTGGGGTAGTGTTGGTAGGTGGAGGATTGGATTTGCAGAGGGAAGAAGACCACAAGAAAAGGCCATTATAATACTTTCGACTAGGCATTAGCCACCAACCCCACCCCCTCACCAACTCCTCCTTTTTAACCTTTCTCTCTCTCTCTCTCTCTCTCATTCGTCTTTCTTCTGCTTCGATCCTCATCATGGCATCTTCTCTCACCTCCAAATCCATTCTCGGATCCACCAAACCCGGTTCTTCTCCGGACCTCCGTCGTCTCTCCTCTCCCGCGGTTCAGATCTCAATCCGAACCCAACCCAAGAAGAACCTCCGTGAGTTTTCTCTATCTACGAACCTCCGTCGAGACTTGCCTGTATTGTTGAAGTTTGAACCTTTAGGGAAACCCACGTTGCTTTTAGTTCATTTTTTACTTTTTTTTTAAAATTGATTCACATTCCATTAGAAGAACACAGAGAGATAGAAAGTAATAAGCTTTATGAGTTTTGGCTTGTCTAAATTGGCAGAGATACAAGCTACTGGAAGCTCATATGGGACTCACTTTCGAGTTTCCACCTTTGGAGAATCTCATGGAGGAGGCGTTGGCTGTATAATCGATGGATGTCCTCCTCGGATTCCACTCTCTGAATCTGATTTGCAATTCGATCTTGATAGGAGGTAGGTTACTTTCTTTTTTTTTGTTTCTGAGGAAGAAAGCTCTATGTTTCTGGAAATGATCCATTTGGTTTTGCTTTATCAGGAGACCCGGTCAGAGCCGGATCACGACTCCTAGAAAAGAGACTGATACTTGCCGGATATCTTCTGGTGTCTCCGAAGGTGTGCTTTTCTCTGATTCACTTTGATTTTTCGTTTCTTCTTACTCCTGGCATCCGTAAAAATGCAGGGATGACGACAGGAACACCTATCCATGTCTTTGTGCCAAACACTGATCAGAGAGGACTTGTAAGCTTCTCACTTCTCTATGCATGCATATATATTGGCGTTAGGAAAGACAGTACACTGCTTGTTTGTACTTATGTTAGTGCCTAAAGCAGAATCAAATAGAAAGCTTAGAGTTTTTTTTCTTCTGTAGATTATAATCTCTGAGAGACTCATTGAATTTTCAGGATTACAGTGAGATGTCAGTTGCCTATAGGCCATCTCATGCTGATGCTACTTATGACATGAAGTATGGTGTCAGATCTGTACAGGTACCTTTGATTTCAATTTTCTTGTGTTACCTTTTTAGTAAAGTTTTTAATCTAGTTTGAAGGCATCACTCGGCTCAACTGACTTTTAACTGTCCTTTTTAAGGGTGGTGGGAGATCATCAGCGAGAGAAACCATAGGAAGAGTTGCTCCTGGAGCTTTAGCCAAGAAAATCTTGAAGCAATTTGCAGGAACTGAGGTGTGTTTACTTTCTGAAGCATTTCCTTGGAACAATCATTTCCTATCAAACTCTTTAAACCTTAGGGACATTTGGTTTCTCCTTGCATCTTAGCATATCTTTCTTTTGTTTTTCCAG
Source organism: Brassica rapa (assembly GCF_000309985.2). Classification (NCBI taxonomy): domain Eukaryota; kingdom Viridiplantae; phylum Streptophyta; class Magnoliopsida; order Brassicales; family Brassicaceae; genus Brassica; species Brassica rapa. The sequence goes on from NC_024799.2 coordinate 12,954,504, forward strand.
ATTCTTGCCTATGTCTCGCAAGTCCACCAAGTTGTACTTCCAGAGGATTTGGTAGACCACGAGAATCTGACACTCGAACAGGTGCGACTTTCATACACTTAACACCATCATTTTCCTAAGGTTCTTCTAGTAACTTTATTACCTCATTTTGTTTGTCTTGCAGATAGAAAATAACATTGTCAGGTGCCCCAATCCAGAGTATGCAGAAAAGATGATAGCTGCGATAGATGCTGTCAGGACTAAAGGGAACTCTGTTGGTGGTGTTGTGACCTGCATCGTCCGGAATGCTCCACGTGTAGGAACTCGCTGTTCCGTTTTTAATCTATGCGTTTGATGTCATGAACGCAAGCGAATGATTACTAAAACTATTATGTGCAGGGGCTTGGAACGCCGGTGTTCGATAAACTTGAAGCAGAACTAGCAAAAGCTTGTATGTCCTTACCTGCAACAAAGGGCTTTGAGTTTGGTAGTGGCTTCTCAGGTATATATATATAAAGTTAAACTTTGCTCTTATTCAGTTAGTGAAAAAACCCTTGTCGAGCAGTAATGAATCATACGCAATGAACCCGTAGGTACCTTTCTGACTGGTCTTGAACACAATGATGAGTTCTATACCGATGAAAACGGAAGAATAAGAACAAAAACAAACCGATCCGGTGGAATTCAGGTTCGTTGTTGCGTCTTATGTGTTTTATATGTCAGTGAACTACTTGTCTCTTGAGAGATTTTGCTGATATTGGTCGGATTTGCGTAGGGAGGGATATCAAACGGTGAGATAATAAACATGAGAGTAGCCTTCAAACCAACATCTACAATTGGAGTAAGTTTGTGATGAAAACCGTTATGAACATAATAACATGTTTGTTTGTTTGATGATCATTAATTATTTAACACACTGGCCTTCTCCTTCCATTGTGCAGAGAAAGCAGAACACTGTGACCAGAGATAAGCAAGAAACAGAGATGATTGCGCGTGGACGTCATGATCCCTGTGTTGTTCCACGAGGTTACTATATAAACCAGAAACAATTGAATTGATTTTACGTTGACCTCTCACTCAGTATATTGAACTTGGTTTCTTGGGTTTTGTTGCAGCTGTGCCGATGGTGGAAGCAATGGTGGCTTTAGTTCTTGTGGATCAATTGATGGCGCAATACGCACAGTGCCATTTGTTTCCAATAAATCCAGAGCTGCAGGAACCTCTTCGGACAGCTTCTCCTGTTGAGCTTGAGCAGCCGCAAAATGCTGCTGCTTTGTAAGCATAACTCGAGAAGATTTAGAGTGATGAGACAGACAAAGAGACGCTTCACTTTTGTTGTGTGATTATTACTACGAATAAAATGGTTAATTTTGCAAGATGATTTTACCACTGTTTAGTACTTTCTCTATAATATTTACATCACTATTAAACGAAACACTTTTCTACACAGTTGATTCGTCTACTTGGTTTTCTTGTTATCATCTTTGTTCTGTTGTTCGAGAATCACAGGAGCGGCAGGAATGCTGAACCACCACTCTCTAAGCCGCCGCATCAGTCTCTCTGTGCTTGCTCTCCGCGGAGGTGAATATCTTGTGAACAGCTCAAGAAACACCACCATGATTAAGCTGTTCCAAGACAACAGTACCATCATAGTCGTAGCGACCACTATAGCAACCGCAAACTTCTCACTTGCCTGTGGGAAAAGAGAGAGTAGTAAAGCTCGGAGCTTGAGGAGAACAATGTTTGCATCCTGGACTAACTGTTCTAGCTGGGAAATAGCGTTTTGAACTGCTAAAAGCTGTTCCATGGTGTTCATAGGAGGAGGCGCCATAACTTTCAGCTCGATCATTACTTTCTCTCTTTTGCTGAAACATCTTGTGAGAAGTATGAAACCCGCTATGAAGAGAGACGCAAACGCGAAAACATAGCCAACCCATCCCCTAAACAATACTACATTTCAGAGACTTGTAACTAGACTAACAAACAAAACCAAAATTAAAAGTATGTTACCTGTAAATTATGAACGTTGAGAAGAGACAGAAGACAAAAGACTTCAATGGATCGTCCCAATACGCTAACGACAAAAGCCAGTTCCCCATTTCCATTACTGGAAGTAGCAACTCCTGCCAGAAAAAAAACACAGTCTCAAGAGTCTGTTGAGGATATGCAAAATGTAAGAATCTCTTTGTTTTATACCTTCATCACAGCTAAATTGGTGTCGATTCCATCAACTTTGACTCCATTAACCGTCTCTTGCGCTAAAACTACTTTCTCATAGTTCTTTCTTGATTGCTTAACTGCTTTCTCCAATGGATTCACATCTCCAACCACAACTTCACCTACCACAAGACTACTACTCCTTGGGCTTGTTCCAAACACCAAACCCAATTGCGAAACCATATCCGAGGCCGAGATAGAGTAGAGTGTCCCTGTTAAAAAAACAGGAATTATCAACATACAATTCTGTAAGATTACAGTTTGCATAAGATGTAATTAACGTTACCTTCTTTGGCTTTGTTTGTCCGGTCAAGCACTCTGGAGCTCGACATCTCTGCAAGCGTCTGAAGAATATGATCTCCACCAGGAAGCTGATCACAGAGATTGAAGGGGAGAAGGTTCTCGTAACGCACTGGGTTTGTTAAACCGAGTTCTTGAATGGCTTGCACGCGTAAAATGCCAAGCACTGCTTTTGAGATGGATTCATCTTTTGCCACACCTGTGACGATCTTGAACTTGTTCATGTACCGGTGAACATACAACACCTCTCTGATTATGGCGAGCCAGTAATCTCTTCGTGTGTGGCCCTTGAGCTCCGGGAACTCCATCACTACTGGTTCTGGTCTATAAAAACAAGAGCCATTGAAAACATGTAACTGAGTCAGTCAACTAAGAAACTGATACACAACAGGGCCTTCTTTGTGATGAGTCACATTACTTACAGGGAAGTAGATTTGTAAGAGACTGCCTTATCGAAAAGCCGAGTCCCCCAAGGACCGGTTAGTTCGGGTTTAATGACTTGTTTCAGATCTTCAGATAAGCTATAACGCTTTGGTGCGTCGAAAGAGACAACCTTTATAGCCTCAAAATAGAGAGCATGGTCAGTCAGAATCAAGCGACCTGCATTTAACAGTACCCAAGTTCAATAAACCAAATAGAGAGGGATTGTATCAAACCACAAGCTGCACACATTGACGCATACCTGGCCATGTAGACATTCCAATATGTTCAAGAACTGGTTGTGTAGTAACTGTCCCGTCGATCTCAAGAATCTTTTCTCCTTTTGATCGAACATAAGAAAGAAGAGATGACTCGGACTGGCTCTTCATCTTCTTTATTGCTCTACACATTGCTCCCGGATTTGAAAAAACTAGCTAACTTTTTCCCATAAAAAAAGATAGAACTTTTTAGTTACCTTTCAAGTCCATACAAGTACTTGTCATAAACAGAGAAATGAAGCCGAAGACCATTTGATGAAGAAGCCAGCACCCGGAACAAGTTTTCGCATATGATGACATCAGCTATTATCGGAACAGCTGGAGCAATCCGGGAAAAGGCTTCTAAACCGACGGTTGGATCCCCATCAACCTGTTTCCATGACGATCAGGTAGTCTTGTCTAAACCAGATCGCAAAAAAGGAAGAGATCAAAAGTGGCTTACACTGAGCAATGACTGCCTAGCAGCGGAAGGGACCTCCCAAGCAACCATCATGTCGAAAGTTAAACGCCGAAACGTCTTATCACTTAGATGACCTGTCACTCCCACAGAGAGAGCAAGTGCCCTGAAACAGCAGTACTCTAGAAAGTTCCGCGGAAACATTGACGGCTGCTTCACAGATCCAGACGCCTCTTGTTTGAAACTATCTTGCAACTCGTTTACAGAGACGCCAAGTATTCTTGCAACAAAACACAAATGTCTCCTCCCATCACTATACAGAAACCAAACCAAAAGGTTCTTTTCTAACATTAACATCAAAACCAAAAATAATCTTACTTTGAACACCTGCGGATAACCACGTTTGCCACTGGAGAAAGCTCAGGTATCCAGTTCGATCCAGCGGAAGGAGAATTCTCAATCTCCTCGATTTCATCATCCAGAGAAGTTTGCTTCCCAAGCAACCATTTGAGCGAGGTATCTTTAACCAGACCTTCTAGGACATCCCGTGGTGTTTTGCTCGACATACTTGCAAGATTTCCTCACCCAGTTTTGTCTAAACACCTACAAACAATTACGCAAATGTTATTTCTGATTCTTCTTTCATCAACATCAACGCTTTACTTGGAACTTGAACACAGAATCTCAGTGAAGTGAAACCGAGAAGAAGAAGGTGTTTTCTCAACGAACCCACCTAGAAATGAGCTAACTTCAAGCTTCAGATCGTTCTTCTAGAATCTATAGTCGTTTCGTTTCTATAATTATTATTCAGACTTTAGGGTTTTTGAGCTCTTTTTTTTTTCTTTCTGGATATTCTGCCTTGATTTGGGGTCTATCAGACAAAAGAAGAGGAGAGAGCGGGACGGTAAGAATCTTTCCCAATCGGTTCTTGTCTCTTCTGTTCGAGGAAATGATAAGAAGATACGTCGACCACTACCACGTCAGCTTTACGTGGCTTCATTATTATAAAGCCACGTTTGCTACATTTGTACGGCTCTGATTAGATCAAACGACCTTCACCAGCCAACAATCCTATACCTTCTTAGAATTCTAACCGTTAGATCATCTCATACGGAAGATTGCACTTTACAGCGTAAAAAAATTCTATAATTCATCGTCTAGCGTTTTGACCTACTTACAACCACTACAAGAAAACATCGGGATACTGAGGGAAAAAATCGTCGGTATGTCGTCGGAATAACGTTATTCCGAGGACATACCGACGAAAAAAGTCCTCGGAAATAACTCCTCGGAAATTCATAATTCCTCGGAATTCCGTCGGAATTTTCCGACGGAATTCCGAGGAAACAAAATTCCGAGGAAACTCCGAGGACACAATGTTCGTCGGAAGGTTCCTCGGAAAATACCGAAGGAATTCCGATGGTCCAATCCTCGGAAGTTTCGACGAAATATTTCTCGGAATATTTATCGGAAAATTCCGAGGGAAGAAAGTTCCTCGGAAAATTCCGAGGAACATTTGTTCCTCGGAAAATTCCGAGGAACATTTGTTCCTCGGACATTTCCGAGGAACTTTCTTCCCTCGGAATTTTCCGAGGGAATTGAGTTTCTCGGAAAATTCCGAGGAATCCTTTCCCTCAGACAATTCCGAGGAACTTAATGTTCGTCGGAATTTACCGAGGGATAAAAGTTCCTCGGAATTATCCGAGGACCTCCATTCCCTCGGAATTTTGAAAAAAATTATTTTTTTAAAAAATTTATTTTTTTTAAAAATTATTTTTTTTTGGAAAAAAATTAAAATTTTTAAAATTTAAAATTAAAATTGAATAAAACATAAAATAAAACATAGTAGATAATATTCAAATTTAAATAAAACATTCAGAGTTTTTGGAAAAAAAAAAACTACGGGTCTTGAATGTTCGGGAACGTCTCGTTCGGGTACATCCTCTTCATCATGTCCATCATCTGCTCGTTCAGCCTCTTCTGGGTCTCATAGCCCGCCTGTTGAGCTGCCATCTGAGCCTCCAACGCAGATATCCGATCATCCTTGTCCTTCAGCTGAGCCGTAAGAACTTCTGGATCAACATACGCATGTGGTGCAGAAGAAGGAGCAGCCGACCGGGAGCGACGACCCAAACCGACCAAACGTCCCTTTTTCTTTGGAACCGACTGAAATATAAATAAAACGAAGTTAAGATAATTTAAATTGATGATAAAATAAAAATCAAGAAATAATTAAATTGAACTTTTAAAAAAAAAAACTTACCGATTCAACGATTTCGTTGATTCGAACCCGAGACAAGTTGGTCGAGGCCGTCGAATCGTCATCATCGGTTTGAAGCTGAGACACTTCGTCATACACCTGAGTCTGGACCAGGTCGACCACGTCCCTCACAAGACCATCATCAATCTGGCCGGTCTTCTTGTTGGTATACGCCCTTTTCATAAGGGCGAGATCATCAACTGGGTGGCCTTCATTTTCTTCCGCCTTGAAAAAAAATAAATTAGACAAACATTAGAGATTTGAAAATGCAAAAAAAATAAAATTCTGAAACTTAAATAATTGAAGAAAAAGCGGTTGAGCTTACCATGCGATCCGCCAGAGTGGCAATAGATTGAGCACCCAAGTTATGCTTGTAGATGCCCTTTCCTTTACGGTCGCTCCTGCGGTTGTTGGAGTTGGTGGAAGAAGTTTCTTTCGTCTCTTCTTTATCCCAATGCGCACACAACTCCTTCCAGACCGTGCCGTTCATCGACTTTGGGACCTTTTAATTTAAAAAAAAAAAGTTTAATAATTTTAAAAATAGTTTAATAAATTAAAAATTGTTAATAAATTAAAAACTACCTTGTTTACTTCCCACTTCTTCTTCCACTCGTACATCTGCTTCCCATAGTTGTCCATAACTTTATGGACAAAATGGTGATAGATAGAGAGCGTATCATCGGCATTCCAGTTGAATTCTTGCTGAAATAGTTTAAAAATAGTTTTTAAGCACAAAAATATAATAGTTTAAAAATTACAAAAATCGTCGTTTTAATAAATAAAAAATAGTTTAATAATTAAAAAAATAATTTAATAATTACAAAAATAAGTTTTAATAATATTTAAAATGTCTAATAAATATATAAATTAGTTTAATAATTACAAAAATAAGTTTTAATAATATTTAAAATGTCTAATAAATATAGAAAATAGTTTAATAATTACAAAAAATAGTTTTAATAATATAAAAAATATAATTTAAAATTAGAATACTTACCGCAAACTGCTGAAACCACAGATGCTGCTTCTCGACAGGGAAGTGAGTGAAAGTCGGATGTCCGCTGTCGAGGGCCGAGTACATCATACGGTTGATCCATGCGCTGATCCCGTTCCCGGATCGGTTGAACCTAACAAAAAAAATAAATTATTAATAAAAAATAGTTTAAAAATTAAAAATAGTTTAAAAAATAAAAGTTTAAATTACCATGTTTGACCATGTCCATGTGGATACTCAGTGAGATAGGGAAGATGGTCACGACCGGGCTGTCGAACCAACTCCGCAACCCTCATCACTCCCAGAGGACCAGGTGCAGCAGCGGGACCAGGAGCGGGTGCAGCAGCGGGACCAGGAGCGGGTGCAGCAGCGGGAGAGGGAGCAGCAGGAGCGAGTAATGGAGAGGGAGATGTTTGGTATGAGCTGTGGGGCGAAACGGAATCCTGAACATGGCTGGAAGAACCCCGAGACTGGCTCCCCATACCACCCCGGCTACGACGCTGGCGAGGCCGGATCTGATCATCATTAGACCTGTAAATTAAAAAAAAACATATTTAAAAATTAGTTCTAATAATTTTAATTAAAAAAAAAGTTTAAATAGTTTTAATCACAAAAATAGTTTAAAAACATAGTTTTTAATCACAAAATATAAATAGTTTAATAATTAATAAAAAAGTTTTAATAAATAAAAAATACTTTAAAAATTTAAAAATGTTTAATAAATATATAAATTTATATTTACATATAAAATACAAAAAAATGTTTTTAAATATTATATAAATGATTTTTAATCTTAAAAAAGTTTTATAGATTTTAAAATGTTTAATAAATTTATAAATCATTTTTAATTACAAAAAAAAGTTTTAATAAATAAAAAATAGTTTAAAAATTTAAAAATGTTTAATAAATATATAAATTTATATTTTACATATAAAATACAAAAAAAATGTTTTTAAATATTATATAAATGATTTTTAATCTTAAAAAAGTTTTATAGATTTTAAAAATGTTTAATAAATTTATAAATCATTTTTAATTACAAAAAAAAGTTTTAATAAATAAAAAATAGTTTAAAAATTTTAAAAATGTTTAATAAATATATAAATTTATATTTTACATATAAAATACAAAAAAATGTTTTTAAATATTATATAAATGATTTTTAATCTTAAAAAAAGTTTTATAGATTTTAAAAATGTTTAATAAATTTATAAATGAATTTAAAATGCAAAAATAGATTTTATATACAAAAAACGTTTTCAATATATATATATATAATTTCAAATTCGATTTTTATAACCACAAAATTGATAAAAACTAAAAAAAAAATTCAAATCAAGTGAAATACATAATCAAACTCCATTTTACACAAATCTACCATTCACCCTAACAAAATCTATAAATCTCATTCCAAAATCATCAAATCTACTTAAAAACCATACAAATCTAACCTAAAAGAGTGGGATAGGGTTCTTACATGATTATGGGGGAGGATTAGGGGAGAATCGCCGGAAAAACGGGAGAGAGAACGGTGGAATCGCCGGAAATCGCCGGAATCGCGAGAGGAGATGTGCAGCGGCGCGGAGAGAAAGAGAGAAATGGGGAAGAAGATCGGGCTCGCCCTAATCTTATGAGGCGTCCGACGGAAAATATCCGTCGGAATTTCCTCGGAAATATTTTATACTTCCGTCGGAATTTCCTCGGAATTCTATGATTCAATTTTCCCGAAATATTTGGCGGCTTCGTTTACCCGGTTAGATGAAAATATTCCGACGAATCCAGTTTCCTCGGAATACCCTCGGTAATCTCCGAGGAAATTCTGAGGAACCAGGGTTTGGGGTTTTAAAACATCGATTATTTTCGCCGTATTTCATTTCTTATACAATTATAATGCATACCATTGAGGATTCTTTGTATAGATGATCATAAACCATGAAATAACACAATTTCAAAAATAATTCTAAGTATTCCCTTTACCGTTTATTAAAGTGTATAAGTGTTTCTCTTACGTTGTGTGGTTTTCGTTCATGCAATCGTAAAAGTGTTTGTTATTGGATAAAACACCAAAGTTCATAGTTCCAAACATCATAATCTGGTTATGACACTTAATGAAGGTTATATACGTGTTATTCAATCCGTAAAACGTTGTTTTCGATTTAAAACCCCCAGTTCCTCGGATTTTCCTCGGAATATACCGAGGAGATTCCGAGGAAATCCTTATGTTCGTCGGAATTTCCTCGGAATATACCGAGGAGATTCCGAGGAAAAAGAATCTATAATCAAATCCCCATCTCCTCGGAATTTCCTCGGTATTTTCCGAGGAAATTCCGACAAACAAAAAGAGTTCCTCGGAATTTCCTCGGAATTTTCCGACAGAATTCCGAGGAACTTGGGGTTTTCAATCGAGAAGATCTATTCCGAGGAAATTCCGAGGAAAACCTATCTGTCCTCGGAATTTCCTCGAAATTTTCCTTTAAAAAAAAAAAAAAAAAAAGGTCGAGGCTAGTCTTCTTCCGAGTCGTCATCACCAGATGAATCTGAATCTGGATCTTGGTGAAACTCTCCAATCACTGGTTCATCCTCTTCGTGAACGGCGGCTTCTTCTCCGAAGTCAGTTAAATCGACTACAAGGCCAACTCCACCTAAATCTTCTGCTGCACTTAAGTTGCCGGATGTGCTTGGTTGTAGTGGGTCTTCCAGCTCAGAACTTCCCTGAACTCGGCCTCTCGGGTTGAGTCTTGTAACAGTAACCCATGGATCATCTCTGTTCCTTACCCGGGGGTACTTGATATAACAAACCTGATCGGCCTGAGAAGCAAGAATGAAAGGATCATAATATTGCAGCTTCCGTCTTGAATTTACTGATGTAACACCAAATGCATCTGTTCTCACACCTCGATCTGGAGTGTTGTCGTGCCAGTCACAATAGAAAACAGTACAGCGCAATCCAACCATGCCCAAATACTTGATTTCCAAAATCTCATTTATGTGTCCGTAGTATACATCATCTCCTGATGCAGAACAAACACCAGCATCGTAAGTCGTACTCGAACGTCTCCTCTTCTGAGTTGTGAATGCATATCCTCGAGTACAAAATCTCGGATATGACTTCACAACAAAGTTTGGTCCAACGACCATCTCGCGTATCCAATCGTCAAATGTTTCACCTCTGGCCAAACCATCACTCACATAGGTAAACATCCATCCACCAAATTCTCTCTGCTTCATTTCTTCTAGTTCGTCCTCTGTGGCGTATCTATATTCTAACCGCTTTTCTGCCATGAAAATCCTTTCATATTGAAGAACATCTTCGCAGTTGGTGAGTAAATATGTTTGCAAATGACTGCGCTCCTGATCAGTAAGTCGACGGTCTTTTGGTTTTCCGCTAAGTCGTCCAACGTCTGTGAAAATGTCTGGAACCTTCCAATGATATGTTGCCCGTTCGCCTCTATCATCATGCCGAGCAGGTCTTCTGTTTTTGGTCTGAACTTCTGCTGGAAAGTAGTACTCGGCAAAGTTTGAAGTTTCTTCATTGATCATCTGTGCGACTATAGACCCTTCCACCCTACTTAAATTTTTCACCATCTTCTTCAAATGGAACATATACCGCTCATACAGATACATCCATCTATACTGCACAGGACCACCAAGCTCCAATTCTCTTACCAGGTGAATAACAAGATGCTCCATAACATCAAAAAATGAGGGAGGAAATATCTTCTCAAGGTTGCACTGAATCACAGCTATGTTAGTCTTCAAATTTTCAATACCTTCAAGAGTCACTGATCTTGTGCATAAATCGCGGAAGAAACCACTTATCCCTGCAATTGCTTCATGAACATTTCGTGGTAATAGTTCCTTGAAGGCAAACGGAAGGAGACGCTGCATCATTACATGGCAATCATGGCTTTTCAAGCCAGTAAACTTTCCTTCCTTTCTGTCGATACAGTTACGCAAATTAGATGCGTAACCGTCTGGAAATTCCACATCGTTTGAAATCCAATCAAAGAACGCATCCTTTCCCGCTGCATCAAGTCGGTATATGGGAAAAGGAGCCCTACCACTCTCATCAACATGAAGTTCTGAACGAGCACATATATCGACTAAATCCAGTCTTGACTTCAAATTATCCTTTGTTTTACCTTGAACATTAAGGATCGTGTTCATCAGGTTGTCAAAAAAGTTCTTCTCGATATGCATGACATCTAAATTATGCCTTAGTAGATGATCCTCCCAGTATGGCAGATCCCAAAAAATACTTTTTTTGTGCCAGTTATGTAGGTTTCCAACACCATCTACCGGAAAATGCTCATGTCCACCGACGTCTGGCGTTCTTTCTGCACCAAAATCTCTAAGTTGTGTCTTCAAATCTTTCCCACGAATTTCCGGAGGTGGACTGTCAAACACCCTCTTGTTCTTCGTAAACAAATTCCTACTTCTACGATATGGATGATCTGGTGGTAGAAATCTCCTGTGACAGTCAAACCGACACGTTTTCCTTCCGTGTTTTAGTTGGAAAGCATCAGTGTTATCTTGACAATATGGACATGATAGCCTTCCATGCGTTGTCCATCCAGATAACATACCATATGCTGGAAAATCACTTATTGTCCACATTAGTACTGCCCGCAATTGAAAGTTTTCTTTATACGAAACATCGTATGTTTCAGCACCTTGAGTCCATAGTTGTTGCAACTCATATATTAGTGGCTGAAGAAACACATCAAGTGATCTCTTAGGATGCTCTGGTCCGGGAACGAGAATCGAGAGGAACAAAAACTCTCGTCGCAAGCACAAGTTTGGGGGTAGGTTGTATGGTGTAAGAATGACTGGCCATAGAGAATACTGTCTTCCACTCTTGCCAAACGGGCTGAAACCATCAGTACATAATCCAAGGTAGACATTTCTTCTCTCATACGCAAAGTCGGGATACTTTGATTGGAAATGCTTCCACGCTTTTGCATCTGAAGGATGTCTGATCTCACCATCTGTTGAGTGCTCCGCATGCCATCTCATTGGTTGCGCTGTGCGTTCAGACAGATACAGCCTCTGCAACCTTTCCGTCAAAGGCAAATACCACATCCTTTTATATGGTACTGGAATTCTTCCACTCGTATCTTTATAACGAGGCTTCCCACAAAATTTGCATGAAACCCGCTGTTCATCCGCCCTCCAATAAATCATGCAGTTGTCTCTGCATACATCTATTACCTGATACGATAAACCAAGACCAGCTACGAGTTTCTGAACCTCGTAGTATGAGCCAGGAGCTACATTATCTTCAGGTAGAATACCTTTTACATAATCAGCAATCGCATCCACACAGTCTTCAGCCAAATTATAATCCGTCTTAATGCCCATCAATCTTGTAGCAGATGATAAAGCTGAATGACCATCTCTGCAACCTTCGTACAATGGTTGCTTTCCAGCATCCAACATATCATAAAATCTCCTAGCTTCGGCATTGGGTAAATCTTCCCCTCTAAAATGATCATTTACCATCTGCTCAGTACCTACACCGTAATCTACATCCGTTCTAATTGGATCTTCTAATCTAACCGGTGGCTGAGGTTCGCTAGTACTACCAAGTTCATAATCAGTTTCTCCATGATGATACCAAATTTTGTAACTTCGTGTAAACCCACTCAAATATAAATGAGTCCAAACATCCCATTCTTTAATAACTTTTTTATTTTTACAATTAGAGCAAGGACATCTTAACATACCTGTTTTTGCTTCCGGTTGTCGGTGAACTAACCCCATGAATTCGGTTATACCTTGTTGGTATTCTTCCGTAAGCAATCTCGTGTTCGGATCCAAATGAGGTCGATCGATCCAAGAACGAAAATAATTGGAAGAAGACATGTTTTTTATGAATCAAATTCGTGTGTAAAGAAAGTGAGAGGGAGGATGAAGATATGGTGTGAATGAAGAGGAAGAGGGGTGCTTGTATTTATAGGTGAAATCCTGCCGACGGTCCGAGGAAATTCCGACGGAATTCCGATGCAAACGGCTAGTTCGTCGGAATTTCCTCGGAATTTTTAAAATCCCCCAACGGCTCTCCAACGGCTCTCTAACGTCTATAATATTTCCTCGGAATTCATCGGTTTTTTCCGAGGAATACTAGTTTCCTCGGTATTCCGTCGGAATATTCCGACGAAATGTGTTTTCCTCGGAATTCCGTCGGAATATTCCGACGGAATTCCGAGGAAGCAAAATTTTGTATTTCCTCGGAATTGCCTCGGAAATGCCTCGGTATATTCCGAGGAATTCATTTTCCGTCGGATCGTCCGTCAGAATACCGCTGTTTTCTTGTAGTGAACATATGGGGTGCGACTGGAAGGTCAACTTAGAGTAAATATCTGAAAGTAAAATATTTTTTAACTGTGTTACGCTTTTCTATAACCAGTCAGGTAAAAAATAAAACAAAATATTTTACTATTGGTTGCATTAAAGTTGTTTGTCTTTTAGTGTTTTAAAGAGTAAATATTTATTAAATAATTTATATTTGGGGTTCAAATCCCAGACTATGCAATTTATTGCAGATTACAGGAAATCCAGGTTTCAAGTCCTGGAGAAAGCGGTTTATTAAACAATTATGCAGACTACAGAGGAAAGGCTTGCAAGAGATCTTCAACATGGTGCAAGTAAATCTGGCCAGGCATGGATCTTCATAGGACGGCTCAGGTGATACAGTTAGACGTAGATTTTCATAAGGTAGGCAGTATTGTCGGTTGTCGAATCGTCTATGTAATATTTCCTATATCATAATTGTAAGATCATAATAAATCAGCGTTAAAAAAAAAGAAGAGTAAATATTTACTCCATCTTTATCATGTGAAATCTAGGCTTGGACATAAAATCCAGAACCCCAAATCCGAACTGAACCCGAACCGAAAAATCCGACCCGTTATCCGACCCGAAATGTAAAAATACCCGAACAGGTCTTGTAGGGTGGTACAAAAAATATCTGAATCCGAAGTGTTATTAACTGAACCCGAATGGGTAACCCAAAAAATCTGAAATTAATAGTTAATATAAATATTTTAAAATATATATAAGTATTTCAATTATTAAATTCAATATTTGTGGTTATATGATATATAATAATAAATATTAATTTTTTAATAAATAATTTAAGTACACAATTAGTTATAAATAAGTATTTTATAATTTGCTAATTGAAATAAAAAGTCTACTCTCTATAAAGAAATATATATTGTTTACAAATAATTGTTGTTTTCATGCTTGATTTAACATTTTATTGTTATTTTATCAATTTTATGTATGATATATTAATTTTTATTTAATTTAGATGTTTTTCTTTATGTTTTTCTTTAATTGTTTTTGTTTTTCACTTCGGTTATATTCGAACCGAACCGATATAACCCGAATCCGTACGGTATATGATTACTTTATGGGTTTTAGGACGCAATATAATTTTGAACCGAATCTGAAGTGTTATTATCTGAATCCGACCCGTACTAATAAAATTTTAGTATGGAACCTAGGAACGTAAACCCGAAAATTCGAAAACTCGAAAAACCCGATCCGAATGCCAACGGGTACCCGAACGCCCAGGCCTAGTGAAATCCGTGCAACAACTTTTTGTTATCATTTACTCTGATTTACATTTTCTTTTCCGTTCTATTACTCCACTTTACTCTGTCTCTTTTACTTCACTGAGTTACCAATCACAACCATATTTTCCATAATAATACAATGGTACCTTTTTAAACAAACGATGAAACCTGCAAAAAATTAATAATTAATTGATGTAAGAGATAAACCGTGGCTCATTTTTATTCACATATCATCTCAAGTTAACTTTGGATAGATTAAAGAGGGAAAGGTGAATATCTATTATCTAAGATGTACAAGATCCAGGACGCAAACCGGTTGGGTTCACGGCGGTGAGAGAAGAAGACAGAGTTCCAAATCTTGTGCGGTGAGAGAAGGAGGAGGTTTCTGAGATATGAAACTGAGAGGCGGGAGTAAGACGACACCACATTGACTGCAAGGCGAAGTCACGATTCCCGATTCACATTCGTATTCAAGAAGAGAATTTCAACCAATAAGTTTTTGTTGGTGGTTAGGAATAACAATGCTGGACCGGTGACGGTGAATGCATGCTGCCATGTCTAAAAAATAAAGAAGATAAAAGGGAAATTTGAGAACGTATACATAACATACTAGGAAATTAAGTTTATATCCATAACATAGCTTAGGCTAAGATATTATATATATTGTCATGCAGTTTTCCCAAAATAATCTCAGATGCGTGTGAAAAGGTAACATGTTGCGTTTTTTCTTTAGCCTTATATAAGGTTCAGTCCGGAATCAATCAAATTTTTTTTATATTTCTTTTTGTCTTTCGTTATCAGAATTGTGACTCAACTAGGTTTAAAGCTTTAGGTAAGAACCACTACGTTCTTACGGGAATCTGAAATAAAAATATCATATGTAACCTTGTGATATAAATTTTTACAATCCACATAAGTTTTAAAATGAGTGCGTTACATCATCAGACACATTATTCTCTTTTTTTACAAGATAAAGCACTTTCCACTTGAGGGACACATTGTCCTCTTCCACCCCTTGTGGTTTTACAGCAGTACCCTTCACGTTTGGTTCAGAGAAACTAGAGGATGGCTGCATTTTTTTATTTTATTTATTTTTTCTCAATTTTTTCTTTGTTCTTTTTGCAAAGTTCTTATGTTTTTATTTGTTTTTTTCTCAGAGTTTAAGACATTTGAAGAAAGTATAATTATTACAATAAATTGTAATTTGTTTTTCTCTATATTTTAACATCCATTTTCATATATATATTTTATATATTTCAACAATTATATAAAAAAATGTATGGACATAAGAAGTGTGGATGCAAAATTGTGAACATGTAAGAAAAATACGTGAACATAAAAAGATGTGGACATGGATGGATAAAAAATATAGAAAATCTCTTTAAAATTTTCGTGGATGAGGTTTCATGAACTAAGTTTCATTGATGTGTTTTCTTGGACAAGTTTTTATATTCTTAATCATCTTACATAATTTTTTAGTATCTGTGGACAAGTACTTTATGCATACCATATTGATACCTTATTGTGGATAATATAGTTATAATATAATTATGGACATGGACACAAAAACTATGGACATGGATATCATATTTCTTTCTCCATCAAACAGAAAAAAACTGGATAAAGCAATCTAAAGAGATTTGCCAGGTCCATATTCGACTAACAATTACAAAAAACATAAGCTTTCTAACGTACGCTAATAAAAATTGTTTAGACACACTACATAAGCTAACCAGAAGCCTAAGTCAAAGCCTGGGAAAAACTAAGAGGTACCTCTTTTCCTGAGCTTATTGGGAACCATACGTGTAGATTCATGGAGTTTTGTATACCGAACTCGTTACCATCTAACTTCTTCCACGGCGTAAACTTATCTTTACTCTTTCTTGCTCTCATTAAAATCTTCCATTCGTTTGCATGACAAAACACACACACACAAGAATTTCACAAGCCTTGTTAGAATCAAATTCTATTGGTGTTGTATTGAATGAAGCACGAAACTCACCAAAACTTTCTTCTTTGTGTAGTTTCACGAGACATCTTGGTGCTGTGATAGCTCCAGCACATCCACAATATCTGAAAAAGTTCCAATTTTTTTGGGCAGTTACTATAGATTTAACCAATTACAATCAAAGAAAAGAGATGGAGATTTAACCAATGAACAACACTCCAGATATGAGATTTTGTCATATCCAAATCTTGACTGAAATTGCTTTAACAAAGGGTTCCCAAATTAGCCAAAAAAGCAAACTAACTAACCTTGCATTTAGAAATCTGTTGCTCACGGGAGCAGGTGTGGGGGCTTTGTTCGACGGTGGGCCGGTGGCTCAGAGACTACCGCTACGAAACAGATAAATGTGGAGAAGAAAATGATTTTGATTCGCGAATGATTTACGGAGTGAGGGACTGAAATGGATTAGGGTGAGAAAATGACAATGAATTGCAACCATAGAAAATCTAACAAATAAGATTAGGGTTCGTGAACTGGGAATTTGGGAAAGTGACTTTCTTTGTTTTCTTTAAATCAGCAAATTAAAAAAAAAAAAAAAACTAAAGCACAAAAAAGTAAAAAGATAGCGAGAATGAGGTGCTGGTTAAGAGGGTATCATGGACATTACACAAGTAGAATGTGTATTGCAAGTGGAATGTGTCTTATTGTGATATTGTAAAGTCAAAATGTGTCTGTGAGTGTAAATTTTTCTTTTAAAATCTATCTAACTGTTAAAATTCACCAACTCTATCCAAATTCATCTATCAATAAACCCCCTCCTTAGTCGCACTTTTTTTCTTATGTTTTTTTTGAAAGGCTATATTGGTTTTCCTTGGCATGCATTTCCCTTTATTATAATATAATTTCTTTTTCATTTTTTTTTAAATAGAAAACGTGGCTAAAGACAGATTGCCCTAAACTAATTTAGTTATTTACAAGATCCAACCAGAAAGATCCGACCCATACAATACAAACCCTAAAACCCGACCCATCTAAACCAAAACGATGTCGTTTTGTATCACTCAACATTCTCTTCTCCAAAATTTTCAATCATCGGGTCTGTCTCTCCTCTTGCGACACTCTCTATTGCAAAATCGGAGATTGAAACCCTAGAGTATCTATTTTCGTTCTTCCTTGTTTGTTTTCTATCTAAATCGAAAATCCATCTTCCTTCTTCCTTGTTGGTTCGTGTCTCAACTATCTCTTTGTCTCTCTTGTCTGAAACCCTAAAGTCGAGACCGCTTCGTTTCTTCATCCTCCTTTGTCGAAATCGAGGCTCCATCTTTGTTCCTTGTGGTAAGTGATTAGTTTCCCTTTATTTGGTTGTTATTTGGTCGAATTTGTATGTAGATTTGAAAACAAATTTGGGGAAAACTTTGAATGTGTCTTATGTTTAGATATTGGTTTTGAAATTGGATAAGAACTTGGTAAATCTATTGTTTAGGTATATATTACATAGAATCTATTGTTTCCGATTTGAGTTATAAATTGTATTTAATTTTTGTTAATAAAATTGTATTGGGGAAACTTAGTTGATGTTGTGTTGTTGTTTTGCGGTTTGAATTTAGAGTAATTGAGTGTTGTAATGTCTTGTACAGGAAAATTATGAAGAAAAATCAAAAGGTAGTCCCCAATGAAAGTCGTCGTCAGTCTCTTAGAGTCAGGAAACCGGACTCGGCTGCAAAAAAACCAGAACCGAGAGTTCAGAAGAGCAAGAAAAGCAGTAAGAAGAGTAAGAAGAGTAGGCCAGTGAGAGAGCCAGCGAGAGCACCGAGTGTAGAATCGCTCTCAGTCTCAGATGAGTCCGAAAGAGAGGGGTCCGATAGTGAGGGGTCTGAAAGAGAGGTATATATTTTGTATTCATTGTTATTGTTTGTGAGAAATGCTGAGTAGTAATTAGCAGTAATACAAGTACTTTTTGTATTACTAGCATTACTAACATGTATAAATTTATTTTGATTGCAGGAAATGCAACCGAATCAACCCCTTGAGTTCTACTTCAAAAGCAGCGAGTTCCCCCAGAGTTCGAAGATACAAACTAAGTGCTTCGTGACCAGGACAGTAAAGCTCATCAGGGATAAGCCTGAGGCTGCGTGGTTCACAAGCCATCCTCAGTTTCGACATTTCTTCCACATGCCAGACGAAGATAACCTGAAGCTTCAGGGGATGTGGATGTTACAACTGCGCACCATTTGTACTCCAGAAGATGATGTTGCATGGTTTGCGGTTAATGGTGTACCCATCCGCTATTCTATGAGGGAACATGCCCTCATCTCTGGGTTAGACTGCGGTGATTATCCACCAAACTATGAGAAGTTGGGAGGTTATAAGTTTGTGGATTATTACTTCCATGACAGAAAGAAGATCACCATCACTGATGTGAAGCAGAAGATGTTGTCTATGCCGCCGTGTCCAGATAGATTGAAGATGACAGTCTTGTTTTTTCTTGGTCGGGTTATCAGAGGAAAGCCGAAGGATGCTGGAAATTTAGACGACTTCATATTAAGGATGATGGACGATTTAGATGCTTGCAGATCATTTCCCTGGGGTCGTCTAACGTTTGAGGATGCAATAAAGGAGATTAAGCACGTGATGAACCATCTGAAGGGTGAAGTGAAAGAGGCATGCGCCTTTCCTGGTTTCATCATCCCTTTAGAGGTAAAGCATATAGTTTAGAAAAATTTTAATTGTTTTATAATTCAAATTTGACACTGTGACAATGGATTTTCTAGGTTCTGGCTTTTGAGTGTATTCCGGATCTGGGGAAGACGTTTAGAATCTATTCAGAGGACGCCAGTGAAGAATGTCCAAGGATGTGTAAGAGCCGGTTTACAAAGTCCAGTCTTAGGGGTTATCCTTTGGAAGACATATATGCTGCTGTTGGAGAAACAAAGGTACATGTATATATGTATAGTAGAAGCTAGTAGAACAAAAAACTCATTTGAGCTAACATTTGTTTTATTTTCAGGTTATCAACAGTGTCTTAGTTCCAACTATTGGTGAGCAAATTATGCTGGCTCGTATCATTGATGAGGAGCGAGAGTATGACCGTCAGGGCAGCCCAAGTGATACTTGGAACTACTGGTTAAATGTGAAGCAGAAGAATATTTGGTGGGAAGAGCTATATGAGTTGGATCAAGCTGCACGAGGAGTGTTGCCAAAAAAGAAAGACAAAGAGAAGGTGACGTTTGCAGAAGGATCATCCTCTAATTCTGGATTAGATTCGAGGTTGCAAGGTCTGGAAGAGAGGATTTTGGAGTTCATGGGAGAAAGATTTGTTGGACTTCACGTCACGGTGGAGACAATGTTAGAGGCTCAAAGCTCAAGGATGAGTGTTCTTGAAAAGAACCAGCGGCTTTTGAGAAGAAGGGCTAAGAAAATAGAAGACAGGCTAACTTCTATTGAGAGTAAAGTGGAGCCGAGTCATGGTGAAGACATGGATTTTCGACAGTGGGACAATGATACATATGAAGAGAAGGACAAAGCTTGTTCTGAGAAGGAGAAAGCTAATGCTGAGCACGAGGCTGGAAAAGAAAAGGATAACATCGAGAATACTGAGGAAGAGGGTGAGAAAGAGGCTGATGACAATGCTCAGCAAGAGGGTGAGAAAGAGAAGGAAAATAGTGAGGCTGATGAGGAAGAAGACAGTGAGAGTGAAAGTGAAGAGTTGAAGCAAATGAAGGAGAGAAGTAGAAGACAAGCTGCTAAATTGTGGAAGGAAATTGCGAATGAGGAAAAGATTGGAGGGAAACATATTAAGGATGATGGACGATTTAGATGCTTGCAGATCATTTCCCTGGGGTCGTCTAACGTTTGAGGATGCAATAAAGGAGATTAAGCACGTGATGAACCATCTGAAGGGTGAAGTGAAAGAGGCATGCGCCTTTCCTGGTTTCATCATCCCTTTAGAGGTAAAGCATATAGTTTAGAAAAATTTTAATTGTTTTATAATTCAAATTTGACACTGTGACAATGGATTTTCTAGGTTCTGGCTTTTGAGTGTATTCCGGATCTGGGGAAGACGTTTAGAATCTATTCAGAGGACGCCAGTGAAGAATGTCCAAGGATGTGTAAGAGCCGGTTTACAAAGTCCAGTCTTAGGGGTTAAGCACGTGATGAACCATCTGAAGGGTGAAGTGAAAGAGGCATGCGCCTTTCCTGGTTTCATCATCCCTTTAGAGGTAAAGCATATAGTTTAGAAAAAATTTAATTGTTTTATAATTCAAATTTGACACTGTGACAATGGATTTTCTAGGTTCTGGCTTTTGAGTGTATTCCGGATCTGGGGAAGACGTTTAGAATCTATTCAGAGGACGCCAGTGAAGAATGTCCAAGGATGTGTAAGAGCCGGTTTACAAAGTCCAGTCTTAGGGGTTATCCTTTGGAAGACATATATGCTGCTGTTGGAGAAACAAAGGTACATGTATATATGTATAGTAGAAGCTAGTAGAACAAAAAACTCATTTGAGCTAACATTTGTTTTATTTTCAGGTTATCAACAGTGTCTTAGTTCCAACTATTGGTGAGCAAATTATGCTGGCTCGTATCATTGATGAGGAGCGAGAGTATGACCGTCAGGGCAGCCCAAGTGATACTTGGAACTACTGGTTAAATGTGAAGCAGAAGAATATTTGGTGGGAAGAGCTATATGAGTTGGATCAAGCTGCACGAGGAGTGTTGCCAAAAAAGAAAGACAAAGAGAAGGTGACGTTTGCAGAAGGATCATCCTCTAATTCTGGATTAGATTCGAGGTTGCAAGGTCTGGAAGAGAGGATTTTGGAGTTCATGGGAGAAAGATTTGTTGGACTTCACGTCACGGTGGAGACAATGTTAGAGGCTCAAAGCTCAAGGATGAGTGTTCTTGAAAAGAACCAGCGGCTTTTGAGAAGAAGGGCTAAGAAAATAGAAGACAGGCTAACTTCTATTGAGAGTAAAGTGGAGCCGAGTCATGGTGAAGACATGGATTTTCGACAGTGGGACAATGATACATATGAAGAGAAGGACAAAGCTTGTTCTGAGAAGGAGAAAGCTAATGCTGAGCACGAGGCTGGAAAAGAAAAGGATAACATCGAGAATACTGAGGAAGAGGGTGAGAAAGAGGCTGATGACAATGCTCAGCAAGAGGGTGAGAAAGAGAAGGAAAATAGTGAGGCTGATGAGGAAGAAGACAGTGAGAGTGAAAGTGAAGAGTTGAAGCAAATGAAGGAGAGAAGTAGAAGACAAGCTGCTAAATTGTGGAAGGAAATTGCGAATGAGGAAAAGATTGGAGGGAAACATATTAAGGATGATGGACGATTTAGATGCTTGCAGATCATTTCCCTGGGGTCGTCTAACGTTTGAGGATGCAATAAAGGAGATTAAGCACGTGATGAACCATCTGAAGGGTGAAGTGAAAGAGGCATGCGCCTTTCCTGGTTTCATCATCCCTTTAGAGGTAAAGCATATAGTTTAGAAAAATTTTAATTGTTTTATAATTCAAATTTGACACTGTGACAATGGATTTTCTAGGTTCTGGCTTTTGAGTGTATTCCGGATCTGGGGAAGACGTTTAGAATCTATTCAGAGGACGCCAGTGAAGAATGTCCAAGGATGTGTAAGAGCCGGTTTACAAAGTCCAGTCTTAGGGGTTAAGCACGTGATGAACCATCTGAAGGGTGAAGTGAAAGAGGCATGCGCCTTTCCTGGTTTCATCATCCCTTTAGAGGTAAAGCATATAGTTTAGAAAAAATTTAATTGTTTTATAATTCAAATTTGACACTGTGACAATGGATTTTCTAGGTTCTGGCTTTTGAGTGTATTCCGGATCTGGGGAAGACGTTTAGAATCTATTCAGAGGACGCCAGTGAAGAATGTCCAAGGATGTGTAAGAGCCGGTTTACAAAGTCCAGTCTTAGGGGTTATCCTTTGGAAGACATATATGCTGCTGTTGGAGAAACAAAGGTACATGTATATATGTATAGTAGAAGCTAGTAGAACAAAAAACTCATTTGAGCTAACATTTGTTTTATTTTCAGGTTATCAACAGTGTCTTAGTTCCAACTATTGGTGAGCAAATTATGCTGGCTCGTATCATTGATGAGGAGCGAGAGTATGACCGTCAGGGCAGCCCAAGTGATACTTGGAACTACTGGTTAAATGTGAAGCAGAAGAATATTTGGTGGGAAGAGCTATATGAGTTGGATCAAGCTGCACGAGGAGTGTTGCCAAAAAAGAAAGACAAAGAGAAGGTGACGTTTGCAGAAGGATCATCCTCTAATTCTGGATTAGATTCGAGGTTGCAAGGTCTGGAAGAGAGGATTTTGGAGTTCATGGGAGAAAGATTTGTTGGACTTCACGTCACGGTGGAGACAATGTTAGAGGCTCAAAGCTCAAGGATGAGTGTTCTTGAAAAGAACCAGCGGCTTTTGAGAAGAAGGGCTAAGAAAATAGAAGATAGGCTAACTTCTATTGAGAGTAAAGTGGAGCCGAGTCATGGTGAAGACATGGATTTTCGACAGTGGGACAATGATACATATGAAGAGAAGGACAAAGCTTGTTCTGAGAAGGAGAAAGCTAATGCTGAGCACGAGGCTGGAAAAGAAAAGGATAACATCGAGAATACTGAGGAAGAGGGTGAGAAAGAGGCTGATGACAATGCTCAGCAAGAGGGTGAGAAAGAGAAGGAAAATAGTGAGGCTGATGAGGAAGAAGACAGTGAGAGTGAAAGTGAAGAGTTGAAGCAAATGAAGGAGAGAAGTAGAAGACAAGCTGCTAAATTGTGGAAGGAAATTGCGAATGAGGAAAAGATTGGAGGGAAACATGATGAAGAAGAAAGTGAAGAGAAAGAAGCTGAAACCAGTGAGGAAAAGGATGAGAACAATGATGAGAAAGATGAAGAAAAAGTGGTGGAATCTGAGGCTGAAGGAGAAGATGATCAAGTAGAGGTTGGAGGGAAAGAGGATCAAGAAGAAGAAGTTGAAGGGAAGGAGGATGAAGAAGAAGAAGTTGAAGGGAAAGAGTCTGAAACCAGGGAGAAAGAAAAGGAGAAAAATGAGACTGAGGAGGTGGAATCAGAAGCACGGGAGACAGAGATAGAAAAAGGAACTCCGACACCACCACGTGGGAATCAGACAGAGAGAACTCCCAAAGATGATGACAATGAGCCTCGGGTTGAGCCTCGGGTTGAGACGAACAGAACCGGTGAAACTCCAACACCACCACATGGGAGTCAGTCAGAGGGAACTCCCAAAGTTGATAACACTGAGCCTCGGGTTGAGACAAACAGAACCGGTGAAACTCCAACACCACCACGTGGGAGTCAGTCAGAGGGAACTCCAACACCGCCACGTGGTAGGACTAAGGCAATGGCTGCGAGGAGACCAATAATTAGGCGTATGGAGGATGAACCTGGAAAAGGTGAGAAAGTTGTGGAAGAAGAGAAACAAAAGAAAGAGGCTGTGGAAACAGAGGAAAAAAGCAGGGAGAAAGTTGCGGATGAAGAGAAAAAAAAGGAAGAGGTTGTGAAGGAACATGCTGAGGAAGTTGTTGAGGAATACAGTGAGGAAGAAAAGCAAAGGTGGATCATGGTCGTTTACAAGGAAGCACCGAGTCCTTGGATCATGCATAGGTGCAAGGAGAATGTCGTTGTTGCTGCACCTAAGAAGAGTGGCAGACCAAAGAGGAAACAGTGGGTGCAGACTCCTTTCACGGAGGGGAAGAAGCGTAAAACAAAGCCTTAGGCTTTTATGTATTTGGGATGATAAGTATTTTGGCTTTTATGTATTTGGGATGTTAAGTATTTTGGATGTTTGAAACTTGGTAGTAGAATGTTTGAACTGCATAATTTGGATGTTTGAAACAGGTATGGAAAACTAGATTTACAAGTGTTACTATGTCCAAAAACGAGTAAGATAGATAACTAGAATTACTAGGTTTCTTACGCCTCAAAAGCACAAAAAAAAGAGAAAAAGATATACCAAAAACTAGTAAACACATGTAAAATACTAAAAATGAAAAAAAAATATTATTTAAAAAAGAATTAAAAAATGCATTTCACATGTAAAACGTGCAGCCGTCATAAATATCAAAATATTATTTTTAACACTTAGTAATACCTATGGTAATCCTCAAGGTGGTAGTAATACTACCATACACATAGTAAGACTATTGCAATTTTTACGTTTTTCTAGTAAAACCATCTCCGAGATAAATGTTTGGTAGTAGAACCAAAGTCATTTCCCTATTATTATCGTCATAGAAGATATTTACATAAACAATATACCAGAAATATGTATTTTGTTAAATTCTCCTTACTATATTCTCTACCATTCACATACTAACAATGAAAGTTAAGGAAGTTTTTGGGGAAACCGTTAAGATTTTCTTAAAATATTGAAAATAATTAACAAAAATAGTCTAATCTATATATTTATCACATACGTAGCCTACGAATTTAAAATAATCATATAATGATATTCTAAATTACACATAACCTAGTGATATATATTGGTTTCGAATTGCACATAATAATACCAGTAAAACTTAGTAATCCAAATTGCGCATAATAATACAAGTCAAACACAGTAATCCAAATTTCACATAATAATACCAGAAATCTCTAGTAGTACAAATTGCACATAATAAACCTAGTAATCTTCAGTAAACCCTAGGTAGTACCTGAACCACTCCCACATTCAAAATACGATGCCATACCTTCTCCTCTGGCTCTGCCTCTGCCTCTGGCTCCTCTAGCTCCCCCTCTGCCTCTTTTGCCTCTTCCACGGGATTCTCCTACTGATGGAAATCTTGTTTGTTGTGGTTTTCCTTTCTTCTTGTCATAATCTGGAGGAAGTATTTTCTTTGCTTTAACATCTTCTGGTATAACCCAATCAGACATATGAGGAACAGGATATATGGTCCTGTGATAAGCCAAAGCCCATTGCTCCACCCAATAGTATTTTGAACAATACTCAGATAGATGAAGTTCCCTTCCCGCTGCCTTAGACATGAATGTGGCAGCAGCCACTGCATGCACACAAGGGTATTTGTCTTTATCAAATTGCTCACAACTGCAAGTATTCCTAGCCATGTCAACAGTATAAACCTTGCCGTCAGTACCATGCACACTGTACTCAAGATGGAAGCTGTTTAGTTCGTCAATTGTAAGAAATCCCGCATCAATACATCTTTTAGACATTTCGGTTTCCAAAATAGGCACAAGCTTCAGTGTGTATGGTATTTCAGCTGCCTCCTTCCTATGGTTGTTAAACCATTCAGACATTTTCGCAATGATAACATCAAACATTGGTAGTAAGGTATACTTTCTCGCTTCCTTGATAACACCATTAAAAGATTCTACTGAATTCGTGGTGTCAACATTGTACCTATCTCCTCTGAAGTAACATCTAGCCCACTTCTTCTCTTCAACACTTTTGTCAAGATACGCTGCTGCACTAGGATACCTCCGGCGAAAAGCATGATATTGGTACTTGAACTCAGCCTCCGTATAAGCGTGTGCGCAGTCTCTAAACTTGCTTGCACAAGTATCTTTGTTGTTATGGACATGGGCTTTAACATTCTGAGACAAATGCCATATACAATACCCATGTTCGGCCTCAGGGAACACTAGACGTACTGACTTGATCAAGCTTTTGTTTCTATCTGAAAGAAATACCAATCCCGGGACATCAGATATCACTGATTTCAACTGTTCCATAAACCATATCCAGCTTTCATCATTCTCACCATCTGCTACACCAAACGCAATTGGGTAGTGGTGATGATCAGGATCCTGAGCAGTCGCAACAAGGAGAACTCCACCATAAACATTCTTCAGGTGTGTTCCATCCACAATGAGGACTTTCCTCATCGCACTGAACCCTTCTATGCTAACTCCCAGGGCAAAAAACAGATACTTAAATTTGTTGGCCTCATCCACTACCACACGAGTTCTTGTGCCAATATTTGTCTGCTCCAGCATGTGCATATAACAGTATAATAAAGTAAAACTCTCTTCTGGACTTCCTCGCACTTCATTAGCAGCTTCTCTTTTTCCTCTCCATGCTGAGGTGTATGAAACATGCACACCAACCTTTCGATGAACCAAATCGATCAGAACTTTGGGAACTGGTGTGTCAAATGTACCAGGATAATCTTGAGCCAAAACAGATGCAACGATTTGTGATGTGCCTTTCCTTCTATTAGGCAGTGTTCTTGTAGTAACAACAGAACATGTATGATGCTTGATGTAACTTCTAACCGTCCAAAGATCTGTATTCTTTAACTTTGCAACTCGCACAAACCACTTGCAACCGTCTTTGGCTCCTCGGCATTTAACGACAAATCTCTGAGTATCCGACTTAGTTATATCAAACTCAAAACATTTCTTATGTGAAGCCGTCTGAATATGGACTTTTGCTTCCTCCTTGGTTCTAAATTCTTGACCTAAAACCAAACCTGTACCATCATCCCGTGGCTGATAGACAACTACTGGTCTTACTTCTGTATCTTCAAACACTTGCTCATCTCTTTCCGTGACATTCTCACCCATCTCAATCTCTCCGTGAAAAGTGAGCACACCACCAGTACCTTCATTACCAGTTGCATCATTCTCAGTACCATCTTCATCACCAACCTCTCTATCAGGTAGTGTTCTTGTAACGACAGAACATGTATGCTGCTTGATGAAACTTCTAACCGTCCAAATATTTGACGTCTTTAACATTGCAACTCGCACAAACCAATTGCACCCATCTTTGGCTCCTCGACATTTAACCACAAATCTCTTAGTATCTGACTTAATTATATCAAATTCAAAAGATTTCTGATACGACGCTGCTTGAATAAGAACTTTTGCTGCCTCCTTGGTTATAAATTCTTGACCTATAACCAAATCCATACCATCATCCCGTCTCTGATTGACACCATCATGCATCTCAATGTCTTCGTGAAAAGTGAGCACACCACCATTACCATCTTCATCACCAGCCTCTATAGCCTCTCTATCAGATAGACCGATATAGACATCAGTTTCATCATTCTCAGTACCATCCTCATCACCAGCCTCTGTAGCCTCTCTATCAGATAGACCGACATAGCTATCAGTTTCATCATCCTCTTCTGAAAGTTGCACTTCTTCATTGATGAACTCCACATGTAGAACACTTCTACACTTCTCATGATTTACTTGCAGTAGATAACCAAAAACGTCTTCATCATTCCAGATGTATGATGGCTTGTACGAATACAATACCATTGGAAAGTAACTAATCTTCACTTGCACCTTAGATTCATCTACCCTTATCTTTCTGCAAATACGCTCAACCAAAGCATAGTAAGTGATATCTTCCATTGATTTCCTCAACACAATCGTGTGGATTTCATCTTCTCCTTCACCACCTCCTGAGATCCATTTTATTTCAGCCCCATCTTTCATATAATATCCCCCATAATCAAAACAAATGATTGTGCAATTCGGATTTTGCATTTTCCTGAAATAAAATAGAATATCATTAGAATTCTCATTATTAAGATGTTTAGAATTAATTATCACACCGTACAATCTTCTCTTACTAATACTAATTTAATTCAGTACTATACATAGTAATACTAGAAATCACAGTAAGAAATATCAATATAGTAATCCTAGTATTTCCAGTAAACCTTTTTTCTTTAGTAAAACTAGTTATACCAGTAATACCCAGAACTTATCCTTGAACTAACTAATTCGCTTTTAGGACCCTATTGTTAGTATTTTACATCAACCATGATGTATAATTCATCTTAAATGAAATTACACACAGAAAATCATCGAAACACACATAAAAATACCCAAAATCTATAAACACAGTTTTCAAAATCTTTTTAAATCTCTCATAATTTTCACTGGATCTTCTTTTTTTTACACTAGCCGAGATATACACTTGTTTTAATAACATTTCAGCAAAAAAATTCATCCAAAACGGACGTTAAAAATACCCGATAGCCCTAAACACAGTTTTTGAAATCGTTTTTAATCTCTCAAATTTTCATCAAATCTTACTTTTTTAACGTTACCCATCATATACACGATTTTTAAATGTAATATCACAAAAAAAATCATCGAAAACGAACCTGAATTGCCTATTTTTTGAGCTTCAAAAAACGCTAATGGAGGATGAGAGGAAGAAGCTTGTACGATGAAGAAGGAGACATGTGGGTCAGGAGAAATCTGATTGGTTAAGGTTGTTTTGTGGGCCATGTAGGTTGTTGAATTATGGTTGGTTTATTTAATTGGAGAATAAATGAAAGGCTAGTTTGGGGAGTGCAAGGATAAAAGGGTAGGAAGAATAGAGAAGGGGCAGTAAGAATTCATTTAAGGGGGTATGGGGTATATGGAGTTAATCTCCCATTTGATCGGCACAAATCTTGCTTTCATAATAAAGACGCAATTCTGTTGAAAAGCCCCTTGAATCTGATGAATTCATGCCTCCTTCCGAGATCTGATCAAAAGCACTTCACCCACGAGAATCAATCTGATGGACAACCTGTTCCAGCGAAGCCTCGAGGATCTGATCAAAGGCTTTCGTCTCCAACTCCTCGGAGACTCATCTTTCATCTCCAGAGCCTTAGAAGAACTCCGCCGCGAGATTAAAGCCACAGATCTCTCCACTAAATCCACCGCCCTTCACAAGCTCTCTTACCTCGCCGCCATCCACGGCGTTGACATGTCGTGGGCGGCTTTCCACGCCCTCGAAGTCGTCTCCTCTTCTCGATTCCACCACAAGAGGATCGGTTATCAAGCGATTACTCAATCGTTTCACGACCAGACACCGGTTCTGCTTCTGATCACGAACCAGTTGCGGAAGGATCTGAACAGTGTCAACGAGTACGAGGTTAGTCTAGCTCTGGAGTGTTTGTCTAGGATTGGAACTCGTGACTTAGCTAGGGATTTGTCTCCTGAGGTGTTTACTCTCTTGGGTAGTAGCAAGTCTTTCGTCAGGAAGAAAGCGACTGGTGTGGTTTTGAGAGTGTTCGACAAGTATCCTGACGCTGTTAAGGTGTGTTTCAAGCGTCTTGTCGAGAATCTTGAAACCTCTGATCCGCAGATTCTCTCTGCCGTCGTTGGAGTGTTCTGTGAGCTCGCCAGTAAAGATCCTACCTCTTGTCTTCCACTAGCTCCTGAGTTCTTTAAGATACTGGTTGACTCTAGGAACAACTGGGTTCTGATTAAAGTTATTAAAATATTTTCTAAGTTGGCCTCGGTTGAGCCGAGGTTGGGTAGGAAAGTGGCTGAGCCGATCTGTGAACATATGAAGAGGACTGTTGCGAAATCTCTGGTTTTTGAGTGTGTTAGGACCGTGGTGAGTAGCTTGAGCGACCACGAAGCAGCTGTGAAACTTGCTGTTGCAAAGATCAGGGAGTTTCTAGTGGAGGATGATCCGAATCTTAAGTATCTCGGTCTACATGCCTTGTCTATTGCTGCTCCAAAGCACCTGTGGGCGGTTTTGGAGAACAAAGAGGCTGTCGTTAAGGCTCTGAGCGATGACGATCCGAACGTTAAACTGGAGGCCTTGCATCTTTTAATGGCAATGGTGACTGAGGATAACGTGTCGGAGATCTCCAGGATTCTTATGAACTATGCACTCAAATCAGACCCTTTGTTCTGCAACGAGATTATTATTTCTGTCTTGTCTGTCTGCTCGAGGAATGCATATGAGATCATAGTTGACTTTGATTGGTATGTGTCTCTTCTT
Source organism: Brassica rapa (assembly GCF_000309985.2). Taxonomy (NCBI): domain Eukaryota; kingdom Viridiplantae; phylum Streptophyta; class Magnoliopsida; order Brassicales; family Brassicaceae; genus Brassica; species Brassica rapa. The sequence goes on from NC_024799.2 coordinate 12,984,631, forward strand.
GGTGAAATGGCTAGAATCCCACATTGTCAAAGAGGAGAAGAGATTGAGCATCAGTTGATTGATATTGGCATGAGGGTCAGAGATGCTAGACCGCAGCTAGTTCGTGTTTCTTGGGCACTTCTGATTGATCCTGCATTGCTCGGTAACATGTTCCTGCACCCGATATTATCCGCAGCTTCGTGGGTTTCAGGTGAATACGTTGAGTTCGCTAAGAATCCATATGAACTCGTGGAGGCGCTTGTACAACCACGCACTGATCTCTTGCCTCCTTACATAAGAGCTATATACATACACTCAGTTTTCAAAGTTCTTGTCTTCTGTCTCGGGTCTTACTTCTCCGCCCAGGAATCTAGTTCCGGCTCTTCATCAACGGTTTATGAATCTATATTGAATTTAGTGAATGTGATTGAGATTGGTGTATGGCCGTTATCTGGAGCCTATGATGTCGAAGTGCAGGAGAGAGCTAAGAACGTTTTAGGATTCATTGGTATGGCAAAGCAAGATATAGCTAAGAAAGTAAACCTTCAAGACAACGAAGCAGAAGCTTGTAGAGTCACAGCATTCATGGAAGATGCGTTCTCAGAAGAGCTCGGCCCCATTTCTGCAAATGCACGGGAAAAAGTTTGCGTACCGGATGGGTTAGAGCTGGAAGAGAATCTTGGGGACCTGGAAGAGATCTGTGGGAAATTTCTTAAACCAGTGGAATCGGATTCGGTTTCATGCACGGACAAGATCAGCTTCTCTGTCTCCAAGCTCAGAATCAGAGATCAACAAGAAGCCTCGTCATCGACATCTCTTCCACCTAAAGAATCTTCATCTCTGCTAGCTGAACACCGCAAACGGCATGGCATGTACTACCTTACTTCTAAAAAGAACGATCCGGATAGCAACGGCACACCAAACGATTATCCTCCGGCTAATGACTTAGCAAGCGAAATATTGCTGGATCCATTGGATCCAAAGAGAAAGGCAAAACACCGTAAATCGAGGCCTGTAGTGGTGAAACTGGACGAGGGAGGTGAATCAAGAATCACTACTTCCCAAGCGAAAACGAAACAGGAGAGTGTAACTGACGATGAATCTCTGTCTCGAGATATTCAGAGCGCTCTTCTGGTGAATAAAAAGGGAAAAGAGAGGGAGAAATGCGAAGGGAATTCAAATCTAGTAGTAGTGCAGGAGGAAGAGACCTCGAGAATAGAAAAACCGCAGAACTCAGAGAAGAAGAAAAAGAAAAAGAAGAATGGGGAGAGAACTAGTAGGAAGCATCGATCACGACGGCGAAGTGAAGTAGCTTCTTCTTCAGAACAAGTTGAAATCCCAGATCTGCTCTTGTGAATGCGATAAGTAATTTGTGTGTTTGTATGTTTAAAAGTTGATATTTCGTTATCTGTCTCTGTTCTTGCACAAAACCAAGCAAAAGTTGTGTAATTCTTTTGTGTATATCAGTTTATGTTTTGGTTTCTTGTGTGTTATTATTTGTATTTTTTTTTTCTCATACATGAATTTAATTTCTGTTTTCTTTTAGCAATTTTGTATTCATCTACCTGTTTAAAAATATTTTGTTTTCAAGGTTTTTAAACTTATAGATTACTATGTTACTAGAAAATGAAATCCGGAAAGCTAAGAGAACTGAAGAATCTCTAAACCTCTGTTTTGGAATTGCGAGAAGAAATGTCAAGGATCCTTGTTCTTTGTTATTTCTTGTTCTCTAGAGATTAGGTTGTACAACAAGGATCGTTTGACGCTCTTATGGATTTTTTCATCACCCTGGATTCTTCTATAGCTCAATACAGGATACCTAGTTGCATCAACTCTTCTAGTTCCTGAAAACAGAGTTCTTGCTCGGGTTTTCAGCGGCAAATACATTTCTTTCTACTCATAATTTATATGCTTTGTCTTTTTACAAATTAGGTTTCTCATTATCATTACTTAACTTAACTTTATAAATTATTAATACCAAGCTCCAAAGTCTTTTTTTTTTAACAACTCCAAGCTTCAAAGTCTTAAATTTATGGACTGAGAGGAACAAGAGACTACATGGAGAGCCTCACACCTCTGCTGGGAACCTTCACAAGATTACTGACAGTGGCGGAGCCACGTGGAATAACATGGGGTCATCTGCCCCCAACTCATTTTGAAAGTTCTTTGTAAAACACTGACTATTTTTCAGTATGCCCCCATGTTTTTAACAAATCTATCCTTAGTTCTATGAATATATTTAGTTTTGCCCCCTACAGATATTTTTTCTACCTCCGCCCCTGATTACTGACAAGAGTATCAGAAATCGTCTATGTCTTCTTCGTTGTTCAGACAACAAGAGATACGAAGGGTTGCTGCGATTGTGGTTTAGCACGAGGTTGTAAGTAGAAAGCTATATCTAAGACTGAATTTGATTTAAGTTGCACTTGATGTTTTTGATGAATATAATTTAACATTCTTTCAAATTTAAAAAAATAAAAAATAAATGTATGAAGTTAGAAAAAAAAATAAAATAAATGTATAGAATAAAAAGAGAAATTAAACTTCAAAAGTAAAACCTTGCTAAATTTATTATATGAATAAAAAAAAACCACTACACACCTGGTACGAGAACCCGGTCAAACATCATTTAGTCCTAGAAAAGACAATGGACCCACAAAAGTTCAAGGTTCATCCCAAACTCAAGAGGCGGCTCATGGTGAGCAGAGCCGTGCTCACCCATATAAAAAAAAGGCGATTGCCTCAGGCTCCTCATTTTCTCACTGAACTTAGGGCCCCTTTTTTGCAAAAATATACTTAATTAACTATATCTTCTAAAGATATTGTTAAAACTATTTATTATAATCCTTAAAAAATAATCTTCTTCTTTCTTGACGTTTATATAACAAAAAAACGTTAGTCTTCTTTTTCACAGTCTTGATATTTTAATGATTATGATTTATGTTTTCTATATCATATTCTTAAGTAACTATACTTTAAACTTGTTCAATATAATAGCTACAGAGAAGTATAAACTGTGATAAATTTATATGTATATTTAAGTAAATAAAATAAAGTTTTCATCAGAAAAAAAAACATGATATATAATGTTTGTTAAAACTTTATTTTGTAATAATAGTTTAAGCACTAAGAACATCAGAAACTATTTTGTCATATTCTTAAGCAAAAAAAAAAAAAAATTATTTCGTCATATTTATAGTTTATTTTTTCAGAATTTTTTTAAAAATATGATGTTTGCTAAAAAATTTAAATTTCGCCTCAGGCCCCTGGAAACGTATGCACGGCACTGATGGTGAGGTGACATATTCAAACTATAACGTAACGAAGGTTTAAGGCATAATGGCTTTGAGGAATATCACTTGTGACGGTAGAGAAGAGTATTTCACAGGAATGAACCTCAACATTTACAAATGTATTTGTTATGCACAAGTTAAATGATCTAAGAATTTCTATACAAGATACACAGAAGATACTTAAAATTGTAACTACAATGATTGCTGTTCTTTCATGCCTTTGTTCTTGAACAGAAACAAAATAAATGTGTGTATAGCATTGCCATATATTGGTTTATGTTATAATTTGTAATAGAGATCCGATGAAACATTTATTTAAAAAGACAGTTTTCTTTTACCAAATATATTTCATGTTTTTACTTGGGGTCTTAAGTATATTTCATGTTTTATAAGACAGAAACATAGATAATATTCAAACATGATGATGATGATCATCACCCATTATTATATTAAACAGTAGTGAAAGAGGACCAGACCCACTTTAACTTGTAACTTAACACTCATAATCAGCTACACTTGTCACTTATTAATCATTATTAACAGTTTGGGGAAGCAACCTTGCAACTGTTGGAGACTTTTTTAGCGTTTGGGGAGGTAACATATTGGCGGAGGCCAGGGTTCCTCATGTACCCACAAAGGCATGGCTTCTGCTCTCTCAGCTTGGCACAGCACGACGCCGACGGTTGCGAAGATGACATAAACGCCGCCAAACATGGAGACAATTCCGTCACCGAGCACGTCACTCCTTCGGCCACCGGAATTTTTTCCACCGTCACCAGGAGAAGCGCTGCCACGAGAGCTAAAACGAAAACCCACATCACCTTCACCATTTTCAGCTTCTTTGATTGTTTGTGCTTTGTGGTTGTTCTGTTTTCAGTAATCAGTATGCTATATATCTATTAACAGTCCCTTCTATTTATAGAGAAAAAAAAGTATGATTAGTGATCTCAATTTTATTTAAAACAAAAAAGCAATTGTTGCCTTGTTTATCTGAAAAGCAGAATTAAATGCGGAGCATTAGCTAATTTCTTTTAATAGTTAAATAAACCTTAGTTCACTTCATTGTAAGTTTTAGTTAATACTGTTTAGTCAAATTTGGTGGATTGACCGAAATATAAATTAAAAAAAAAAGAATTTGGATACTGTTTAGATCATTTTAAATTGTTTGCCATATTTTTTTCTTCAAAATAGAATAACTCTAAAAAAGCACATTTAATGGGAGCATCTAACCAAAAATTCTTAAAATATTAGAAGATACAAATATCTAAACTATTAAGGCAGAAGTACAAATAATACTTACTCCTTAAAGTTGCACAAATATTACATCCCTATGCCATTATTAAAACTATGTCGTTTTACTCTGTATCTCTTTTTCTTTCTAATTCGTTGATACATATCAACTAAACAAACCTTATATTATTCTGGGCTTACAATTTCTAAATGGCCCAAACATACTTATTTAGGTATATGTGTATATTAAATCGATTTTGGAATATTACGGGATATGAATACGTTTTACAACAGAATGCGGATTAAAATAACTAATTCAACTTATTTCCTTCCATAGTACAAACCATTCCTAAAACAATTCCTACATTTACGATATTTAAAAAACAAATCAACGCAGAATATTTTTTCCTTATTCTACGCAGTCGGCATTTAAAAAAGGGATCAATATAACTAACGAAATCACATAATTATCTAGCCAAAAACTTGGTTACCAAGTAATTCTTATCTTTAAAGATCGAATATTCTCTTTTTCCTATTAGATAAAAAATTATGAATGTACATTAAATGATTTTACAAAGATTTTGCCATTGATTCTGCTTTTAAATTATAACTACCAAAATTTACCATTTAATTATTACGAATTAACCTAACGGGATCCCATTTGATATGCCAACTATATATACATCCCTCCTCAAGTTGCGTCGAAATCAAATCAAATCAAAGAAAAAAAAACCTCAATATGTCTAAGCTTACGACATTTGTTCCTCTCACAAAACTCAGGCCATTCAAAGACAACTGGAGAATTCAAGTGAAATGTTTACATTCGTGGAAGCAAAACACACCTTTTGCAGGTGATACTTTCGAGATGGTGTTAGCAGATCAATGGGTAAGTTTTGTTACACACGTTTCTTCTTTCATTGTATTACTAATGTCATGAATCTAACTAATATGACTGTGTTTTTGTTAGGGTAACAAGATCCATGCTACTAGCAAACGATCTCTCATGCAACGGATTCAACGTGTCTTACCTATAGATTCTTGGGGAGTTATTGAACACGTTACTGTGACTCCAGCTGGTGGTCAATATCGAACAACCAACTACAAATACAAGATGGTTATAGCAGAAGACGCTGTGCTATCAAGATCGGATTTAGTTGATGATAGAGTTTTCATATCGCTTGCTAATTATGAAGAAATTGAGAATGGAACCAAAAAGCAAGCTTTTCTCATTGGTAATCTCTGTTTATGTTATATTCATATTTTTTTAAAACTATACTAAAATGCGTTTGATATACATCGTTACCTATGTTTCTATTTGTTATCTCACAGACGTGATAGGAAGAATTCATGACCTTGGTGATGTACAGACTGTACAAGTTTCTGGCGAAGACAGAAAGAGGGTTCTGTTTCGCTTAGTTGATGCAGAGTTAGTTTCAAAACATTTTGATTTTGTTATCTTATACACTTTATTTTTTTCTTTTCTTTGACTAAATATCATTCTTTGATATCGTTAGAGGAAACAATCTTGCATGCTGTCTGTGGGGAACATATGCTGAGCAACTTGAACCGTTTTCTGGTCACGGAAAGGATCAAACAATTATTTGTTTGATCAGGTTTGCAAAAATCAAGGAATTTAGAGGTATTTGTTTTGACTCTTATAACATTAGTTGATTAATTTTATTTCTTTTTGATTGAATTCAAAGCCTATGTTTAATGTTTTATAGGAGAGCTGCAAATCACTAATGCTTTTGATGCGACACGACTGTTCCTGAATGCAGTGATCCCTGAAGTTTCTAATATAACTCAAAGGTTTTGCTTCTGTTATGATTATGATTTATATATTATTACATGCCTATCTTATAAAACTAATTTTTAAATGTACAAATTGAAATGCATTTAAGGCTGTCAAATGATGATCTCTCTGTTGCTCTGGTCCCAAAACCGTCTGGAAAGAAGGATGGTAAGAGAATTTTGTATAACCGGAATGATGCTGAAATCAAAACAATTGCAGAAGTCGCTGAGGCCAATCAGGTACATCTAACCATTTTTCCGAATGTAATTGTTTTGCTTTATGGTTATGAATATTTGAATAAAAATCCGCTTATGATTTTATAAAATATTTAGGTGGAGATTTGCAAAATAATATGTACTATTGAAGCTATAGATACAGATTGGTCTTGGTTCTACATTGGTTGTAACCGGCACCAAAAACGTGTACTTAAGATTCCTAAAGTTGATTATGGAAGGATGACAAAAAAAGATAAGCCTATGTTTCGTTGTGAACTTTGTCGTTCTAATATCAATACTGTTGGACCCAAGTAAGTGATTATATTTACTTGAACTAATTGTTGAGAGTTCAAATATTTAGCAAGATCAAAGTATTCTTACTATATCCGATTTTTTTTTTTTAAGATTCAAGCTACATCTGGTTGTGAAAGATGACTCTGCAACATGTAATGTGATGTTGCTAGGCTCTGTTGGTAACTCCATCGTTGGAGTGGATGCTGAAGAATTATGGGATGGCTCATATGAGGAGGTATATATTTTTTTATGACTTTGTGTTTTGCAGTTATTTTTTTCTACAATAATAGTTTAGATTTAACCCCATATATTTCTACTATATATCAGATTGAAGATCCAGATATACTACCAGAACCTATTCTTAGTTTGGTCGGCAAGTCTTTCTGTTTTGGTATTTCCATATCCTCAGACAATGTCACAAATGGATCCGACACTTTTGTTGTTTTAGAGGTTTGTTCTGGAGATAAAGTTCTTACTATCCAGACAGACTCTCAATCTAATTCTGATATGGTCACAACTTCTTCTACCATGTCATCTGGATCTGTAAGTATATTTTTTAATTAATTTATGCTTTACATTTGTTATTAGTGTGTGCTTTTTGATAGTGTCTAACGAATTCCTTGAAATTAAAAACTAATTTAGGCCATGATGTTGGATCAAATTTCCTCTGATGAGTGTCCAACTCCTATAACAAAGCGCAAGGATGATGATTGTGATCTACAGGACCTAACATCTTCTTCCAAGAAACAATGCACCAAGATAATCAAAGAAGAGAAGATCAAGAATGATTAGGCTGAAGATCAAGTTTCTATCCAATATCAAACTCCTTTCGCTTATTTTGGTTTTTTTTGTTATGCTTTCATTTATTCCGTTTTTTGAATTTGAGGCTTTGTTTTTTTAATATTTTATTGTGTTATTTTGAAAACTTTATTTAATAATAAGATGGGTTTTTATGTCATTTTTATGCATTCTTCAAATTAATTTTTAAGACAGTATATTGAAATTCCTTATTACTAATCAAAACAAGAGCCTAACTAACCAATCAACTCATATAGTTCTAATGTAAAACTATACTAACAATCGTATTTCTAAAGGATAATAAGTTTGGTAAGAAGAGTTTACCTGTCTATAAGAGTATGAATGTTCGAACCTGCTCCATCATTGTTTGTCATCGGATCTGTGATTCCAGTACACCATAAACGTTTTTAGAACGAATAAATGTCTTGCGAAGTAATTTTACTAAAAAAGGCCATATCAATCTTACTAATATATATAGATCCGATGGTGAATAAAAATGAATGTTACAGATGTTTAAATAAAATAATTCATGGATTAAACTTCCTTATTTTAACTATTATCCTACATCTAAGCAATTTATATATTGTCAATCATAAATTATGACCAGAAAAATAGGAGATTACCTGAATATATGCAAATCTCATAGTAAGCTAATCCATTCTTCCCAGAAAATCTTTCTGAATAAATGCCGTGGAAGGAACATTCCTTCATCCTCATACTCAAGAGATGAATCGCAAGAGAGGAGACTTTCAGGGATTAGTCACTGGAAAAGATAAAGGAAAAACGATGATTGTCAATGATATGCCTAACCTTGAAGAGATTCAGAGGTTTTCTAATCCCATCTCAAACCAGCCGATTCCTATAAGTTCTATCTACTACAGACTCTTCGAAAATATTGAGAATCACAAAGTTCCAAGCTACACTATTCCTCCATATCAACAAATAAGCAAGCTTTCACCACAAACACCTTTAAATAAAAGAAGATGTATCCTTGGTAAGTCATTCATCCCTAATGAATATTAAGTATCATCATGTACAATCAACAAGATATAAAAACTGTTTTTCATTTTCTAATGTTTCAAAGGTCTAGAAAAGATAAAAGACCAAGTGAATGACACCCGGTGTTTAGCAGCTGCTTAACCTCATTATCAAGTAAGTGTTTGTTTGTTTTTTTACTGTGTATATATAAATATATATAATATATATTCTAACATGCTCATTTTTCATAATCATTTTAACCTTCTTTAATATTATAACAGAGGATCTACAAAAGAGGAGTTTCAAATCTATGAAAACTAAGGCTTGCCATCAAACCAGAAGTTCAAGTAATGTATTGAAAGACATTACTAATACAGCACATCTGAGGAAAAAACAACGCAGTTCATCATCAGATAACTTCGATGCGTCAGCTCAGTCCATAGAAGAAGAAGATGAATTTGTCGGAACTGATTTGTTTGGAGGTAACAAGACCTTGAAAACAAACGATTTTTTAATGGACTGAGCTGAGTGATAATATAAGAGTATTTTTTCGCAGGGATCATTGATACAGATAGCCAGCAAGTCTTTGAATGTTCTTCTCTAGAGAATACTGATACAGAAAATGATGACTCTGATTTAGATGATCCTATGGATTTTGAGCCAGAGGTTGAGCCAAACGATAGAGAGAGAGTGGCATTGGATGCAGAACACACTGTTGGTGTTGTAAAGGCGCCAAAACCTTCTTACCAAAAGTATTATACTGAAAACGGTATTGGTTTTGTTTGTTTTCTTTATTCAATGACATGTTTTCTGTTTCTATATTCTTATTTACGTGTTTCTATTTTGATGTCAAATATTTAGACTACTTAGATGAAGGTGATCCAGACTACAAATGTTCTCATTGTGGTGCTATCATGTGGTATGGAGAAAGGCTAAACAAGCGGAGAAACGCAAAGAATCCTACATTTTCATTATGTTGTATGCAAGGACAAGTGAAATTGCCGTTGTTGAAGGAACCACCAACAGCCTTAAAAAATCTGTTGCAAGGAGATGATCCAAGAAGCAGACATTTTCAAAAACATATAAGGCCCTACAATATGGTTTTTTCCTTTACTTCTCTTGGTGGAAGAGTAGAGAGGTCTCTGAAAAAAGGTAGAGGCCCTGATATGTTTCAGCTTCAAGGAGAAAATTATCATTTATTGGGTGCTGGTATCACACCACCTGAGGGAGGTACACCAAAGTTTGGACAGCTATATATAGTTGATACGGAGAATGAAGTTGAAAACAGAGCAAAATGTTTAAGGTATAATATTTTGTATCTTTCGGAAACTGTGCTTTTAATAGTAGTACGATTACTAACATTGTCTCTTTTTATATTTTATGTTAGCCTGGGTAAACAGAAAATTCAAGTCAAGAAAAAGGATCATCTCAGAAAAGATATAATAGAGACTTTGATGAAGATGTTGAATGAAGTCAATCCATATGTTAAAAAGTTTAGATCAGCAAGGGACCGCTTCAACACAGATCCTGAGAACTCTTTTCATATGAGGATTGTTAGTGAGAGGTTAAAGGATGGAAGGACATATAACACACCCACAGCTTCAGAGGTTGCTGCGCTGATTCCTGGAGATTTTAGTCTTGATATGGACAGAAGGGATATTGTTCTACAAAAAAGTTCAGGAAAACTACTGAGAATAAACGAGATTCATGCTTCCTATCTTGCACTTCAGTATCCTCTTTTGTTTACATATGGTGAAGATGGATTCAGACTTGGTATTAAGAAATGAGCAACAGAAAAGACCAAAAAACAAAAGAAGCCTAATATCAGTATGAGGCAATGGTTTGCTTTTCGCCTTCACGAGCGTAAGAATGAATCTCATTCTCTCCTACATTCTAGAAGGCTATTTCAGCAGTTTGTGGTGGATGCCTTCACCACAATTGAGTCTAATCGTTTAAGATATTTGAAGATGAACCAGCCTTCTTTGCGATCAGATAGCTATGATTCTATTAAGGAGTCTGAGAACGCAGGAAAAGAGGATATGAATGAGCAAGGAACTGAGTTTACATTACCAGCTTCATTCGTGGGGAGTCCTAAATATATGAAGAATTGTTACTTGGATGCTATGGCAATATGTAAGCATTTTGGATTCCCTGATTTTTTCATCACTTTCACATGTAATCCCAAATGGCCAGAGATCATAAGATATGTTAAGGCAAGGAAACTAAAGGCTGAAGACAGATCAGACATTATCTGTAGGATTTTCAAGATCAAACTTGATTCTTTGATGGATACTCTAACCAAAAAAAATATATTGGGAGAGACACAATCATGTAAGTTAAACCTGTTTGATCTGTATATTTATAAAAATTCCAAACATTTGAATTTATATAAATTGTGACAAACGATTTTTTTTTTTTACAGCTATGTACACTGTTGAGTTCCAGAAACGGGGTTTACCACATGCTCACATTCTCTTATTCATGAAGAAGTTAAAGAAGCCTACAACAGCCGATATTGACGACATTATTTCTGCAGAGATTCCTAACAAGAAGGAAGAACCAGAACTGTATGAGGTCATTAAAGATATGATGATTCATGGTCCATGTGGAAGAGCTAATACTAATTCTCCATGTATGGAGAATGGTCGTTGCTCTAAGTCATATCCTAAATCATTTTCTGAGAAGACCACTATTAACAAAGAAGGTTTTCCGGTTTACAAGAGGCGTGAGCAGTCACAGAACTTTGTTATGAAGAGTGGAGTGAGGTGTGACAATCGGCATGTCATTCCTTACAACCGGAAGTTATCTCTTCTATACAGAGCTCATATCAACGTCGAGTGGTGCAACCAAGTTGGGTCTATAAAGTATTTATTCAAATACATTAATAAGGGACAGGACCGTGTCACAGTTGCTGTTGAACCACCAGACAACATTGTTGCAAGTGAGTTAGGAGATGTTGAGATTACTAAAGAGAATCTTGATAAGAAAAGAAATGAACTTAAGGAATTCTTCGATTGCAGGTATTATTACCATTGTTGTTCTTTACAGTATACCAGTTCATTAATTTAGCCACTGTTTTTTTACCAATATGTTTTTTTTTTCAGATACGTGTCAACATGTGAAGGAACATGGAGAGTATTCAGATTTCCTATTCACTATCGATCAACTGCTGTTGAGAAGCTTAGTTTCCATCTCCCTGGAAAGCAAGTTATTACATTCAGAGGGAAAGACAAATTGAAAGCAGTTGTCACCCGAAAGCTCATTGAAAATACAATGTTCTTAGCTTGGTTTGAGTTGAACAAGACTGACTCCTTCGAAAGAACATTGACCTATGCTCAGATCCCAAGCTTCTATACTTACAATAAAAGGTTAAAGAAGTTCAACAGGAGGAAACGAGGATTTGCTTTGGGGAGGATTAACTATGCTCCTAGGACCCAAGAAGATGCTTATTACTTGCGTGTATTGTTGAATGTTGTCAGGGGACCCACGAGTTATGAGGACATTAAAACATACCAAGATGTTCTCTATCCGAGCTACAAAGAAGCATGTTATGCTCGTGGGTTATTAGATGATGATCAGGAGTACATTGATGACATAGTAAGAAGAAGTTTTGAGAGCACAGCAAGTGAGCTACGGAAAGTGTTTGTTATGATGCTTATGAGTAACACTTTATCTAAGCCTGAGTCAGTATGGGAAAACACTTGGATGTTTTTATCTGAAGATATTGAGCACTCTAGGAGAAGGAATTTTAATAGACCAGGTATGTTTTTAGATTTTAAACTTGATTGTTCAATTTAGCTACATGAATTTACGTTTCAAGACTTATAATTTTAGTTTCTTTCTTGACTTTTTCATATTCATTTTAGGTCTGATGCTGAGTGATGACGACAAAAAGAAGTATGCTTTACTTGAGATTGAAAAAATCTTGAAACGATCTGGAACTTCACTTGCAAAATTTGATTCTATGCCTAAACCGCCAAAGATAAGTATCCACGATGAAAATGTCTTGGTGCTAGATGAATGCAGCTATGAGCGTTCTGATTTGTTAGAGACTCTTCGAAGAGATCTGCTGAAGATGACTTGCGAGCAAAGAAAGATATATGAGGAGATTCTTTCTGCTGTTAATAAAGGAGATGGTGGAATGTTTTTTGTTAGTGGTTTTGGTGGAACAGGGAAAACTTTCCTATGGAAATTGCTTTCTGCAGCTATCAGATCCAGAGGAGATATTGTTCTAAACGTGGCTTCGAGCGGCATTGCATCACTGTTGTTGCCTGGTGGTCGGACAGCACATTCCAGATTCGGGATTCCTCTAAATCCAGACGAGTTTTCTTCATGTACTATGAAGCATGGAAGTGACCAAGCTAATTTAGTGAAAGCCTCATCACTTATCATCTGGGATGAAGTGCCTATGATGAGCAAGCATTGTTTTGAGGCTTTGGATAAAAGTTTATCTGATATTGTTGGGAAACACGACACACAACCATTTGGTGGAAAGGTTATCGTGTTTGGTGGTGATTTTAGGCAACTTTTGCCTGTTATAAATGGTGCTGGTAGAGCTGAAATAGTTATGGCCTCACTTAACTCATCCTATCTTTGGACGCACTGCAAAGTTCTTAAGCTCTCCAAGAATATGAGATTGCTATCAGCAGGATTGTCACCAGCAGAGGCAAAGGATCTTCAAGAATTTTCAGAGTGGATATTAAAAGTTGGTGATGGTAAACTTTCAGAGCCTAATGATGGTGAGGCAGAGATAGAAATTCCCTCTGAATTTTTGATTACAGATTGTAATGATCCTATAGAAGCAATCAGCGAAGAGATTTATGGCACTGCAACTTCATTGCATGAAAAGAAAGATCCAAATTTTTTTCAAGAGAGAGCTATCCTCTGTCCAACTAACGAGGATGTTAATACAGTTAATGAATATATGTTGGACAAGCTAGAAGGTAAATTGCGGTATTTCATCTATTGATTTCGCAGAAGTTGTAGTTGACTCTTATTCTAAGAATTTTTGTTTTCTATTTCAGGTGAGGAAAAAATTTATAACAGTGCTGATAGCATTGATCCTTCTGATACAGGTGCTGTGAACAATGAAGCTCTTAGTGCTGATTTTCTAAACACAATTAAGGTTCCTGGTTTACCAAACCATAGTCTTAGACTGAAGGTTGGTTGTCCTGTTATGGTTCTGAGAAACATAGCTCCTACTGATGGCTTAATGAATGGGACGAGACTGCAGATCACTCAGCTAATGGATTTTATGGTTCAAGCTAGGATTACAACAGAAGAGAGGATTGGGGAGATAGTTGATATTCCTAGATTGCTAATAACCCCTTCTGACACCAGATTGCCTTTCAAAATGAGGAGAAGGCAACTGCCTCTTGCTGTGGCTTTTGCAATCACAATCAACAAAAGTCAAGGGCAATCACTATCTAAAGTAGGTCTTTATCTACCAAGACCTGTCTTTTCACATGGTCAGTTATATGTTGCTGTTTCTAGAGTGACTTCCAAAAAGGGATTGAAAATTCTGATTTTAGACGAAGATGGCAAACCACAGAAACAAACTAAGAATGTTGTTTTCAAAGAAGTTTTCGACAACCTTTAACAGCTGAGGTAACATAATTTGTCTATCTAGAAGTTTTTTTTTTTTTTTCAGTATATGTTTTGGTGCATAATTCTCACATTTTGTTTTTTCTGAAAGAAAGTACAGACAAATACTAAAATTATTTTCTTATTTTGATCGTTGCAGGTGAAGTTCCTGTTATATGTGGTGGATGAATGCTTGCTGGTTCACTAAGTTCTATTTTCTTTATGCAAACAACATTTATTTGTTTTACCAAGTCGCTTCATAACAATAAGACTGTTATATTTTTCATTTAGACAAACGCATGCATTCTATTTGGTCGTTTTTAACCATATCTAAATGAAGCTGTTGTTATCTAAGACAAATATCAATGAGGCATTTCTTCCTCAAACATCTTAACTAAAACCAGGGTTCCCTAATCTAAACAGCAATATCTATACTGTCCTATTTGTTTCACCTTACGAAATAGCTAGAGTAGATCAGTAATTACTAACCTCATTATAACTCTGTTGTCCTGTAATCATTGTAGTCTGCTTTTGCATCTTCATAACTGGTACTTGGTTCTCTCCAGGAAACTTCCATGTCCATTTTCTGGCAAATACAAAGTTAATCCTACCAATAAAGATTCTGGGTTAGCAGTTTAAGTTAGTAACATGAACATACGTTCCTATCAGGATTAAAATGTCTGATGTTTTTAATGAACTGTGAGCATAAATTTCATAACTGGTACTTGTTTCATCCTATGAATTAGTTATGATAGAGAAGTAATTACTAACCGTATTCTCAGGTGTGTGTTCCTCGGGTTTTTGTCTTCCATTATATTTGGATTACTGAAACTTGGTTCTCACAACGTCCAAATCAAACATGCGTCACATTTAAAATGACATAATATCAGCTATCAAACGATTGACAGATGTTATGTTATATAAGATCGTGAAGGAAAAAATAACCAGCTATGAATCACTCAGACAAGTAAAAACCAAACATTTATACTTAAGCCAGCGTTCTTTCATAATCACAAAATATTCAAGATGGTCCTACATTGCTTGGTACTTATGAATTTGTTGTGATAGCTAAGAAATACTAACCGTATTCGTAGTCTTTTGTTCGCCAAGGTTGCTGGCTTACTTTGCATCTGGATTACTAGAAATTGCTTCACACAACGTCCAACTCAAACATGCGTCACAATTAAAAAGGATAATATCAGAATTGACACAATTGTATAAAAATAGATACAGAAATTTTAAAAACTGTTGATTTTGACTTTACGACCTTATGTCTCTAAAGACGAAGGTTAATTGCCGGCATACTCATTGAGACTAGAGATCTATCATTCCATAAGAGAAACAATCAAAAATTTTAGGGAAGAAAACTATTCATTGAATCTTAATCAAAATAATCGATTATGAATCTAACCTTTGATAAAGTAGATCGATTGACTTAACAAATAGAGTGACCAAAGTTAATAAACATCTGTTCATTGGAACAAAGATATATGAGTTGTTGACGAAGTGATCAAGTACTGTAACGAAGCATTCCGTGGACAAAGCAGAGCTTATACTGAGTCTTGACAGGTCTTCATGATTAAACCGGGACCGTGCTATATCTATCCGACAGAAAGCTCTTCGTATGACCCCTTCAGTTGATTTTAAAAACCATCATAACACAGAATCTAGAACAACAAATCAAGATAAATAATTTCAACCTAAACCTCCAAAATCATACCTGTTTGCAAAATCGGTTGTAGTTCTCAATGGATCTAACCATCTTTCCTCTTTTGAGAGAGAAATTCAACCCCCTGAGATGGAACTTATCGCCAGAAAGCGGACGGCACCGACAGAGAGATCTGTGTTAAAACGGAAACCAAGAAGTCGTGCAAAGAAAACTGTTTCTGTTTCTTTTCCCGGAAAAAAAAAATTGGGCTTCGATTAATATTTTAAGCCCACTAATTTGAAGTCAAAAATAAATTGCCTATTTCAATGAATCTAAATGGGCTTTGTATATATAATTGTGCACCCGAATACTTTTTGTGAATGTTTTTTGGGTATGATTTTCCATAATTTGTAATTTTTGCTGTAAATTTTTGTTTAAAAAAAATTAAATCAAATGTAATTTTTAAAATAATTTATCACACAAATTTTATAGTATAATTTAATAAAACACCCAAAATCTAAACAAAATACTCTAATATTTTAGATTTAATTGTTTAATGTAATATTTTAGTTTGGACTAAAGATCTAAATTGTTTAATTTACTCTAAGATCAAAATTAATCAAGTTGATTTTTTTATTGACAAAGTAAAAGTTAAAAAAGTACAAATGAAAAAGAATGCAACTAAAATTTAAAAATTCGACACTTAGCAAAATGACCAAGATACACAATATATCATAACTCAATAACCTATGAAACATTAACCTACAATTCTATAACTACCAAAAATATATAATTTTACAAAATATACACCCGCGCGGGCGCGCGGGTCAAAATCTAGTTATAAATTATAAGGGAATATTTTAGAATTCTTGGAAACTCAAACGATAATATTTTTTTTTTGTCATCAATATACAAATTCAAGTGACTCTGTAAACCAAGAAGGAAGCTCTGTATTTATGTGAATGATGTTAAATGATTGTTTTCTGGTACTGTGTGCGACTATATGTCTTTAAATTCTTCGTCTGAGATACATAAATGATCTCCAAGCTGAGGAAGCATTCTTTCAAAAAATTAATGTCTTCAAGATAAAACCCAAACACTGGCCATTATTCTAGTTCTGAAACCATCTTCACCAATTGAGAATAATATGTTTCAAACGTAACCGATAATATTTCATTTGACATATTATTGGCTGGGTTTCCAAATATTTTACAATACATGTAATATAGTAATTATTATTATATATATGCACTAGTATGTAAGCTGAGAATTCCATAGTAAAAAACTCTCATTGAAATTGTTCTAAAATTGGATTCTACTCAAATATTACTCTATTTTTGATCGAAAAATATAGTGATGAACAAAATATAAATGGATTTATCTATTTATAAAGTAAACCAATATTTTATTCTATTATAAAAAATAGAATACCATTAAACCATTTTTACTTGAAAAACATTATTTCAGAGTTAAAAATAAAGTGGACTTGAATATGCTCTTGAAATTTTCTCATGTCACATCAGACATTTTAAGCTTTGTTTACTTCAACTGTTTTGAGTTTTGTAAGATAATTATGCTTATTAAACCGTATGTAGATAGCTGGATGTTGGGGTCAAAATCGGTCACGACAGAATCAATGTCTGAAAGTCCGTAAAAATCAGCAAGAACGTTTTTACGAAGATACTCATCATAAAAAGAATCTCTACAAGGAATCGCGCGATAAAATATTGTTCAAATCACGATTGAATCGAATTCCGGCTGTCCCAAGGCAACATACACGTATCTAAGCCAGCCATGGACGAGCTCGAGTATGGCGATCGGACCACAGACAAGCCAAGCACGATCGCTACACAGCGACCAAGCATGCACACTGCTCAGTCGCTATGTAGCGACCGAGCTCGAGCCAAGCTCAGTCGCTACGTAGCGACCGAGCACGCATCCTGCTCGGTCGCTACGTAGCGACCGAGCTCAAGCCAAGCTCGGTCGCTACATAGCGACCGAGCACATGCACGTTTCGATCGTTACAAAGCAATCGAGCTTTCCCAAACGGTCGATACGACACGAATCCATGCATTCTTGTCTACTCTTTAATGATATCGCCCGAAGACCGTAGCAAACCCATTTCATGTTTCTCGTGATCTGAAGTCATCAATCGAATTTTACATTAAAAACCGCGGAAATTTCGTTTTATCAAAAGAAGCCGTAATAAACGTTTCGAGTCAAAAGACGGCCCAAAGAGACCTAAGACGTGACTCGAAGCCCACTTACGATTTCTTAACCAAAAGCCCGTAAACCGTTGGACGGTTTATGCTTGGTTCGCAAGGAAAGATAAATGTCAAGTTTCCGCGGATAAATACGAAGTTTTGAAAGATAGTTACGAAGATTGGGAAAATGGAATATTTCCATTTTAAGCTATGACGGCTTAAGGGCATAAGGGGAAAAGCGTAAACCGACCTAGGAACGAGTATATAAGGAGTCCTAGGCGAGAGACACCAGGAAAAAGCTTTTTTCAGAGCAAACTTAGCACTTAAAGCGATTTTAGGAAATTTTCCGTTTTTGTTATTCGAGCTGCGACTCAATTAGGTTTTCGCCGTCTTAGGGTTTTTAGAACTAGGAATCTCGCCGACAGCTCTCGTAGCCTAGACACCTACCTTGTTGTAAACGCTCAAACGCATATTTGGAATAAGAACTATCTTGCTCTCTTTTTCGATTTCTTATTTTATTACTGTTCTCGTTTCGTGTTCTGAGTTCCACCAATGAAATTCACTTCTTCTTCTTCCTCTGCTCTACCCTCTGTGTTTACAGCTTCTGTATCTTCAACCAAGCAGACCTGCTTCCTAAGAAGCTTGTGAACACTATCCAACTTTACCTTCACCTCATCCATCTGATCATTCCCAAGGATGGTGGCAGACTTTTTCCTCTCAAAATCACTGTTTTTGGTGCTGTTGCTAGATGCTAGGTTTTCAATCACCTTCACTACCTCTTCTGGATTCCTGGTATTGAAGTTCCCATTGCTGGAAGCATCAAGACCCATCTGGTACTGCACCGCGATGCCTCTGTAAAAAGTACAAAGCAGTTGTACTTCATTGAATCCATGGTGTGGATAGTTTCTCTGATAAGACTTGAATATGATCCAAGAGCCTCTGAATGATTCTGAAAGCCCCTGAGAGAAGGTAGTGATCTTGCTCCTCAAGTCTTCAGCATGTGCTTCATCAAATAAATTGCATAAGAATGCATTCTTGATATCGCTCCAGGATGTGAGAGATCCTGGTGGTAGCTGCTTAAGCCAATGCGAAGCTTCTCTAGCAAGAGAGAACTTGAAGAGCTTGCATAGGAGATAATCCTCTAGGACTCCTTTGACTTTAATAGCAGATATCAGATCCTTGAACCTCTCCAAATGGTCCATAAGATGCTCGTGAGACAATCCATGGTACGATATTTGTCCTACGAGTGTGTAGTACTGCGCCTTCAACTCGGAATCCCTCTGAATAGTGGGAGGACGAATGGCTGATTTGTTGGTGTAGAACTGATTTGGACGGTTGTAGTCAGCCAACGTCTTGGGTAACGCAACCTCATCTACATGTAGAGTAGTTCCTGTAGCATGAGCATCAGACTCAGGGATTGCAGCCCTCTGAGCGTATATCCTCTGACCTGCTGCATTTCGCAGATGACCCTCCTGGTCATGCAAGTCACCATTATTATCTCGTACAATTATCAAAGTCGAAACCATGTCTCGCGACTCAGTATCGATCGATGTTTGGGATGGAGTATCGATCGATGTCGGATGGACGATGTCGGTTGATGGAAGATGAGTGTCTTCGGTCGACAGTGGTGAGCGAATATCGGTCGAAGGGATTAGTGTCTGGGTCGACAGTGTTGAACGAAATCGAGCGACGAACAATTGTTGTTATCGATCGGTGAGGAGCGCGCTTCTTTGCGGATTGAGTGCTCCAAACTTGCAGATCTAGTGAGAATAGTAGTTGGGTTTCCTTGTTGCTTTTAGTGCTGTTGGGAATGTACCTTAAAATCCAAGAAACATTTTGTGTCAGAAACTTAACAAAAATTAGATCGAATAGGCAATCAAAGCTCCCCGGCAACGGTGCCAAATTTGATACCAGTCAAGTTATCCTAAGAAGTGATTTATACTCTCTCAAATAAGAGATCGAGTTGTAGTACGTAGGGATCGAATTCACATGGAGCTAGGGAACCTAAGAAATCTAATATGATTTGTTAAGCTAGATGGTTTTAGAGATTTAAATGTAAATTGCAATTTTATATTGAACAAGTGTTTGTTCAATTGATTGGTTTGGTTGAGTTTTTGGTGCTTAAAAAGAAAATAGTTAGACATAGAGTTTTTATTCAGGAAACTTGGGATTATAATCCTACAGATGCCTAATGAGTTGCATGCATGATAATGTAAAGCTCAACTACTTAGTCAACAAGTGTATCAGCTTTCGCATGTTTAGACTTGTCTATTAACTAGATCTAATGATCTCAATTATCGTATTTCGACCAATTAGAAAGTGTCGATCGATGATCCTATAGGGATATCGATCATCGATCGATACACCTTTAGCTCTATCGATCGATTATTCAATAATGATATCGATCGACTCGCTTCTAGTTAAGCTTTATGCGAGGGTTGAATGATAGCTTACTAAGTTCCCTAGATCAGCTTTCGCCTTACTCATAGCAAGAAACTTAGCTCAGTTAGAATGTTTTCAGGATGAGAATGATGCTCTCGCTTTTATCTATCAATCCTAGGGCAGGTTATAGGTAGCTAATCTAGAGACAGGTGTTAATGAACAATCCTAATGACAATTACCACAACTCAGCAATCTATAGTTGGGGCTAATCCCTCCTAACTTATTTAAACCCTAAAATCTAACAATTGAACTACTCAAACATGGCTAATCAATTCATAACAACAGTTAGGTAAGAAAACTTCATTAGAATAGTAAATAGATATTAATGGAGTTCCAATCACAAATTATAACTTTGGATCTTCTCTCCAATCTATCATAATCCTAGAAAACCTTGCTTTGAAAATAATAAAACAAGAAAAGCACTATTTGCTTCTAACATGGTGGTAAAGCTTATATAATTAGGTTAAAACTCGTCAGGGGCAATGTTGTAAATTGGTGAAGACTTGGGCTTCAAGTCAGATGTGACCAGACAGGCTTTCTGCGCGCTTCGTTGTCGATCGATGTCAAGATATGAACATCGATCGATTATTCCTCTCCAATATCGACCGATGGTCAAACTCGATGGTCATCTCGGATGCTTGCTCCAAATATCTCCAAAATATTCTAAAATCATCACTTATACCCAAATCACTCATGGTCTTATAAATATAATAAATCAACTCTATAATATAATAATTATTAGAAAAGTACCTATAAATCATAGATGAAAATGGGTCAAATCTATGATCTATCAATAACCTTCTCCACTAAAGTCGACTGATGGCCGGCAAGAGATACGAATCTCCATATTGCACTAATAAGATTACCCACTATTACCGACTAAAGTTTTCTTTAGTGCCATCTCTTCATCACACAGAGAAAAATAACTTATTTATAATATCTTGAAACAATGTGATATATGGCACTAATAAGATTACCCACTATCATGGTGTGCTGCACTCTAATCATATTCATACACCTAAAAACTGTGCCCGTATACATTGTCATAAGCACTTAAGATCATCCCTCCGGCTGAGTGGTGAGTCTTCTAACATTTACCAGTCCGTTATTGTTGGGCATAAAATAACTAAAAAAAAAAAACCTATTGCTTAAGAGTACAACACCAGCCTCCTGCATTTGGCTTTTGATTATTGGGTCAGACAATGTTCTCCTCTTTACTAATAAAATATTTTTTTTTTCTAAAACTAAAGAAATGAATTTAGATAAGAACGAATTTTCCTACATCTAAAGAAAAAATGAAGTAATATAATATCTAAAATTAACGAAAAAAAATTCTAATATCCAAATATATGTAGAAATCAAAGTTTTCACTGACGAAATTTGTTCTAGAAGAAAGGGTAACTTTTTTTGAAGGTCCGAATTCTGTGTCTAACTACATAAACACGAAAAAGCGAAAAAGACGAAAAGAGATGTGAAATAATGATTTCAGACTGATCCCTATGAAAGCCTGCATATTTACCCTTTAAGAGGATCAAGCCAGACGTAATTCAATTTACAAAAAGTTGAACAAGAGAGCAAACTGCTTTTGCGACGTTCGTCTAGTAATCAGGTGCAACCAATAGAAAACAAATAAAAGTGAAAGTGAAAGTAAATGCTAAAGTTTCTAAGTGCATAGAGTTTTGCGAAAACTTCTCCTTTTCTTCTTTGTCTCAGCCTTGTTTATATAGTTTCTCAAAATCGGCTGAGTTCCTTTCCGTACAGATCTGTGTCTTCCATTTTCTTCTATCTTTCCTTATTTTTCGGGAGACGAGTGTATCCTTCCCGAAAATATTCAATTATCATGTTTTCTTCCAGTATCCTCTCCAATCAAGATAAATTGTCATTGACATTGGCCTGCTTCTTTTCCTAAGTTGTAAGTGGGCTGTGTCGGACAGAATTTACATGAGAACATGATGAAAAGAGGAATGAGCGATGCGAAACAGTGAGTCATGGGCGATGCGAAAGAGTGACATGCATGGTTGATGAGGAAGAGTGAGAGGCATGATAGCGATGAGGATTTGACGATGAGTGATAGGCCATGGATTTTATCCACTTTTAGCTACAGTTTATAAGGGTTTTAATAACTAATATTATGTTTTAGAGTTTATTTTGCATATTTATAGGATCAAGAGTGATTTGGAAGAAAGTAATGATTTTGGAGATAATTGGAGAGAGCATCCGAGCTGACCATCGAGAAAGACCAATGGTCAATATTTAGAGACAATAATCGATCGATGCACACCTTGTGACATCGATCGACAGCGATGCTCGCAGAAGCCCGTTTGGTTCTAGCGGACATATAGCCCAAGACTTCACCAATTTAAGATTACCTGACGAGTTTTTAACCTAATATTTTTACTTTGCCAAAGTGTTTTAGGCAAAGTGTGCTTTCTTGTTTTCTAGTTTTCACAGCAAAAGGTTTTCTAGGATTTTAGTAGAATTGGAGAGAAGATCCAAACAGATTTGTGATTGGAACTCCATTATTATCTATTTAATATCTATGCAATTTTTATACATCATTGTTGTTATGAATTGCTTAATTATATCTGAGTAGTTCTTCTGTTAGATTTAGGATTATACCTATAGAATGGGAAAAGCTATTGGAGAATTACCTATAGAGGAGGAACGAAGGCGTCACTGATATTGAAAGATACGCAGAGAGGTTCAGACAATCAGTTGATGCATGATTAGCTCTTCCTTTCGAATATAGTAACTTAGGAAGAGAAAACGGTACCATAAACCTCGTCATTAAAAAAAGAAGATGAAAAAAGAAAATTTTGACCTTTCAATTGGTTTGATAGCCATGGATGTAACTATTCAGAGTAGGTTATAGCTCTTTATATAGGAAGAGGATCAAGGGGAAGAGGAACGGAACATTCAAAAAAAAAAGTAAAGATCATCATTAACTGATAAGAAGTGGCTCAAAGTAACTGAAAATTCAGAGAATAGAACAAAGAGGACGAAGTGGAAGAGTCCTGAAAGATGGACTCAAAGCTTCAGAGGAAAAAGAAAGGTTTGTCGACGTGGGCTTGATATGGGCCGAATTAAAATTTTAAGATTTAAAACAGCTCACACGAAAGACTCAGTTTCACCTTCTCTTGGCGTGGCAAAACCAACTCTTTTCATTGGTTGATTTTCTATGCTGACGTGGATAGGTTCAATGGAGCTCATATCCCCCCCCCCCCCCTCCCCCTTTACTTACTGTTTGATGGTTCACTTATTGTTACTAAGATAGTTTTCTTTAACCAAACCTACTTTTTGCTACAAACTAACTAAATAAGTGTCCACAACACTAACTAAATCTAATATATATTTTCTTAGTTAGTAGACAAAATAAGTTGGCCCATGTATTTTTTTCTTCGTCTTCCTCCAGTTAAGTTTTCTATTTTCATTGTAAAATGAAATTTGTTGTCTCAGTTTTTTTCTTTCCAGAAATGTATATTTACTCATTATTTAAATTATTTTATCTTTCTTTTGAGATACGTCAAGCTACATCTTTGATGGTGGTGTAAAGGTGAGTATAAGACGGTGACGTCAACGACGGAGATCGCTTCAACAAAAGAGACTCTGGCTTCTCTCGATGTCCTCTGCTTCTTCTCCGAAAACGCCAGCCAACCTCAGCCAAGCTCGATTTCCAAGCCGCCACATTTGTCTTCTTCGTGGTGTCTTATGGTGATTGAATCCGGTTTTTCGGGTTCTCAGCTTGATTCAATCCTCTGCATTGTGTCTCAGCTCAAGCTTCCTCGTTGTGATTCTCGTCAGAGAAAAAATTGCTAACTTTGACATTTTTCATATCTGGTCCCTCAACTTTTGTATCATTTTGAATTTGATCCCAATACTATTTAAACGTGCTGATTGCTCCTCAATTTTGTCACCAATATTCCAAATTTGCATTTTAGCCCATGTGATATGCAAACGAATACACAAATAACATATATCCACCTAAATGCAACAAACACTTCAAATCATTAAAATCATAGTCTTGAATCACTTACTTTTCACTTGAATCCCAAATGAATCACTCGTGTTTATGCTAGAAAATTTCAGTTGATATTAGACGATATTAGTCGTTCAAATATTCAAACTTGCAAATGTATGTTAAAACCTATTCGGTGTACAAATGACCTGTGTACATGTGAGTTTTCATGACACATTGTACATGTTGACAGTGAAAAATATATGTGTACACGTTGATAATAACGACCGTAATAATATTTAAACTTGAAAATGTATGTAAAAATATATTCCGGGTACATTGAATCGTTGTACAAGTGAACTGGTGTGCATGTGAGTCAATGTCCAAGTTGGTAGTAAAAAAATTGGTTTTGATTAAAAAACAAATTTCACAATTTTGCCTACAATTTTAATTTGGACAGTTTTAGCTATAAATTTGCTAATATAGTTACATAATTAGTTGTCAAATTTTTTTAAAAAAAAATTACCTATCACAACAAACTGATGTTACGGTTTGAGAATTTTTAATTAAGAAGTAGACGTAAAACATTTTAGTCGAAAAACATGATTTTAGCGATTTGATGGAAAATGTGATTTAAAATTTTTGGCGAAAATGTGATTTTGTGGTTTTACCAGAAAAAGTCAATTTAATAGATTTTGACAAGAAAATTTGTTTTTGGTTTTGACTTCAAAACGTGATTTTGGATTTTTAACCAGACACTTAAGTTGGCAGAGACGGAATCTTTACTTTGGACAGAGGCACATGTTTCAATCACACAAAGGACTGTTGCACATAGGGAGGGGGAGGCTACTACACTGCCTACCATTCCGGCAAGATGGTATTTTACTGATGGATCATGGAAGGATAATGAAATTCTTTCGGGGCAAGATTGGTATAATATATTGGAAGGTTTTGATTGATTGATGGTGGCCAGATATACTTGAGCTAGTTTGTCACCTCTTCATTCAGAAGTGGAAGCACTCATATGAGGAATGTAATGTATGAGGAGTTTGCATCAGTTTCAAGTCACATTTGCAACAGGTTGTTCTCAATTGGTGAAGATGGTTTCGGAACCAGAAGATTTACCAGCATTTACAAGCTATTTGGAAGATATCAAGATCCTAAGAGGAAGTTTCTACAAGTCAAAGATCATTCATATACCCGGACACAGAATTCAAAGGCGGACAGTCTCGCACAGAGTGCAAGGATACAACCGTCGTTTGTCGTCCACATGGATGCGGAGTTTCCAGCTTGGCTGCAGAGTCTTCATGAATCTGTTATGTTGATGACAAAAAAAAAGAATGTGATTTACGGTTTTAGTGAAAAACATGATTTTTTGTATATTGCTTTAATAATGTGCAATCTACACAAATGAGACTGTGCATATGTACACATATAAACATATACACATGTACATATAACCAATTATAAGTCTTTATTATAATGTCGATATAATTATTATTTTTGAATAATTAATCTATTACAATTTCTCATTGTAAAATTTGGCGAATTCGAATTATAAAAGTTTAAACTAATCCCTTTTGCTTCCAAATTTTGGGTCATATCGAACTGATTTCAGTCTTCAGCTAGACATGAAGGATATCGTGTTACATTGTCAATTTTTGCAGCAATACTTTTGGAGATAAACGCAAGACTATTGTAGTGATATGGATTTGGATTTTGGAGATATCGTGTTAGTGGGATATGGATTTGTAGTGATTGTTGAAATTCTCAAATTCTATTGTTATTGGTTGGTGGATTCTAAGATTCTTACTAAAATCTAGTGTTATTGGTTTGATGATTGTTTAATGATTTACAAAATCTCTTGTTATTCAAAAAGTTTGGTTTTTAATGATTCTAAGTTTCCATCAAATCTAAAGTTATTGAGAATTGAATTCTAGATAATTTTACTCATAAGACAAAACTTCAAAAGTCTTGCATATTTCCTCTAGATTCTTAAAATCCTTGAATTAGAACATTTTCATAAACTTTTAAAATATGAAATACTCTTTATAACTCTTTACAAATTTAACAAATCAACCAACTCTATAAAAATTCTACTCCCACTTTGATAACGATCACATGTCCTAATCCTATAATAACTTGTGTTGATCTCTCATATAGTTTAGCGAACAACATCTAAGCTCGCTCATGTTATACACATGTACGCGTATTTTTGTCTATACCCTAACAAATTTGTTGTTTTTGATTGTTGATATTTCACTATTTTAATAAGTTTTAAAACCTGTTTTTAATTCAATTTAGTCATATAGATTGCATATTAGGTGTATACATTGCATTTGTATATCTATTTGCATTTGATGGGTTTGGAGTCCACAATTGAAAGTTTGGGATTAAATTAAGAAGCTATCTCTGCAATTTGCAAAGTTAAGAACCGAACAGAAAACATCTAGAAGTTCAAAAACACGTTCGTGTAATCATGGCGAAGAGAGAGCCAAAGGTTGCGTCTTCAGGTGATGATGGAGGAGCACATCGTGGCTTGCACAGAAAGACGGAGGAAGAAGCGCATCGTGGCTTGCATAGAAAGACGGAGGAAGAAGCTTCACGGCGGAGAATAGGCATTCGCGGATTGTGTGTGAATCAAGAGGAAGAGAAATGGTGGAGTTGTTGCAGTGGCGGAGGAGAACAAGAGACGCCGTGATAGAGCAGATTCATTGGCTTGGAATGGTAAACACGAATTTCAAAACACAAGTTGCAAATTTAAAGGAAAAAAATTCTTCATCGAGAAAGATGAAGAAGTAAGATCTGTTCTAATTTTTTAATTTTTTTTAATTGATAACAAATATAAAAAGAAACCAAACAAATTGTCTCTAGTTTTAATTTGGTCATAGAAAACTAACTTAGTAGCCATAACTGATCCACACTGTAATAAAAACTTATAAAGTAGCCTAGAATGTAAATCATTTGATCTTATATTAAATTTTTTTTGTGACAAACATATTTTCATTTAAAAGCCCATATACAGTATAGTAGTTAAGTAGTATAATCCGGCCATAAAATTGGGCCCCAGACTACTGAATCCGATCAAAACCCTAATTAAATCTTCCACTATCAGAATATATAAGCCTCGTTTCTTGTTAGCTCCATTTTGTCGCCTTTCTGAATAAACCCTAGAGAGAGATTCACTCCTCAAACCCTAAACCATGGCTGACGGACTCGTCTTGAAAGGCACCATGTGCGCCCACACCGATATGGTCACCGCTATCGCCACCCCCGTTGACAACTCAGACATGATCGTCACTTCTTCCCGCGACAAGTCGATCATCCTCTGGAAACTCAACAGGGACGAGAAATCCTACGGTGTTGCTCAGCGCCGCCTCACCGGTCACTCTCACTTCGTGGAGGACGTGGTTCTATCCTCTGACGGACAATTCGCTCTCTCCGGCAGCTGGGACGGTGAACTTCGTCTCTGGGATCTTGCCACCGGAGCGTCCACGCGTCGTTTCGTGGGACACACGAAAGACGTTCTCTCTGTTGCTTTCTCCACTGATAACCGTCAGATCGTGTCGGCTTCCCGCGACGGGACGATCAAGCTGTGGAACACGCTTGGTGAGTGCAAGTACACGATCTCCGACCAAGGTGAGGGACACAAGCAATGGGTTAGTTGTGTTAGGTTTAGTCCTAACACGCTTGTTCCTACCATTGTATCTGCTTCTTGGGATCACACCGTGAAGGTCTGGAATCTCGCGAACTGTAAGCTTAGGAACACTCTCGCTGGCCATTCTGGTTACTTGAACACTGTGGCTGTGTCGCCCGATGGTTCGTTGTGTGCTAGTGGTGGGAAAGATGGTGCTATCTTGCTTTGGGATTTGGCTGAAGGGAAGAAGCTTTACTCTCTTGAGGCTGGCTCGATTATTCACTCTCTTTGCTTCAGTCCCAATAGGTACTGGTTGTGTGCGGCGACAGAGAATAGTATTAGGATATGGGATCTTGAGAGCAAGAGTGTTGTTGAAGATTTGAAGGTTGATCTTAAGGCTGAGGCTGAGAAGTCTGATGTTTCTGCTGCAACCGGAAACAAGACAAAGGTATATCAGTTGTCATATAACTCTCTTGGTATAGTCTATTTCGGTAATGATTGATTCCAAGTTTTGTCATTGTTGAATAATCTTAACTCTGTGCATTCATTTCTATTGAATTAGACATTTCTCATGTGTAGATGTCTGAATGTTATTCTTGTGAGGAACCTAACCAGTTAGCTCTTGTCTCTGATTTAGTAAGATGGCAATGTCTGAAAGTTCTTCCATCTGCATGGTTTTTTTAACTCTGTTGGTTACTCTGCGAATCTGATTTCAAATGTTTTTGGTATGAGATTTGACTATAGGGTTGTGTATGTTTCTAATGTGGATGCAAAATGCAGGTGATCTACTGCACAAGCTTGAACTGGAGTGCAGATGGAAACACATTGTTCAGTGGTTACACAGATGGAGTCATCAGGGTTTGGGGTATTGGTCATTATTAGAGAGAAGACTGGAATCAATTTCCTATAAGTTATTTTTTATTCTCCTATTTTTCGATCGGCTCTTCTGCGTCGGTGTTTGAGATTGAATTTTTTCTCTTTTTTTTCCTGAACCACTCACAAGTATATGATATTGATCCATTGATTCTCTTTTTCATGTTTGGTTTTTACACTTGCACCACATAGAAAATCTCAAAGGAATTAAAGATAGTAAAGAAGTCTGAAAACATAAGTCCTATCTATTACCTACTTGAAAAGCATTTGATACGTTATTCATCTTTCTGAAGACGTGAAAAGACGTTCTCGCAAGTTACACGAAGCACCCATGGACTATTAAGGCAAATCACGTTCCACCTCTCCAAATGTGACTCCGCTAAAACGTTTTCTTCCAGCGACTAGGTATCTTGTAAGCGGATGGACTGCTCCTGTGTATACTTCACTTCATCCTCTGGCATGTGAACAAGTTGGTCGCATTTAATAATAGAGAACGCATCACCTAGCCTGTTCTACTGAAAGTACACTCATTTCCCCATCTCTGAAACCAAGCCCTACCACCACATTTTCAAATCCTGTAACAAAAACAAGAGTCATGAATCAAGAAATCCCAGGTTCGCTTTCAGCTACAACAAGAGAGGAATTCCTGCTAAGTTACAAGGGAATTGACTCAAGTATTAAATATGATTCCTGGTTGTTTTGAGCATGACTTTTATGTGTAACCACAGTTCAAAAGTTATGAACTTCTTTATGCTTAAAGTCAGGAATGACTCAATAATCGAAAATTGAATCATTATCGAATTTACCGCTTCAAGTAAGAAACCAAGATTCCTTACGCAGCTTTCAGGTTCATTAATCACTCAGCTGTACAGTGCAATGCTTCAATTGCTATGTAGTTGTTCACATTTCCAAGTCCAAGAATAGCTATGACAAGATCTGATGGCTCCACAAGCTAGAACTACTTGTCCCCTTCCATATCATGCTTGTTTTAATAGTCTGAATAATCCTCTTTTCTGGATTGTATTTAAGATCGGTGTATAATTTCATATTACATCTCAGGGTTTTAAAATTTACTTAAAAATCATCTTCATAGTAGTTTGGGTTGCATTTTATCTTTACTGTTTCCATTTTCTTTCTCGATCTTGAAATCAGAAATAAATATTTTGTTTCATCATGATTTCTAATAGATAGTAGTGTATGTTGATACAAAATATAGATTTAATAACTCATATCACTGAAATAAACTTATCTTTTTATTTACGTCTCCAGAAAACTCTTGAGTTAAACGTGATTGAATTGAAATATATATTGGATACTCCTAGAAACATATTCAATGGAGTCGTAGTGGGGTTTGTAGAGCAGAAGATTAACCACTTATATTTTCGGCAGTGAAGATGTAACACCCGCCCCTTTCCCATTTCCAACCGGGGTTCCTGGACGCGGGATTAAGGACACACATGTCTACTTCCCGACATCTTCGTGTGTCCTGTTACTGGTCCCATAAGTTTCAGGTGCATTTCCTTTGTTACCATCGTTGCATCCACTTAAGGTTCTGTAAAAAGGGAGGGAAAAAGGAAGGGAGAGTATGAATACTCAGTGAAGCGATTCTAGACTAGTCTCCCCAATGAGCCTCTATACAGCTCCATGCGAAACGAGAACTGACTTGCCACTACACTCAATTCGATGCAACTTACTTAACCAGTTACTACAGTTCCATTTCACGAAATTAAGCAACATAATGAACTCAGTCGTCACCCAATTCACATTATTCGATTTAAGACTTCAATCATTCTAGAACTCTATGAGCTACACAGCTCAAGCGGTCCAACCCACCCATTTTTTGCTGCATTCCTGCGAAGCTGCCTGCCCTGGTACACTCGACATCCGGTTCCCTTGGATGCAGTCTACCCCTTGCAGTGTATTACGGCCCCTTCCCGCCAAGACTCGGCGTGACTTAATCTTACCGACGCCTCTATTCTTATCCCACCGTTTTTGAACGCTACGGCCGCACGTTTCCTGTCTACCCACCCTCTTCCCTGTGGCTTATAATTCATTCAATCATCTTTTCCTTTTTCATATTCTTTCATTTTTCTTATCCCTTAGACTCATTCATTCTTTCCTTTTAAACGCCACTCATTCTCGGTGTCACATTCAATTCATTAAGCATCCATTCACAAAGGTCCTTTATTCATCTATCCAGACCCGTTAACGTTGACTAATATCCTACGTTTAATTCTTTCTAAGCATCCTAGCTCTCAACCACAATCAAGAATATAACATCGACCAATCAATCATTCGTCATCCAATCAGTACATACAGTTCATTTAAAGTCTTTAATCAGTATGAGCGTTCTTATGCAGTATGACCTAACAACCTAGCATCAATCAGGATCTACACAATTCTAGCTCCTCATTAAACAATATAAAAGATCATGAGCGAGATCTAGGTAAAACACCTCACCTTAGCCTAGACCTGGATCTGGATCTGAAAATAGGAGGTAAGAGAAACGGGATCTGAATCAGGACACCACACGGCAACCACCACCACTTGCGGCTGCTCACGGCGAGGAGAGAGTGTCGGCTTGGAGAGAGAGAGAGAGATCACGCGAGGAGAGAGAGAGGCACGGCGAAAAGAGAGAAAGAGGAGAGAGATTGCACGAGGAAAGAGAGAGTGCTCGACGGCTAGGGCTTTCTATCTCCAAGAATTCTCAGCAGGGCTTCGTTTCTAAACTTCTGATGAAAGAAAAAGGAGGTGGAGCCTTGCTTTTATAAGGAGAAGCAAGGGAAAATCCTAGGGTTTTCTAGTTGAGCTATAGAGAACCACTACCCTTTTAAAATTTTAGTTGGGCCAGTTTTGGAGTGTTACAATTCTCTCCCTGTTAATCGGAATTCGTCCCAAATTCAAAACATCAGACTTCGAACTTAACATCCCAAAACCGAAGGTGAGTTTTTAAACGCAATCAAGGGGAGCACACATAAGACATCCTACTTTGCTCAAGATCATTTAAAACCAACAGTGAATTTCAATAAATGAAATGGAGTAGGACTACAATAGTTTAATAAAACTCAAGGCACCGCCCAAATCCGCGAATAACCTTATAACCAGAAATGAAAGCTAAAACCAAAACGTAAATAAAGAAGGTTGTGTCCTACTCCTACTGGCTGACTCAGAAATCACAACTAGCCACTATGAGCTGGAGACTTTTGCCCCGCCTCCGGTTCAGGACCAACCACGCGGTCACTCCCAGTCGGCGACGCCGGCTCCTCTTCCACTCTGAGTCTTCCGATGGATCTTCTTCCACTTCCACTTCCTCCTCAGAGCTCGAGATGGCGACGACCGACGGGTAAGTGTCCGTTCGGCCTCCATTGCCTGACCGGGCATCCAGTTCACCAAGGCAAATTCCCATGGTTCCAACACACCAATCAGCTTACCCTGAATTTCCTCACGGAGTCCTGCCTTATACCACCGGCACCAATCCTCTACTGTCATTGGCTTGCATCTTTTGGTTGTCTCCAGGAATTCCTCGGTGTACTCCCAGACTGAGTGCGGTTCTTACTTGGCATGCATCAGTGTCCCACACCTGCATACCTTGGTTACGGTCCTCAGGCGGTCCGCATCAATACTGGGAATCTTCCTCGGGCGTCCATGCTTCCTTGTTGGCACACTGTCCTCCATCCTAATCGGTCCAAGACCTTCCCCTGTCAACCCCGACTTCCTTGGGCGTCCACGGCTCCTCATGGGCGGTGTCATTTAAACTCCAGGTGGAAACTGGAAGGTCCCATTACCCTGGTACAACTGCCTATACTCAGCTGTCCGCTGGGAATGGGGCATCAGTATTCGATGCCTCACGGTCGTCTCCCGGATGTGGGCGTTCGGCTGCTCCACGAACCCATTCCCTCCTCGTCCGGGAAGAGAGCAGGTACCATGTTACCCCAAGCGTCACAGTAGGGCTTGCGGGCGTACGCCCTCATCCCTTTTGGTCCATAGCGCAAGCGTCTTTCTCCGAACTCGTGATGCACTGGTGAAGACATCCTTCAGTGTAAAAAGATCTGCTCAGAAACATAATAGCAGTCATGAATATATGGCCATTCTCAATCATTTCTCAAGTCTATAGTGCTACTTGAGAATTGAATGAAATAATATCCCGGTGTAGTCCTTATAATCCTTTTTTCCTCCCGAAGATCCAATATCCCTATTAGTACTTCCCATTTTTCCCCAACGCGATCCTCCATCAACTTTGTTAGCATCAACCTTTTTGCTCCATGGTGATCTCCCATCATCCTTTTTACCCCAAGACGATCCTTTTTACCCCACGATGGTCCTTACTACCATCAACCTTTTTACCCCATGAAGATCCAATATCCTTATTAGTATATCCCATTTCGCTCCAAAGCGATCCTCCATCGTCTTTACTAGCATCAACCTTTTTGCTCCATGATGATCCTCCATCATCCTTTTTACCCAAGATGATCCTTAGCTTAGCCACCGCAATCTGAAATCGGTTTTCTCCTTTTGTCCAGCCCCCCCCCCCTTGGCCGCCCTCGGTTTTGCTTCTTCCCTTGCTTATGGGGCCCACGCCAATGGGGTGGGGCCCGCGTCCATGTCTCTTTTTTATATGGGAACGAGTCTGACTGTAATATCAGAATGACACATCGCTATTTTCCTGAAGAGATATCTCTTCCGTGGAGCTATCCACGCCTCGGCCTTGCGTTTGGCCCTAGTCCCCTGGCCTTTCCGGGCTAGCGTGGGGTGGTGCTGCCAGCAAGACGTATCACCTCAAGCTCGTATGTCCAACCTTCCATTCCTCCTTAGCCTGTCGTGCTAGGCAACTGATCCCTCTGTATACTTGTCTTACAACTCTTTGCTAATCCCTTCATGAGCCTTTAAAACTCCACTACACCGCGGTTCGAAGACTTTTTGTTGTTCCAATCTCGGCGAAGCCTCTGAGTTGTTCGATTTCTCTTTCAATATTGACTACAACGAGTCCAACAGAACCATAAGGGAATAATGAACAATGGCGGAAACGTTGATCCTTAAGTTAGTATTAAGGGACCTTAACCTGGCTCTGATACCAATTGTAACACCCGCTCCTTCCCCATTTCCAACCGGGGTTCCTGGGCGCGAGGTTAAGGACACACATGTCTACTTTCCGACATCTCTGTGTGTTCTGTTACTGGTCCCATTAGTTTCAGGTGCGTTTCTTTTGTTACCATCGTCGCATCCACTTAAGGTTCTGCAAAAAGAGAGGAAAAAAAGAGGGGTGAGTATGAATACTCAATGAAGCAATTCTAGACCAGTCTAGAGATTTCAATATCTGTCAACTATTAGGTAATTATTTGAATATTGTGTCCTTAATTTTATTCATAAACCAATATATATACATTTTGGATTAAACATATACTAGATTTTGACATGTGGATTAAATCAAGAGATTGTTTTCTGTTAATAAAAATATTAATTTGTTTATTAGTTCATAATAGAAATGACACATCTATTTGTTGAATCCATCTATAATTGATAAATATTTTGTGACCCGTATCAATAAACCAAAGAAAATTTAACATATAGTTACGTAATGTTAGTTGTTGTTATAAATGTATTCAAGTAAAACTATTGTGTGCTATAATATTAAGGTAAACAAAGTCATCATGTATAGTTTACATGATTGAATTATATAACAACAAATTATTAAATGGTTCCGTTGGAATATATGAATCATGTTATATTTAGGTAAATATTAATTGCTATAGTAGAGACAAAATCATTATTAGGTTGTTCAAAAAAGAAAATTCAAAATAATTAATATTGTTCGGCATAAATATAGGAATGACATGTCATTGTAAATAACTTCAAAAATTAAGAACAGAATGAGGGATTTTGCTTAAGCTTTTTTTTTTTAATAACTTGGTGTGATCGCAAAATCTTTCTAAACCCAATGACTAATCATCAAAAGACCCATAGAAGGAGAATCGAACCCAGGGCGGAAACTCTACCCGGAACCCCTTTACCACTCGGCCAAGATCAATTGGTTAGATTTTGCTTTAGTAGTATAGATATAAAATGAAGATGTAATCGACGATTGCAGACTACGAAGTTGGCTACAAAAAAAAGGATGTGAAGTGTTGACAAAAAAAAGGATTGAAGTAGAGGAAATCAAATCAAGTGAAGAAACTGTAATCTTTGGATTCAAGGATGATTTGTCGTAATCCTCTGATTGATGATAGGATCATCAAAATAAATCCAGGTACTATGCATACCTGTTACATACAGAGTTGTCCAATATCATTGTTACAACTTTTTTTTGTCTCAATTAACAATTTGGAGAACAAATAATATATTACCCAATTCGTCCGCCACGACAAGCCAAACCTCTTTGGCTTATAGATAACTAACCATATTATGCAAGGAAGCTGCAGAACAAGTCATATATCATCTGAGGAGTAAGTTTTACAATATCTATAAATGAAAACTTCATCTGCAAAAGAATTTGAAAGAGATTTAATAATTAATATATGTACACTTACAAAATAAGTTGTTGGAGCAAATGTGAATCCTCCAAAGAAAGCGAGTAGGCCGTCAAAGAAAGGTATCATTATTGCAATGAACATCGTTAATGCTGTCCTTGCAGTTCATAGAAAATTTACAAAAATTATTAATAAATATATAATGTAGCATTCTAATTCAATTACTATGTTTTAATGTTTTTCAATTACAGATCTACGTAATCATATGCAGGACTGAGAGAATAAGATAATTTAGATAAAAAATTTCTTTGTAAGAGATTTTATATAAGATAAGATCCAGATTCTAGATTAACGTACTTACCAACATACACATTCCGTACGATGAAACGAAGAATTGAAGAGGGTTTGAAATTGAGTTTCTTAACTAGGAATGTCTCCACCATGTCAAAAACCGGTATTGCGAATATCTGAAGTTGAATTTTTTTTTTTGTTTTAAATCAGATTTCTTGCGACAAAGTTAGTCGGAAGCAATGGAATACTAAAAACCGGCTGGGTTTTCATATCAGAAACCGGTACTCTACGGCTTGATACGATCGATCAGAGAAAAGTCATGCATGAACTGATGTAAAAGTTATTGGACTGACCTGGTAACTGCCAATGACATGCATAACCACTAACAAGTTAGCTAGTGTGATGGCCCAAACTGGTGTTTTGAGCGATATCAATATGTTATCCGAGACATCATTTCCAAAAACGCCATAACCAACCAAAGCAAGGGGGAAGTAACACAAAGCCACAACCACGTAAGCGACCATGACCCCTTTCCACATAGGATCTTTAGAAGGATTACTTGTTGTAGAAGGTAACGTTGCTTGGATCTCAAGCACCACACTATGACCTGCATAAGAAAGTGCAATGCCCCCAAGCCCCGTAAAGAAGTTTAACACCGTGTCAGCGGTTGTTCCCGCTTTGTAGCCGTACTGAACATCTTCCTGAACGCCCTTTGTGGCTGTAGTGGTCCAAGCAATTGTTGAATAACTAAAAAGACAAATAATGAATGATGTAACATTTTCATGTTTTACATTCCAGTACTTCGTTTATCGTTAGTTTATGCATTTTTGAAAACAATAATTCATCTAACTATTTGTACTGCTTCATTACTATCACGTAAAAATAGTGTCAAGATTTGGTCTAAAGAAAAAATTTCCCTTTTAAATTTCGTTATACATGCTCCCCTCCCCCCGGTAATGCTTATGCATATATATGATGATGGTGATAAGTATATATATACCTAAGAGACATGACGGCGGCAACAAGAGAGATAAGGGAGATGGAATTGAAGTTTGGGAGATGAGACAAAACGAAATGAGAAGACGCAAATATCATTATGAAGACAGGAAGTCTAATTGTTGACCAATCTTGACAGACAAGTTCATGGAACTTCTTCAACGATTGTCCACCAGTCACCATATAAACAATGCACACTCCAACCTTAATTTGTTAAACCAATTATAATATCAAGACTTGTATAAGAAAATGATGGGACAGTTACGAATCAGTAATTGTGTTTCGTCTAGCTTACTTCGACAATTATTTGCTGAGGGACGATAATATAGAGACCAAGACGTTCACCGAACGCAAATTAGCCAAGTTCGTGATAGCGGTCAAAGCGTTTTCCAGGAACCTTCTCGTGCATCTCTACCATTTGCCACAACGTGTTAGAGTGTTATTATCCATGATAGTATCAGTATTGTCACGCCCGGGCCCCTGACATATATAATAAGATCATGTAACATTTCAAACATTTTTCAATTAAAAAAAAAACATTTCAAACATTTGGTTATATAGATCGCGATAACATATAACCAATATATGCAGATCTCTTTCAAGTCTCAAACTAATTGGTCGGCATGTACAACATCAAATCAAATGTAAATGTAGTGACGCTAAGTTTTGTGTAAGTATTACGTTTGCGCTCAAAAGTTCCATGTATTTGGTGAAAAATATTAGTCCAACATCTCTTTGAACTTCATTATGTCCACATATTTGTAGAAACATAGCCACGCTTTCTTCAATACTTACATTGAGTGTTGGTTGTAGACCATAGTCTGTTTGTAGTGTATTACACAATAAGCGGAAATACGGCAGTGACATTCGTAATAACTGAAGACAAGCCGCATCATCTTCTTGTATTCGTCACTAAATATTTCTCCATCCTAAACCTCTATCCGTTTGCACTGGTCCCCTTTGAAAATAGCGATGATAGTAAGTCAATGTTGGATTGATTATTAACTCTGCAAACTGCTCAT
Source organism: Brassica rapa (assembly GCF_000309985.2). Classification (NCBI taxonomy): domain Eukaryota; kingdom Viridiplantae; phylum Streptophyta; class Magnoliopsida; order Brassicales; family Brassicaceae; genus Brassica; species Brassica rapa. Next base: position 13,022,325 of record NC_024799.2, read on the forward strand.
TTTCCAAATTCCAAATTTCAATTCTTTCTTCGTGACTTAGATTATGTATGCCTTGTGCTCGTAGCTGACATATACGAAAAGCTTGAAATTTTAAACATGAAATATAATAAGCCATCAGTAAATACAAACTATATTAACAACATAAAAATGATTAAAAGACTAAATATATCAATATTTTACAACAAAAGCTAGAATACAAAAACACAACTATCAAAAAAACTAATCTTCATCTTCTGAGGTAATTTTGTTGACTTTCATTTATATTTATAGATGTTTCTTATATGTTGAATAAACCTCCTGGTCTAGGTGTATGTGAAATATGGCCAGTGTTATCATTTGTTGAAGTTTCTACAGCTGTATTTTCTTGTTGAGTATTCTTCACACTTTCTTCTTCGCTTCCAACTGAAAATCCATAATGAACATTTGTTGGATTCGTCCTCGATGGCCCGCCTTGCTGAAAGTTTGATGAAAGCCCCCACCCTGGAGGTGTGCCCCATTGTTGAGAATTTGGTGGTGTACCCCATTGTTGTGAATTTGGTGTTGGTCCCCATGGTTGGGTTGGTTGGGGTGAATTCCATTGTTGAACATTAGGTGGTGTCCCCCATCGTGAAACATTTGGTGGTGTGCCCCATTGTTGAGAATTTGCTGGGGTGCTTCGTTGTTGAGCAAACGGTGGGGTACCCCATTGTTGAGCAGTTGGCGGTGTGCCCCATTGTTGAGCATATAAACTTCCAAATGATTGCTCTGCCCCTAACTGTTTTGGCACATCTTTGTTGTTCCGTGAAACACCGGTCATAGCTTCCAATAGTTGTAACTTATTTTCATCGATGCTTCCAGCTATATCAAGAAAATATTTTCGCCAAAATACTAACTTTTTAAGAGTATTAAGACATGTCCAGTAAAATCTTCCTTTTGGAATGTTTAGAGCAAGAAATATTTCTTCTGCATTTTTCCATTCATCATAATTTTCTTGGTCAAAAGCACATGGACGAAGTTGTTGTAAACTTTGACGTTGGAACTCCGTATATCCAGATATAGTGTCTTGTATAGTTGTTTCAAAAGATTGTCTTCTTCTACCTCCACGTGAACCACTCCTTATAGGAAGCCGTGAGTTGTCTCCAGATCTTTGGGAACTGCTTCCACACCTAATACTTGATTGTGAAATTTGCATTCCTTGTTGATGACTTATGCGGCCAGTATGTTGTACCATTTCATTAGTGTTTTCATTCAAAAGATGTGTATCATCATCAATTAAAACACGATACACATCTTCTTCTTCTTGTGTTTGTGGGATGTCACCACTATCAGTGTCAGATTCATCAACACCACGTCTATTAATTAGCTCTTCTCTTCTTAGTCATGCAAAATGTTGAGATTGTGATTGTACATCGTGTAGTGCGAGACATCGTACCATCACATTCCAAAACTCTGGTGGTTTTCTATTCAGACTTTTTGTTAAATTACATCCCTAAAATTTAAAAATCATCATATTAATTTAAACCTAAAAATATTGATATATGTATATATATATATATGTATATTTTCATGAATGTAAAGATTATATGTACTTACATTCTCACGTTCTTTCCAACATGTGTCAGATGCATATATCATAGATTTATCAGGATCAACCGATATACCAGTATAATTCATAAGAGTCTTCCATCTCTTATAATTTTTTTGAATTCATCGAGCTTGTTTTTAAAAAACGCATCAGTTATATTCATGTTGAAGGCTCGGTTAAACTTATCTACCATATACTCTCTCCCACTGGCACTTGGATTTTTAAGAGTATAATTATCCCTCGAAAGTGCTTCGTCGAATAACTAAATTAAAGTTTTTTCTTGTATATATGACCATTTGTATTTGTCTTTGGTCTACATATTTTAAAATTATAAGATTAGTTAATTTATAGAATTTAAAATCTACAACTATTAAAATTTTGAAAATATAGTTAAAACTTACTCTTAAAGTTGTTTCCGTAGGAGGATTTGATGCTTCTGTAGGACGATTTGAATTTGTTGTTCCTCCAGAATTTGTATTCGTTCGCCGGTTAGATGCCATACTACATTTCATAAAATTACAGTTAATTTTAAATATACAAGTATATAACATATTTCAAATTTACTATTTTTAAAAATAATATAAATAGTTATTATTAAAGACTAAATTTAATTTAAGATATGTATGGTATCAAATATATTTGTAATTATGACCAACATAAAAAGGTTGAGTAGGTAATTTAATTTCACGTAAAGGTTACCAACTTTTAAGCTGCATTACAATCAAATTTCAAATAGTTAATTAATAAACTGTAAAAAAAATGAACTAATATAAAAATTCAGTAAGCTCAGAATCCCATTCTCTTAGGTTTGGAACCACTTTATTTTTAAAGAATGCTTATGTTCGTTAGTATCATTTAGTTTGATTCATTGGTTAGTTCTTATATTTTATGATGAGAATAAAGTGTTAACATACATAAAAGAAGTAATGCGCTTTATTTGAAATTTATCTAGAACTTACAGAAAAAGAAACAGATAAGGAGATTTATGAAAAAGAAGGAAAACTGATATTTTAAAAATTGACAAGAACTTGAATTAAATATATATATATGGTCCTGATTATTTAATATACTCAGAATGAACTATGGTTTCTATAAATATTATGTTATCCAACAAAGTATTACTTTAGCAATTTTCTTAAATTAAACTAACAATAGATTTATAATTTGGATTTTTTATAAAAACTACTATTAATTTAGCAATTCAGTTAAATTAAACTAACAATACCCATTTTGGTAATTTATATTAAATAAACTATAATTTTAAACACTATATTATAAGTAAATATCATTTCTTTGTTAACCTTTAATTAATTGGATAACAAAATACTTATTAGTTTATAGTTATTTTATTTTAAGATTTATTATGTGGATTAATTAATTATTTTAAATATAACATAATAAATCAACAAACGTGTGATTATAAATTAAATCAACAAACTTACATATTTTGTGAATTGTGATTATAAATAACTCACTTCTTCCCTTTTGAATAATGTGTTAATGAATGCTTCACAGGCAAGTGAACTCACGTCCTTTTTTTTCTCTTGGTATAATGAAATTGTACACTGATTTAGTAGATATATATAACAGTTTTTATTATTAAAATATATAAATCTGGGTGCATTTTTTATTGGACCGCATGGTCTCGGGAGTGGTCGATTTTGAAGTGTGTATTTCATCCTGACTGTTATTATTATTATCTTGAAAAGTGTGTGCGGTTTTTTTTTTTTTTTAAATGCCTTTCCAAAAATAATTAATTGATTGGTAACTATGTGTGGTTTTCAGTGCGTTTTTTTGAAATTCGCCTTTTCTAAATTCACCAATCACTACCTAAGTTCCAAACTACCAAATAAAAAATTGTTTTCTTTAACCCAGAATAAACAAAAAAAATTCAACCATGATTCTAACAAAAAGAAAAAGAAAATGCAAAACTTAGAGCATCTCCAATGGTGCATCAAAATGAGGAAAACATCAAAAAATGAGGGAAACTCATCTCCAATGGTACATCATTTTGAGGGAAAAAATGAGTATATGAACAGTATTATATCAAATTTGAAGGAATACTATTCACAACCTTATTTTGATGTCAAGCTTTTTTTATTTACATAATGATCCTTTATTTTATGACAATCTTTATTTTATGCATAAACAAAACATTAACACTAAACATAACTTTTATAACTTTATACCCAATATGTATATACTCATTAAACTTCTTAAAATAGAATTACCAATAATTAATTATTAAAATATAATTTATAATTTATAATTTTATAAATTATACTATATAATTTTTTAAAAAATAGAAAACAATACCATTGAGATACATAAGTAATACAAAGTTAAAAAAAAAACACAACAAACGTAATACAACATTTAACAACTCTAAACATAAGACAAACTTAATACAATATTGATGAAAATAACTTAATAATCAGGTAGGTTATTTCCAGATCCACCAAGATCATTAAAATATTGACTGAATGTGGTAGATGCATGAGGAGTTCCTTGATCTTGGTGTTGTGTAGCCTTTTTCTGTAAAATCCGTGTTTGTTCAGCTTGAACATATGGACGAATATTTAGATCTTGAATGGAAGCTAAATCTCGAAATAAAATTTTGTTCTACTCTTTTAGTTCTTTTAAGGCATAATTTCGACTTTGAATCTCCAAGTGGTGTTCTCTTTGTGCAGTTGTCTTTTCTAGTTGCTCCAAAAGTCGTTTGTTTCCTTCTTCTAAAGTATTGATGACGATAGATGTTTGATCATCACATTTTCTTTTTAACTTAGACTTTTTCACTCCAATTGGTCTCTGAGATAAAGTCCCACCAGTAACATCTTCACTGTCATCTAAATTTAGAGAAAATGAAGACAAACCTGGAGATGCTTGTGCAGCAGAATCAGGAGTAGGATTTTCTGATTCAGAAGATGTATATCCAATACCACATGGATTTCTTACTTGTCTAGCATGAGTGTCTTGGTCTTGAAATTTCTCAAAATTTTTAATAATATTCCAAACATGATCAAACTTCCAACCTGATTTGTATTTTGGATCTTCCATTAGCATCACTTTGGCTTGATTAAACTGCAAAATATTTTAAGATAATGATTATTTATTCAAATAAAACATGAAAAAAATTACAAGTAATATATTGTCACTTACAATATCATCATTTGAAGCACCACTTGGACGCCTATTTTCGCATTGTCTGATGCATGCATGTAATTTTTTTGTTGCTTTTTCAATAGTCTGAACTCGAGCTTGGATGGATCTTCTTGAACGTTCACTCCAATTTGCATTTTTCTCATTCTCGTAGGTTTCTACCACACGAGACCAGAACTGATCAGATGTTTGATAAGCACCTGTGATTGGATCTTGAGAAATTTGCATATAAACTAGACATATAAGTTTGTCTTCTTCTTGGCTATATCCACATGTACGGAGTGGCATTTTGTAGATAGATATAAAAATTTATGAAATGTAACAGCCGTGTTTCGGATGCTAGCATATGGTGTACCAGCAGATGCTGCAGATGAATACATCAAGATAGGCGAGTCAACAACAATAGAGAGCATGAAAAGATTTTGTCGAGCCATAGTGGAGATATTTTCAGAACAATACTTACGGTCTCCTACACCGAATGACATTGCCAGGCTTCTCTATATTGGTGAGAAACGAGGTTTCCCCGGAATGCTTGGGAGCTTAGATTGCATGCATTGGAAGTGGAAAAATTGTCCTACAGCGTGGGCAGGACAATATGCAGGCCGTAGCGGATCACCAACTATTATTCTTGAAGCCGTAGCAGATTATGATCTTTGGATATGACATGCATATTTTGGTATGCTGGGCACCAATAATGATATCAATGTGTTAGAATCTTCTCATCTTTTCTCCAATCTTGCTCAAGGTATTGCTCCTCCTGCTCAATATGTCATTCAAGGAAAAGAATATAATATGGGTTATTATTTGGCTGATGGAATATATCCAAAATGGTCTACTATAGTGCAAACTATTCAAGAGCCTGTAGGTCCTAAAAATAAATATTTTGCTATGCAACAAGAAGCATGCAGAAAAGATGTGGAACGTTCTTTTGGAGTTCTCCAGTCACGTTTTGCTATTGTGAAGGGACCCATTCGTTTTTGGAAAAAAGATGTGATTCATGACATAATGTTTACTTGTGTAATTTTACACAACATGATAATTGAAGATGAGCGTGATCTCGATGCACCAATTGTACTTGGAAGAGAAGTTTCACCTCTGAAAGTTGAAATAGCTGAAGACGAAACTACCCGATTCCAAAAGTTTTTGAGTCGGTTTAGACAAATCAAGGATAAAGAAGCTCATTTCTCTCTTCAAAATGCATTGATTGATCATTTGTGGGAAAAATATAGTAACAGTACTGTTTAAGTAAAATTCTACTATTACTTTGTATGTTGTTATGTACTTTTATTAATGTAATAAATATTTGCTTTTTACAAGTTGAAGTTTGGTTAAATTGTATAATTTAAAAATAAGTGAGAATAATCTAAAATATTATAAAATAAAGGTGTTCTTTACAATATATAAAAAGTTGAGAAATGAATATAATAAGATTTTAAGGAGAAAATGAGCGGAACCATTGGAGCAAATCACAAACTCATTTTGAGTTTACTTTATTTTGAGGAAAAAAATGAGGTAAACCATTGGAGATGGTCTTATAACACAAACAAAAGTTGTAATTAATAAGCTGTTAAAAAATGAACTAATATAAAAATTCAGTAAGCTCAGTATCCCATTCTCTTAGGTTTGGAACCACTTTATTTTTAAAGAATGCTTATGTTCGTTGGTATCATTTAGTTTGATTCATTGGTTAGTTCTTATATTTTAATTATGATGAGAATAAAGTGTTAACATACATAAAAGAAGTAATGGACTTTATTTGAAATTTGTCTAGAACTTACAGAAAAAGAAACAGATATGGAGATTTATGAAAAAGAAGGAAAACTGATATTTTAAAAATTGACAAGAACTTGAATTAAATATATAGATACGGTCCTGATTATTTAATAAACTCAGAATGAACTATGGTTTCTATAAATATTATGTTATCCAACAAATTATTACTTTAGCAATTTTCTTAAATTAAACTAACAATAGTTTTATAATTTGGATTTTTTATAAACAAAACTATTACTTTAGCAATTCAGTTAAATTAAACTAACAATACCCATTTTGGTAATTTATATTAAATAAACTATAATTTTAAACACTATATTATAAGTAAATATCATTTTTTTGTTAACCTTTAATTAATTGGATAACAAAATACTTATTAGTTTATAGTTATTTTATTTTAGGATTTATTATGTGGATTAATTAATTATTTTAAATATAAACATAATAAATCAGCAAACGTGTGATTATAAATTAAATCAACAAACTTACATATTTTGTGATTATAAATAACTCACTTCTTCCCTTTTGAATACTGTGTGAATGAATGTTTCACAGGCAAGTGAACTCACGTCCTTTTTTTCTCTTGGTATAATGAAATTGTACACTGATTTAGTAGATATATATAACAGTTTTTATTATTAAAATATATAAATCTGGGTGCATTTTTTATTGGACCACATGGTCTCGGGAGTGGTCGATTTGAAGTGTGTATTTCATCCTGACTGTTATTATTATTGTCTTGAAAAGTGTGTGCGGTTTTCTTTTGTTTTTTTTAAATGCCTTTTCAAAAAGAATTAATTGATTGGTAACTATGTGTGGTTTTCAGTGCGTTTTTTTGAAATCCGTCTTTTCTAAATTCACCAATCACTACCTAAGTTCCAAACTACCAAATAAAAAATTGTTTTCTTTAACCCAGAATAAACAAAAAAAATTCAACCATGATTCTAACAAAAAGAAAAAGAAAATGCAAAACTAATAACACAAACAAAAGTTGTAATTATGCTATCTATGGTGGTGTTGGGAATGAATAATTTAGGAAGGTATTACTCCTGTTTTTGAGCCTTCAGATTCTTGCCTAGAGAATTATCGGTTCAAACCCGGCTCCAATCCTGTCTCTGGGTAAAGTGAAAAATTTCTAATAAAGAGGATTCTAACATATTTCTGAATATGGAAGTTTCTAATATAATTTCCAACTACGAACAGCCTATATAAAGGGATACAAACCCTAGAACATGGGATCGACTTTCAATACACAAATCTTAGAGCTAGGCGGCTAGAACTAGGATTCATACACCAAACGTGTAGTTTTGGCTCTAAAGATCAATAAAAATTATAGTTGAGCTCTTTTCCTACTTGTAATCTTGCTTTACGTTTCTGTAGTGCCAACAAAATACCTACACGAATTTACCCTAACAGTTTGGCGATAGAAATAGGAGGGTAATCAAGACTACATGATGATGACAGAAAGTGAGCATAACAAAACCTTTGTTTTAAATCGAATTGGGGGCTCAGATTGCAGCCTTGCAAAGTTAAGTCATCAAGTTACACACAGCTGGAGAGAATAACACCTTTGCAGATAATCTTGATTATCTCTCAGATGGTTCAAGTCTTGAAAAACACGATGAATGAGCACTACAAGCTGTTGGAGCAAAGAGAGGAAAAACTTTCACAGCTCTAGGCTGAAAACGTAGTTCTTTGAGAAGAAAACTCAGCTCTCCACTCGATGAGCAAGAAACGACACCGGTTCCAAATCCGCGTTCGACCTATGCAACACCTCAAAACTTTGTCTGAGGGAGGCAACACCACCCGTCGGGCACCACCACTGAAAGGAGAACGACTGATGAGACTGACACTATAGGGAAATCAAGCAAACCATGCATAAGACGACGACTCTGATTCAGATTCCTATGAAGAGATGCAAGAAGCGGCCACATCAAAAAAATCCACAAGGATGGACTACCTCGAGCAGGTATTCTCCTAAAAGTTTGAAGTTGTTCAATCAATGATTGAGAGACTCCATGTGTCCGCTCCTCCAATCCGAAGAAGCGCTCCTGATTCATATGAAGTTACTTTTCTCTCACTCAAACGGTATAAGTTCACCTTTTTTGCTCACTAAATTCTTTGAATATGAAGAAAAAAAATTGCTTAAATTGTTAATATTTTCTCATGTCTTTCTCACAATATTTTCTTAGGTACTATCATTCATGGTTTTCATCTTTTCCTCTAAAAATGTAAGTTTTAGATCTATAAATTTTAAATGTTTATTTTTTATTTTTATATTCAAATAAAGTTATAGATTCAAACTATGTGCATTTACTTTACTGCAATTTATCTTATAAATTCTATTTTTGAAGTTTTTTGATATTTAAAGCTAATTTTCACATTTTTAAATGTACAGATTTTTTTCAGACCTGAAAATTAGCTGATAGAGTAAACTTGTAATGAAGTCTACTTATAAGTTAAAGCTAGTATTTGCACATATTCTCTTCCAAAGTTTACAAATCATCTTTCCAAAAATGTAAGATTTGCATCTATTCATTTTAAATATGTATTTTGTGTTTATATTGTACTAAATTTATAGATTCAAACTCTATGTTTTTGCTTTGCTACTATTTTAGGTTAAAAAACAGTTTTGAAATATTTTTCAGAATAAGCTATTTTCTATATGTACATTTTTAGATCTTAAAATTTGTCGTTAGTGTAGAATTCTAATAAAGTTTACTAAAGAATTAAGGCTAGCACAACATTTGGGTAGTTTACTAAACCATACATGTAGCAGCGAGCACAACATTTGGGTAGTTTAAATATACAAAATATAATATTGTAAGATAATGCATAAATATCTAGAAAAAAATATGAAATAAATGGAGTTCATTCAGAATTAATGATATTTTTATTGGTACAAGTTTTTAATCATAAACAAATAAAATTAAAAGTTAAGAGATAAGAGATTTTAAAAGTGTTGAGAGAATTTATAAAATTTGCTACTTGTTATTAATTTAATATTTGTAAACCTTTAAATAATATTATATTTGAGCTACTTTATTAATAGACTATATTAATAAAGATATTCTATGAGAGAGTTGGAAGGCAATAATTTGTGTATTGATGACTTGTCTTACAAAAATGCAAATGTAATTTTAAATGAAAAATAAGTCAAATGTTATGATTTTCATATTTTAAAATCATTTGATCTTTTGTTAAATGTAAAGTCAAGATTGGCATTATCTTATACTTACATAATTTACAATTTTGAAAAATAAATTTATATTAAAATTGGTAAAGTACCAAGTTATATGAAAATATAGGACGAAATTTATTTAAACTATAATAATATTTTATATTAAAATATAAAATAAAATAATATTAATAAATTTAAAACATAAAATGAAAAAATGTTAACATGTTTTTTTAAAATGAAATATATTAATTTTATAAGAAATAATATCTTCTAAACTTCAATAATAAATTTGATTCAAAAAATTATAAAGCCATAAAATTATAATTTTTATGAATATTAATTAATATATTTATAAAAATTTATCAGTCAAAAATATATTTATCAGAAACAGAAATTTGTTTATATGTAATTTAATACGGTTTAATAGTTGCAGAAAAAAAAAAGAGTTCAAAGAAACACAAAACTCAAATTTTATATTACAAAGAGCACACGTCATCGATCCGTGTCGTAAAACGGCACCAAAAGACACTTTCAACGGTTAGATTTCATTCACTCACTCACTCTCCCCATCATATCGTTTGCATATCTCTGCAACCTTCACCTTTTTATCTCTTCCTTGCACAATAATTTAATTTAGTTGAAATTAAAAGAGAAAAAGAAAAACGAAAAAACAAATTTCTCTAAAGAATCACCTTCTTCTTCTTCCTCCTCTGTATTCTCTCTAAATCCATGGATCCTTCTCTGCCTCCTCCTCCGTTCACTGCTTTTCCTCCCTTGATCAACTCCAACTCCAACTCCAACCCTTTCCCCCCTCCCCAACACCCCTTCTCCTCGGCCGTCGCGCAGGCTAACAACAACCAGTTCTTTCAACCATCGCCGCCAGTTCCTTGTCATCCATCCGTTAACCACCCTCATTACTCCGAAGTAAGCTTTGAGTTGGCTAGGGTTATGTTTTCAGTGACTGAATGTGTGTTCTTTATTTCTGTAGATGATTTGCAGTGCGATCTCTGCTTTGAACGAACCAGACGGGTCAAGCAAGCAAGCGATTTCGAGGTACATCGAGAGATTCTACACGGGGATACCTCCTGCTCATGGCTCTTTGCTGACTCACCATCTCAGGACTCTCAAGAACAGTGGTGTTCTCGTCATGGTGAAGAAATCTTACAAACTCGCAGCTGCTGCTCTTGAACCTCCCAGATCTGGTTTCAACGAGACCCAACAGTTACCTGATCCGGCCGCGACTTCTGCTCCTCAAACTCAAACTCAAACTCAGAAGCGTGGTCGTGGTCGACCTCCAAAGTCAAAACCCACCTTGGAACAGAACCAGTTAGTTGTTTCTGAACAGATGCAGGCTCAGCCGCCGCCAGTTAAGAGACCACCAGGTCGTCCTAGGAAAGATGGAGCTTTGCCGACAGTGAAGGCTTCCGTTCCCGGCGGTGAGGAAATTACGAAGCGAAGAGGTCGGCCACCAAGTGGAAGAGCGGCGGGGAGGGAGAGAAAGCCAGCAGTGGTGTCGGCTCCAGTTTCGGTGTTTCCTTACGTTGCTAACGGTGGTGTTAGACGCAGAGGGAGACCGAAGAGAACTGACGCAGGTGCTTCTTCTGTTGCACCACCACCTAAGGCAGAGGGTGGGGGAGAGCAGGTTGCCAAGAGAGGACGAGGACGGCCTCCTAAGATCGGAGGTGTGATCAGGAAGGCCATGAAGCCAAAGAGAGGCTATTTTCGTACTGGAAGACCCAGAAAGGTAAACTATCTTACTATTATAGATCTTGATGTTTAAGTTTAAAGTTAGAACTTTTGTTTGGTCTTGTGAATAAATGTCACTTTCCACTCTGAATGTCACGTTCGTATCTCTCCTTGTTTGTTTGTTTTTGGTGTACTATTTATTATTTTAAGATTTCTCTCTGTTTGGTTATCAGTGGCTCGCTTTTGCTTGTAATAATTGTTTAGAATTACTTAGGAAAATGCACAAACCGTCCATCAACATTTTAAAAAGGATAAATCTTTGTTATTTAATCAAAGTTCAAGACTTTTGTGTGTTTCAAACTCGTTAGTATTGTTGACTATCCTCTAGAATTTGTTTATGTATCATGTATAGATGAGTTATCTTAATTATCTTGCATTTTTCAAACACAGAATGCTGCTTCAAAGGGTGCTTCCGGACAACAAGATATTAGCTTTGGTGAACTCAAGAAGAAGTTTGAATTGTTTGTAAGTCCTGTGTGATACTTATCCTGGTTTCATTTCCTTATAATTTTCCATGCTTAGGCTGCTTCTGGTCTTCTCTTGTTTATGCAGCAAGAGAAAGCTAAGGAAATTGTTAATGTGTTGAAAGCTGAGGTCGGAGGAAGTGATAATCAAGCTGTGGTTCAAGCTATACATGACTTGGAAGAGCTAACGGTAACAAAAAGGGAGACAGCAGAGGAGCCACGCTACATGGAAGACGTGCAGCCAGATGAACTATACTTTGAAAATGAACCCCAGCCCGACGGACATGGACAAGGGCAGGTGCAGACAGAAGCAGAGGCTATGCAAGAAGCTCTGTTCTGAAAAGAGCCGCCTTGGCACAACTTTGTAAAAGCTAGCAAGTGGTGGTGAGTTTGTTCGTCGTGTGTTCCATGGATTTTTTTAATCTTAAGGGTGTTTGGAGGAGAGAAAACAGAGAAAAATGATGATGACTGTGTCTCTAACCAAACAACAAGGAGAGGTAGGGTAATGTCTGTAAAGTGATTAGGATGTTGCCATTGTTCATGTACCATCTCTCTGTTTTTCCAGGGTCCGTATCTGTGTAGGCTTTTGCTTTGTTCCCTCATGTTTCTTAGACTCTGTTTTGCTTATTTTATTTGGTCTCTTAGGGCCTGACTGGTTTAACCGCAGCGGTTGCGGTTGCGGTTGCGGGAGTTTGCGGATGCGGGTGGTTGCGGTTTCTAGCGGTTTTAAGAGATTTGTACGACTGGTTCTGCGGTTAAAAATTGGTGTGTTTGCGGGATACTTATGACTAGTTAACTACCAAGTGCAACAGCGGTTAAATAATAAATTAACAATATTTACATTTTATACAATTATAAAAATATCAAAAATAATAATATTATAATAAATATAAAAGTTATATTTAGAAAGTTATAGTTTAATTTTTTTAAAAATATAGAAAATATTTTTATTTTAAAGTTTTATAATATTAATTAAAATTTAATAGATATATTTTAGCATTTTTATAATTCTAATTTAATTTTTTTATTGAATATTTTTATTTTTGTATTTATATTGTTTTGGAAAAAAAGAAATTTTTTTTATCCTTCCGCAACCGCCCGCAACCGCAAACGCTAGCTGGAACCAGCTTTTGAATTTATGAGGTTCGGAGCGATTTGGAGCGGTTTGGAACGGTTTGAGCGATTGTTGCAAAACGCCAACAACCGCTACCAACCGCAAAAGCTGCGTTTGCGGGTGGTAGCGGGAAAACCAGTCATGCCCTTAGCCTTGTAGGAGTTCATGTTTCTAATAAACGTTACGTAATTTTTATCTTCACTTCTCCGCTTCTATGATTGTTCTTGCGTCTCTTTATGTCAACTAGAGGTTTAACCGCGGTTTATTTGCCTATAAATTTAAGGATTTTAAATGTTAAATATAATTTTTTTTTTGTAAAAATAAAATTAATTAATTTTATTTTTGTGTTATAGATACTATCTCATAAATCATTAAGTTTAATATTTGCTTATGTCGGTTGCTTTGTTTAGACTTCAAAATTCGAAATCCGGTTTTAAGTAATTACTGCAAAATTAGGGAGGAGGCAAACGATATACTCTTCCCTCGCACCTTTTGAACCATTAAACAACCATTGTTTTTCCTCCAAAAATTTTTGAATTTGAAAAAAATGGGTATTTTACAGTTTTAGTTATTCAGTTTTCTTTAAAAAAAAAAGCAAAAAGAAATCACAAAATTCTTTTACATCTAATCTATTAAAAGAGGAGTATAAATTTAAACTACCCCTTAGTTTTACAAATTATTTACAATAGCATGCCACTAAAGTTATTAATTAATAAATCTAACTTTTAGTATTATTTGTCTTTTCCTATTTTATTATATATATATATGTGGTCTGTATTTGATGACAAAATATATATATATATATATCATAATTAAATACATGTTAATTAACTTACCTTTTAGATTTTTTTCTTTTTAATTATCTACCTAGCTTTTTAAAAGCTATATAATTATATTTTTATTATATATAAGTAATAACTAAAATAAAAGTCACATAAAAAGAACGATTTATATAATATATAGATCAATATATAAATATATTATGTTACATATATTTTCATATAAATAGTAGTCCAATGTAAATTTAGTATGATAAATGCTGGAAGTAGAAAATATATAGCACCATATATTTTAAAAAATAAAAGTACATTTGATCCATAAAAGATACATTTGTACGGATATACAGATCATATTCAAAAAATATTACTGATACAATTGATCGTTTATAAAATAAACATATTTAAAAAGATCATATTAGACAATTATTTAAACGGACAAATTTTAAAATATAGATTATCATTTATACAAATAAATATTTATTTTTAAAAATAAAAATAAACATCTGTACAGATGCGCGGATCAAGCTCTAGTTGCTAATTATTACAACAATAAAAAATATATAATATCATTATGGGGATTTATTTGGTAAATTCTGTTTGACCATTTTTCATTACCTAAAAATCTGTAAAATTAATTCGGTAAACGAGAAAGAAAAAAAAACAAGATTTGTTGATAACATAAAAAGAAGGACACCAGGTGGACCCAACCCAACAGATTCAGAATCTCAGGGTCGTTCGTTTTGCTCTCCAAGCTCGAGCCATAGTGTGGCTACCTTGTAACCGTCACACGTCATCTCTACTCTTTCTTCTTCGCCAAGCGTTCTTCAGTATCACTCACTCGCGTCCTTAGGTGAAACAAACAAGGTACGTGCATTGCGAAACCCTAGCTTTACTTACTGTTGTTCATCCCTGGATCTTTAAGAGTTCTTCAAGGTTTTTAAGCGGAATCGAGTTTGTATTGTTTATTAGTTTAGTATTCTTTGAAGTCCGCTTCCGTTGACCCGCTTTTTCTCTGATTCGAATCTTAGATTCCTCATGGCGAAAACAGCTAGAACTCCTTCCGCGTCTCACGGAACTGGTCCCGAAGCTCCAAGATCCGATGCCGCCGGCTCACCCGCTGCTACTGATTCTCAGAAACGCGGCCGTGGACGACCGCCGAAGTCCAAATCCGACTCTCAGGACGGTGCCGTTTCAGCAGCTCAGCCGGCTAGGAAACCAAGCGGTCGCCCGAAAAGAAACCTAGCTACAGCAGCTGTTGCGACTGCGCCTGCGGCAGCAGGTAGGCCAAGGAGGTCGAACACTGTGCGTGCGACGGAGCCTCAGGTCACGGCTGGAGATGGATCTAGGAAGCGTGGGAGGCCAAAGAAAGATGATGTGGCAGCTCCAGCTAAGAAACAACGTGGACGGAAACCTAAATCTGAACCTGTTGCTAAGAAGACTGTGGGCAGGCCAAAGAATGTAACTTCTCTTTTACATCCTTGTCTTTATTAATTAATGCGCCTAACCAACGTTGAGTTGGCCTAGTGGTAAAGGGGTTGCGGCTATAACTTCTGTCACTTGGGTTCAACTCACGGTTAAGAGAGACTATTTACAGTGCTTGGGTTCCCGGTAAAGAGGTGAAAACACCTTCGTATTTACCATTTTACCAAAAAAAAAAAATTAATGCGTCCAAATTGCTTAGAGAAAAGTCGTATATTACTAAGTTTTTGGTTATTTTTGACTGTTTCTTTTAAGTGTGTAGTATAGAGACTTTGAAAAGATGTGCATATTTGGTTAGTGTAATCTTATTAGATTTCCTAAAGCTTTTTTTGTTTGTTGTATAATCTATCTGAAAATGCAAGTGCTTGGTATATTTGGCAAGTCGTTATTTATCTCATATGAGTCAATGTACCTACAACCATTTAGTTTATGTACCATATTATTATGCTTATACAACTGTTTATATACTGGGCAGGGAGCATCAGACCCAAGAGAGCTCAAGAAGAAAGCCGCACTCTTAGTAAGTCAACCATCACCAGTTTGCTTCTATAGTGATATTGGTTTACAATATGCATTTTCATCAGTTTGGTTTACACATTATATGTTAGTGTGGGATCACAAAAGATAACTAGGAAACATATTTATCATGATTTTAGATTGTGTAGTTTCGCTTAGAAGATAAGATGGAGGGAAATGAATGATCATTTGACTAGTTGAAAAGGAAAGAAGAAAAACTGTGTCATGATAATTGTTTTGAATGAATGTATTGTTGCAGCAAAAGAAAGTGAAGCAGGCTGCAGATAAGCTGAAGATAGCAGTTTCAGCAATCGAGGAGGTCCAAGAGATAGCTGCAGGAATGTAGAAGCTGTGATGTGACACGTCCACAAAAATCTTAATGGTGTTAGGGAAACATTTGTTTGGAGAATTTAAGACTGATTGATTTGATGTTTGATTTCCAAATTTAGGTTTGTCTGTACGTTCGTAGGGAGTGGTACAAGAAGAGAAAACAGTTTTAGTGTTAATTGGTTCGTACTCTTTGATGATCTCTTGTGTAGCTGTTACATGGGGAATCTACCCTTTTGTGAGTTTAACTCTTTTGTTCTGAATTGAATGTTTTGTAGTGACTAAACTGTGTTATGCTCTGTCCATACATATTTCTGTGAAACGATTCATCTCTCAGTTTAGTGGTTAAACCTTGTCTTCCACAAGATGATATGACACCCTATACAGATGAAGATGAGTGCTTTAGCTGAAAGAAGATTGGTGATCATTGCTCCCTTCTCTGCAAACATAGGCAAGGTAAAAGATAGTGTATCGATTGTTTAAAAAAGAGAGAAAAAGACGTATAATGGAAAGGCAACCTTCATACAAGTCTCTGAACAAATTACCACCACAACATTAGAATTAGATTGTCGCAAAAACTAACTAAAATACTCAAACAGCAACAGTATTTTATTTCTCTAAGACAAATCCGGAAGAAGTCTGTAAATTCGTTTTGTTTCTAATAACATAGCCTGCAACTATTATAAGATAAAAATCACTAAACATAATTCGTTGGAAGACTGATCGAATTGCAATTAGGTACGTAAGTCACATTCATGGGGTCAGCCAATCAGATAGATAGTATAAATTCATACAGAAAAGGGGCAACGAAGGAAGACTCACCTGCGGCGAAGGTGGGTGGACGGGAGAAAACCAAGACAGATTAATCCCCAAATCTGCATTTAAGATCGCTTTGGTATCTGACTGCAATCTGACAGCAATCATGAGATATAGTAAAGGAGTAGTTTGGTCATTCCCTTTTTATAGAGACTCGGAAATTTTTTGTTACGAGCAAACAAATCTCAGCTTCGACAAATAAAAGTCCCCAACGCCGATATTAAATCGAAAAATGGAAATTAACAGATCAATTAATACTTTCAAAAAAGAAAAAAGTTCGGATCATTTAAACACATAAAAAGAAAATAACCAAAGTCTATAAATAATAAATGAAACCCTGATCCTCCGTAATCACTTTTTTGTTATAAAGACTAATCATTTCTTCGTTAGTCAAACTTCTCTCGTCCTTTTATTTTCTTTTAGTAAAAATGTTAAAATATTATTACCAACTTTCATAGTTTTGACAGAGTTGCAAAGACGACAAGAAACAGAGAACATCAAAAAAAATCTAAACACATACACGATCTAAACGCAACAGAGACCAAATACAACAAACATGTCGCTATCCCGAGGCTTCAACTGATCCGAACCATCGCTTGCTGCAAAAAGAAGCGCCGCAGTTAAATCGAGAGATAGAACCCGGTAATTTTGACCTCGCCGATGATCTACTCTTTATGATAGGCTCGGCCAAAAACTACTTGAGAAGGACTTCCGAGCATCCGCCACCCGAACACACAGCCACGCCAGAGGCCAAGACCGCATCACACTGAAACCGAGCATTTATTGGATGCAAATGCCACCAAGGACGCAAGCGCAAAAGACCTAAACAAAAGGGGATGAAGGCAACAACAACTCCACACCAACATTCGGGATCCTCTGAGCAACTCGAAAGAGCCCATCCACCAAAGGCAGCACGCAAGCGACTGACTTCAGAACTGGAATGATGAGATCAAACAACGCGGAATGGAGAGACTCGAACATGGATAGACTCTAAGAACCAGGGGTCTGACCGGTTTGCAAACGGAACCGAAGCAAACGCGGTACATGAAGAGCAGCCGAAAGAGGACCCAAGTGCTTGTCGGATCAAGAGACGCAAACCACCACCAACGCCAAGGTAGAGCGCCATGGAAAGGGGAGGACAAGTAGGAGCTCCATGAATACAGAGAGAATCAAAGCCATATACGACTTCGAAACGACATCCAAGTTGTGTGTGGCCAAAGGAGAGGCTAACAGAATGCTACAAGACGAAGATGTAAAACAACTAAAGCACACCATTGAGGAAGAACCTCGCCGTACCTACTGCACAACGAACTCCGTGAACCCTGTTCGACGAGACGCCTAGTGTGAAGGAAGAAGCACGCACCACCGTAGCACTCCGCCGGACAACAGAAGACATGAAACGCTGGTAGACGAGCAGATCCAGGTCGAAATAGTCTCCAACAAAAGCCACACGCCGCCAATAAAAAAAACGCCGGAGATCTGAAAAGAGGAAAATCGACTACAAAAGCATCCCTACCCAAAACCCGACCCTAGCCTCTGACCCTCACTACGCCATCCTTCGCGGAAGATGCTATAAGAAAATCGCAAACCTATTTACAGAAGAACTAAGAACCGTTTCATGGATAAGCATATAACAAATCGCAAACATCGTTATGAAATAAGTAAGAAACGTTCCGCGGTAGTGTTAGAAAGCATAACGCAAATCGTTATGAGGTAAGTAAGAAACGTTTCGCGAAAGTGCTAAAAGCAAATCGCTAACGTCGTTCGAACAACCGTTTATAATCCTTGAACCTGATTGAAACTTTATAAACCGTTTTATAAATCGTTTTTCAACCTGATTGAAGCTTTAGACATAATTCGAATAAGAGTTAAGATTGTTGAAGCCGAATTACCGGATCGATACATACGATATAATAAAAGACAATGTTAAGGAAAATAGACGATTCTAAAACCGAAACAAAAAATGAAACAATGACGTCGAGACGAATCTCTTTCCTTAACTCTTATTATTCACTCCGTTAGTGCGACAGATTTGTACGAATATGAATCCCCGGATAAAACCATTTTAGGTTCACGGGCACTCGTGAAGAACCTCTACGAACTATTATCTACGAAACACTCTCTAGACTTACGCTAGGAGATTTTTTACTGTTGTTTACGGTGTGTTTTTTTTTTTAATGAATGAAGAGAGTCGGGTTTACTTAAAGAGAAGAACGACAGGTTTATTTAAAGAGAAGAACGAGAGACACTTCCCGCAATAGTTGCTGCACGTGGGCGGAAATTAGATCACGAGAAGTTGAGTTTCGAAAACGTATTCCCAAGACTCTCTTATCTCGTTTAAAAAATTCGAGAGGATAAAATGTATGACGTTTTTATTTTATAGACAAACTATACTTGCGTTCTTATTAGGCCGGAAGCCTTCCACCAAGATCCAAGCCCAAGCCGAACTAGCCGGACATCGGCGGCACGCATGGGGAGCTCTCTCTTCCTCAGAGCCATTTAATCTATTGTAAGTGTGTAGACTAATATATACTGCTCGTTTTTGCCTCATGTGACGGATGTGGGATGTTTCTAAATCCCTTCATTAAAGTCATTAAAGGGTTTTGTAATTACACCCCATGCCCATTTCTTTTCATCATTTGCCAATATTTATTAAAGCCATTGGGCTTAATTAATTTGTCCAACAAGAACTGAATATCAATATCACTTATCTTTTTCTGATTTGGTTGAATTTTAAATAACGTAAACTAGACCTGCGCAAGGCGCAGGGTAAAAGTATAAATATAATTTTTCTACCGTAGTTCAAAGAAAAAATAATAATTTTATTTACATTTTAGTTAGTAAATACGGTTTTGTATTATCAGACTTGTGAATTAGGTACAACCCGTAACATATTTTTGGGCTTTTTAGTTATGTTAGTGTCAGATTTACTACCTAGTTGTGTATATATATGTTTACGAAGTTTTTTTTTTTTTTTTTGAAAAAGGGCGTTATATATGTTTACGAAGTTTTACCCTAACAAAGTAAATTTAGTTTGTCTTGCAAAGTTGCCAAAAAAAAAAAGTTTGTCTTGCAAAAAAACATAAGACTGAAAGCAACCTTTTTTGGACCCAAAATAAAACTTCCATAAAGTATCTTTGCCACATTAATATAAATACATAAAACCAGAAACTTTTAACAAAACTCAACATAATGGATAAGAATATCTGAAATAATACTTCAACCTTTCTTCTTTGTCTTCAAAATTATTAATAATATCTGAAAGCCTGGTAAACATATTCAACGTAATTTCGTCGTAAATAAAAAAACACGGGCTTGGTAATTTCGTCGTAAATAGAAAAACGCGGACCTGGTAAATTCGTCGTAATATTACGTCGCGTTTACGACGAATCGTTATCTATATAATGAGACGCCGAGAGCGAGGCTACCTTGTTCATTCCTCCCAAACTCCTTTGCTCTCCCTCTAAGGTAAACTCTCTCTTCTCTCTCTTTTTTTTCAAAAAGTTAGTTTAGGTGATTAATTAGTTAGGTAATTAGTTTAGGTGATTAGTTAGGTAATTAGTTTAGGCGATTAGTTAGGTGACGGAATACTAGTTTAGATGATTAGTTAGGTAACAGAATAATTTTTTAATTATGTCGTAATTGATTAAATTTATTTTAATTTTTTTTAGATGGCTCCTAGGAGAAAATCAGCAGCACCTAGTTATGCCCAGTTGTTTGGCGATGGTTCCGGTACATCTTCTTCCGGTCCATCGTCTTCCGATGCAGTTCCAGGCTCTCAGCCTTCTCAGAGAGTTGCTTGGAGTCCTCCTCCTCCACCGCAGATGCCTCCACCTCCTCCTCCAGCGGCTGCACCTCAGCCTGTCCCAGAAGGTGCAGTTCATCCAGATTTGTGTGTTCCTTCATATGCCCCATTCGCGAGATATACGGTGGAGGATTTGCTTGCCCAGCCTGGTCGGGAGGGTTTGGATGTTCTAGACCCCGAGGAACTTATTGGTAAGTTATTAATTTTTATTACATTAAATTTAAATTATTTTTATTTTCTAACGGTTATATTTTTTTTTTTTAGGTTTGGGGCTAACAACCGTGTTAGCCAGAGCGTTTCGAAAACGATTAAGGGTTATTACGACGGGGCATATTCGAACTGGAGCAAGACACCAAATCACATTAAGATCACTTGGTTTAAATGTTTTGCGGTAAGATTTTTAAATTTAATTAAATTTTAACTTTTAAATATATATATATATTTTTTAAATATTTATTATTAATTATAATTTCTTCAAAAAATTTGTGTTTCAGCAAAAGTGGCATTGGTCTTTGGGAATCACCGAGAGGGTGAAGGCGGAATTCGTTGCAAAGGCAAAGATCCGCCTCTGCAACACAGTCTCCGATTGGAAGGACAAGTGGAAGATCTACGGGTATGAGGGAAAGCCCACTGAGCTCACGAAGGATGTGTGGGATGGCCTCATCGCCTATTGGCAGCACCCCTCTTCAATCAAAAAGGCCAATTCGTGCTCGGCTTCTCGAAGAACGAAGGATAAAGATGGTCATTTGCCCATGCTTCATAGAACCGGACAAAAACCTCATGCATGAATCCGTCTAGAAGCTGTAAGTTTTGTTTTAAATATTTATTTTAAAATTTTCAATTAATTTAATTTTTAATATTTAATTTAATTTTTTTTTTGTAGTACGAGAAGACGGGAATCTTACCATCTATGTCTGGCCTATTCAAGATGACTCACGCCACATCCGACGGAGTTTTTGTGGATCCTGCATCTGAGAAACTCTTCCAAGCAGTGGCTTCTCGGATTGAAGAACGGGAGACGCAACTAACCGAGGAGTCTCCCGATGGATTACCCATCACATTGTCCACCGAAGACGCCGACAGAATCTTCGAAGAGGTACAACTTAAAATTTTTGTTTACATTATTTTTAATATTTTAACATAATTAACTATATTAATATATGTTTTAATTTTATAGGTGGCTCCTAAAAAGAAGGGACAAATAGTCGGTATAGGCTCTGTTAACGAAGTTGCAAGGGCAACTTCGTCATACACTTCGAGACGGGATGAAGAGACTTCTCAGATGAAAGCTCGAATGGATAGTCAACAGGTTCGTTTAGACTCTCTTGAGGATTTGCTAGACGTGATGGCCATGGGAAACCCGGTTATGCAGAGAATGTTGAGTGAGAGACGAGCCGCTCTTGGGTTGCCAGTACGAGATCCCCAAGAGTCCGATCCAACCCGTCAACAGCCGAGCAACCCCACCGACTACTTCGATGATATGTAGTTTTTTTTATATTTCGGTTTGTATTATGAATTTAAATATTATTGTATGACTTTAAAATGCTTTTTTTAAATATGTTTTTTTATTTTCATATTTCGTTTTAAAATTAAAATTATTTTAAATTCTGAATTTTAAATAAATTCAAATTTATATTTGAGGTTAAAAAGAGATTCAAATTTATTATATATTAATAAGAATCGATGTAAACTCCACGTAAATGTTTACGATTATATAAAATCGAAAGATTTACAAAGGTTTTACATCGAAAAGTTTACGTGTTCTTTACAATGAAAGTATTTACTTCTGCTTTACATCGAAACCGTTACGTGGAGTTTACCACGAAATATTACGTCTCGTTTACGACGAAACGATGCCCTGCGCTTTACGAGGAATATATTTCAAGTCATTTACGACGAAACCTCCGTTACGACGAATGTTTTACGATGAAACGTCTTTCGAGGTTAATTCGTCGTAACACCCCGTTTACGACGAATTTACAACGTATATTGCTCTCGTAAAAAATATGTTTTCTTGTAGTGATTGGAGTTCTGAAAATATAAATTGTTATTTATAAAGTCATCTATTATAGAACAAAATCAAGAAACAAAATTGGTGTATTTGCTAAACACTGTGTGTTGAGAGTATATGAAAAAGACTTATTCTTAGGTCCACCCCCTAGGGTGAACCTCTAGGTTCACCAACCAATAGGATTCTTTTATTTTATATTCGATATCTTTTAAAAAGGAAACAAAATATTGTCAAATTATATTATGTTTTTAAAATTATAAAGTAAAAAAAAAACAGTAATAATTACAAAAAAAAATATTTTACGTCGTCAGCATAACATTAAACCCTAAACCCTAAATTCTAATCCCTAAACCTTTAATCCTAAACCCTAAACCCTTGGATAAACCCTAAACTCTAGGATAAATCCAAAACTCTAAATCAAAATCACTATACACTAAAACATTCAAGCGTTTAGGGTTTTAGTGTTTTTTATTTAGAGTTTAGGATTTATCCAAGGGTTTAGGGTTTACCCAAGGGTTTAGGGTTTACCCAAGGGTTTAGGATTTACCCAAGGGTTTAGGATTTACCCAAGGGTTTAGGGTTTATCCAAGGGTTTATGGTTTAGGATTTAGGGTTTAGGGATTAGGATTTAGGGTTTAGTATTTTGTTGAGAACATTAAAAATATTTTTTTTTAATTCTTTTTTTGTAACTATTATCTTTTTTTATTTTAAAAACATAATATAATTTGAGAATATTTTGTTTCCTTTTTTAAAAGATATCGAATTTGAAATAATGAAATCCTATTGGTTGGTGAATCTAGAGGTTCACCCTAGGGAGTGAACCCAAGAATGACTCTATGAAAAATAAACCTTAAAAGATTTGTTTAAATAGTAGTCGTATGCAGTCTTAGACTCAATAAAAATTATAACTATCATTAATAATAATATTTAGGTAGTGAATGTAAGATATGAGGAGAATAGTTCCCACAATTAAGCCTAAAAGTTTGGCAAATGTAGAGAACATTAAACTTTGTCTTGATGCACACACGAAGAGCTTACCAAATATGAATAGAAAAATAAGTCGAGTTTCAATTAAGCGTGCAAACGAAGTTGATCATTTTTTAAAAAAATTTAGCATTTAAAGTTCTTCTATATTTGATTGAATTTCATATTTTTGAATATACGATCACATTAACTATTGAAAGAATCAATTTCTAGATAGTTGGACCAATAAATTGCATCCATATTTGATTCTTTTGTAATATTCCTTAGTTATTATTATTAATAGACGCTAATTAGATATTTAAAAACTGTCTTCATCTTCATTTGAACTTCAATGGTCTTGAACCCCTGGAACACGAATTAAATGCTCCAGACTGAGCAAAAGACAACGAATTACCCTATGGACACACAGAATATATAGAAGCATATTATTAAAAAATATCATCAAACAGATTTAGCATGAACATTAATATTGATGGTTCGTATGTCTCCAATTTAAACAATGGAACAATGATTTTTCTATTTCGTTGATGATCTTCCTAATGATCATCATGATATTTTATCATCATGATATATTAGAACGCTATATGAATAAAGATTGAACATTATACAACATAGCTTTCGTTCTTAAAGATATATTGCTCGGAACATTAAACCTTACTATCTTGTTCGTTGATCATGTTTAGGTTATTATTGTCTGAGTGTTTTTAGAATAATGGAACAATGTACATGTAGAACATATTGGTGTGTCTGCAATTTATGCTGAAACAAATATATAACCATTCTAGGGACTAGGATGATCATGTTTACTTGTTTAGGTTATTACTGTGTCAGCCGTTTAAGAAGAATGGAACAATGGACATTTCTAAGATACTCATGTCTGAACTATATGTTGAAACAGATATTTTTCCATGCTGTTCATTCGATTGTTCTTAAGATAATCATATTTGGCCGCAAGTTAAATCATTGGATCATTTTTATAAGAATGTGAATGACTTAGAATGCAGAGATGAGTTACATATGGTTTTCTTACTCAGTGAAGTTTGTTTTCTATTTTATCGCAGGCGTTTTAATGGAAGAAAAAAAAAAGGTTACATGCATGCAAGAGATGGGGTTTGTTTAAAAAGGTTACACACATGACAGTTTTTTAAATATCTAATTAGCGTCTATGAATGAATACACGACATTCTTTAAAAAACTGTCATGTGTGTTTTAATATTATTTATCTGTCTTATCCCTTATATATTAAAGGATAAATATTGTAATAAATACATTCACACTAAACTGGACACATATCACGTATAGAAACATTGTAATAAATGAGGACACATGTTACATATAGAGAGCTTCTCAGTCAAACTCTACATAAATATATTCACACTGTGTACTTTACGTTTTCTTAATAAAAAACTCACATGCATGGTTTTTCTTTACGTTATTTTTAGTATTTACGAATAGAGCTGAACAAATTATTCATAAATTTTCATTTAATTCTTTATCCGTTTTGATTCGAACAAAAAAATACGTATATCCATTAATCTACGAAGTAAATCAAATATTAAAATGCAATATCCATAAAAAAAAGCAAATCACAAATATCAATATTTATAGGAACGTATATCCAATTTGATCCGTTATATGCATATATATACATATATTTAAAGAATTATATATAAGTTATATATTATATATATAAATTTTAAAATATTTTTGTTTTTAAATAATTTCATTTTAATTTTTTTAATTTTCATGTATTATTTTTAAAAAAGTCATTTAATATTAATTAACAGTATCTTCATATATTTATCAACCATTTTTATATACTTTTACATACACATACATGTGCATATTGACGTGAGCACCTTATAACTAAGTATTTACCACAACTGAAATATCTATTTTTTTTGGAAGTTAAAATATTATTTTTCTTAATGTTTCTTTCACTATCGACCAAATTGTAGTAAAATTATTTGTCTCAAACAAATTTTTTTTTATAACTATTATCCGCTTAGAAACTATAATATGAAACCATTGGTTCTACATCACGACTATCTAAGGTTCATAACATGAAAATAAACAAATAATAGTAATTTTTTATAATCAGAGGAAATAAAAACAAAAACGTCAAATATTTTAACCGAACAAACCAAATAAATATTGATTTAAAATGATAGTTATATTTTAGGAGATTAAAAACTAAAAAACAACCTAAAACCGAACTGATATCCAAATTAAACAGATTAATGTCTCCTTATTAAAAAAAATAACGAAACTAATAATCACATTCCGCGCAAGGTGCAGATTATTACCTAATATTATATATATAGGGAAATCTGTTTTTTTAGAGCAAAAAAAAGGTAACTATGTCCCTTTAGACTAATCTATACTACTTTATGTCCTATTGGACTAATTTTTTCGAAAATGGCAGTAATGCCCTTAAAATTGTAATTTTTTTAAAAAGATAAATAATGAGTTCGACAAGCGGGATCGATCGATCCCGCTTTACAAGTTACAGTGGATCGATCGATCCCGATCATTATTCAGAACAAAAAAACGCGAAATATATACTGATCGACCTGGTCCATTTCACTCGATCGACGAAGGTCGATTCCTTACAGATCGACCGATCTGTAAAGATAGATCGATCGATCCCGTGCCCAGGAAAGAATCCCAAATCGATTTTTTGGTTTTGTATGATTATATCCGGGTTGATTCCCACTTGATTTGAACCGACCAAGCATGATTTCAACTTTTTAAGCTCGATTTCTCTGGGACGAAACCCATAATTTCCCATTCACGAACAAAGGGGGAGAAAATCAAATTCTCACCCAAAGTTCATTAACCCTAACTCACTCAATTCTCTGATTTGGACGATTATTTGGCCTAACTCATACGATTTCGTGAGCTTTTTACGAATCTATCACTCTTTAGTTCGTTCTGCAAAGGTATGAAACTCTATCTCCACTTCTTTTTAGAGTTTGAAAATAGAAAGGTAAAAGGTAAATTTTTTGAGTTAGTTAAGATATTTAGGCTTCAATCATGTGTTAAGGTGATGATTAGAGAAGATTTTGTACACAATCATGGCTTAAATCATATTTTTGGGATAGATTTAGGAATTTTAGGTTTTTGTTATTAATAGAGTAGATATGTTGTATTGTTTTCAATTTTCAGGTATGGAGTTGGAGTTGCCTAATCGTTTATACGGTGAGGGATTGGAACCTCAGGTTAAGAAGATTAATAACGTTTCTTCAAAACCAAAATCCTCTATAACGTTTTTCTGTAACTCTTCCAGAGAAGACTTCAATTCCAAAGCAAGTAACCTTCCCCCTTTCTTTTTATCAACATTAAAACTCCAACCTGAAGATACAACCACTTCCCAAACACCACATGAAGCATAGACATGAATCATGGTAGAAATAATGTGAAAATTTTGTGAAAATTTTGTGAACAATCAATGGAATATAGAAGACGGCGAAGAAGGTTGCCAAGGTTTTTTTTGTCGCTTTTTTTTGTTCTTTTTCGTTTTTTTTTATTTAAAAAATCGATTTTTTAAAAAAATATAAAAGTGAATATTCTCAAATATTTTGTTTCTATATTTTTAGGAACTGATTTCTTATCCGTAGAATACAACTAATATGTAGAAATCAATTTCTACAGTTTTTTAGAATTATAGTAATGTTTAGAATTTGATTTCTACATGTTTTAGATTTATAGTAAATCTGTAGAAGTTGGTTTCTACATGTTTTAGAATTAGATTAATGTGTAGATTTTGATTTCTAAAAATTTTAGAATGGTAGGTTAAAATTAATGTGTACTCCTATTTACGTAGATCACGTATTCTAAACATTGTAGATTCAATGAAAAAAGTAGATTTCGTTTTCTACTTCGTAGAATGTCATTTCTACTTTTTTTAGAACATAATCTGAAATTTATAATTTTAACTTGGAAAATATACCATTAAGTTCATATAGGTATTTTAACAAATGTTACTATTTTTCCAAATTTTGTTTTGTTTGTAAAACTATTTATTAAAATTATTTTCATAAATATTAAAGGGTATTATAGGAAAATATGACACAAAATATAGATTAGTCTAAAGGGACATAGTTACTATTTTTTTTGCTCTAAAAAAACAGTTTTCCCTATTATATATTCATCAATGGCATATTATATAATTTCTCTAGTAAATGTTGGTCTATTAAAAATGGATATTGACAGAGGGTACGGTGATGACACCTCAGTAAAAAAAGGCAAAATTGTGAATATAATACTAAATAAAGGTTACTTTTTTTAAATGCTTCTGTTTTAATAACAAGGGGATACCATCGAATCCGTACATACCCTTCAGATTAAAAGCTTGATCAAGAACCGTGTCGAAAAAAAAAAACGGACATGTCATAGAACATCCCATGAATTATTCGCAACCGAAACATGAAGAAGTAAAAACAACACATGCAACAACACAACAACAAAAAGTTTAGCCAAGGATGGTGGTCTCAGCTATTATGGAGGTAACAAGATAAGGATCCATATTAGATGAAGGCCTTCCATCCTCAAAGTACCCTTTTCCTTCCTTCTCCGTATCTCTTCCCACTCTCACTGATGCTCCACGATCCGCCACTCGCTACTCTCAACAAAATCGAATCATATCAAGAAGCTTGTATATACATATCACTATACCACATACTATTAATTTGATCTCATACCCAAGAGAATTTGTTGATGTCTGCGGTTTCATGGTTCCCGGTGAGACGCCTCTCGTTGCCTTCACCATAAGCTGCAATGTGTTGTTTATGCTCACTTCAAGCTTCCCTATTGATTTCTTTATCAAATCCAACCCTCCTTTCCTCATCGATTTTGTGCTGAAGTTTGTATGTGCTGCTGCTCCATTCCAATCACCCTAATCAAACAACCTCAACTCAAAAAAAATTATGCCATTAACTACAAAAAAAGTAGAGTCCTGAATCACCTCGATTGGTTTTGGATCGAATGAGACAATCACGCCGCAGATCTCAGTGATCCTCTGCCAAACACACACATAATGATCCATGGGAAAAAAATTAAACACCTATGCTAGTTAGTGCAAAGAAACAATATATCGGTGGTTTATTCACCTCGAGAATGTAACGAGCAACCCATAACTGATCACCAGCACCAATACCAACAGTAGGACTGATTTGAAACTCCCACTGTCCAGGCATCACTTCCAACATTGGCACCTATGCTTAAACCGGCGTAAACACAAGCTTTATAGTGTGCATCCACAATGTCACGACCAAAGGCTTTGTCTGCACCAACCGCACAATAGTACGGTCCCTGTTTTCATCAAATACAACAGAAAGGGAGAGTCGAGACACTAAGAACCATGTTCTTGATATTTAGACTTTATTGTATGAAGTTTATAAGTTCACCTGAGGACCAGGAAAGCCACCAAGAGGCCAACCTAATGGCCACTTGACGTCTTTTTGAAGTAATGTGTACTAGGATAAGACCCGCGCCTTGCGCGGGATTAAGTTATTATTTTTATTATATTTTGGAAAATGAAACAATAGTTTGGCTTCATTTGGATTAGGGGTGTTCAATCCGAATATCGGGTTGGTTTCGGTTCGGTTCGTTTTTTTCGGTATTTCGGTTAGTAAAATATAACTACTATTCTAAATCCATATTTACTTTGACTTTAGTCATTCACATACTTTTGAAAGATTTCAACTGGACGACTAAATTGATCAGCCAATCTTGTTGCTTTAAATCATTAGTATTTATATATATATTATTTAGTTTGAATATTTATTAAATAAAAATTCATATGCGTTATATTTTATGATCATTTGTAACTTATTATACCAAAAAAATAATCTATTGATCAAAAAATTTTCAGAGTGGGAACATTCAAATTTCTAATAATATATAGACGTTTTGAAAAATTCAAAATATAACATATAAGAAAAAATATAAATGTTTTTATTATATATTTAATGTGATTTTTTAATATCTTTCAATAATATAAAATTAAAAAAAAAACTAAGATACCAAAATTGTTATCAAATATTTATTATTCATAATAATTAATTTTCATATATGCGTGAATCATATTAGGTAATTTCGTAGCTTCTAATTAAGGAAAGTGCAAAAAAAAATTCGTAGATTATTTATCAATTCGATAGTTAGTTTAATAAAAAATATAATGTAAGTTAAGATGGTCCAACCTATTTTTCTAAGAATAGTATATTTTATATAGTCATTTATTAAATGAGGATATATAATCATACAGTTCTATGATCATTCATATCATTTTATAACTGAATATTTAAATCATCGATAACAAAATTTTCAATGTGAAATCTTTAATAAGTTTATAATTTATAAATGTTTTTGAAAATTCATTGAAAGTTTTAATATTAAAATATTTATGTAATCTTATGGTATATAGTATAATCTATATATATATGTGTGTTTTAAAATCATGTGTATCTTCTTATAATATTAAATAAAAGTTCATATTTATACAATTTTATGATCATTTGTAACTTATTATGACAAAAAAATAATCTATTGATCACAAAAATTTCAGAGTGGGGATCTTCAAATTTCTAATAATTTATAGACGTTTTGAAAAATTCAAAATATAACATATACGAAAAAATATAAAATTTTTTATTATATATTTAATTTTTTTTAAATATCTTTTAATACTATAAAATTTTAAAAAAAAAGAACTAAGATACAAAAATTGTTATCAAATATTTATTATTCATAATAATTAATTTTCACATATACGTTAATCAGATTAGGGAATTTCGTAGCTTTTATTTAAGGAAAGTGCAAAACATTTTTTGGTACGTTATTTATCAATTCGATAGTTAGTTTTATAAAAAGTGTAATATAAGTTAAGATGGACTAACATATTTTTCTAAAAATAGTATATTTTGTATAGTTATTTATTAAATAAGAATTTATAATCATACGGTTCTATGATCATTCATATCGTTTTATAACAAAATATTTAAATCATCGATAACAAAATTTTCAATCTGAAATCTTTAATAAGTTTATAATTTATAAATGTTCTTGAAAATTCATTGAAAGTTTTAATATTAAAATATTTATGTAATCTTATGGTATATAGTGTTTAATCTATATATATATATATTTATTTTATTATTAAATGATATTTTTTACTCATATGGTTTTAAAATCATGTGTATCTTCTTATAATAAAAATGTTAAACCATTGATCATTAATTTTTAACATAATAATTTTAATAGTTTTAGTCATTTATTGTCGTTTTTAAAAATTCAAAATATAACATATACGAAAAAATCTAAATTTTATTTTTATAGCAAATTTGATTGTTTAATTTATTTTAATAATATAAAATTAAACAAAAAATGATGGAGGAGATATAAATTGTTATCAAATCTTTATTATTAAAATCATTAATTGTCATATATATATTAGTCATTTATGGTAATTCCGTAAGTTTTATTTAAGGAAAGAAAATAGCATATCATATCATTATATCATATAGTTTGACCAACTTATGTATCTAACAACATATAAAAATCGAATGTGGACCTACTTATTTTTCAATTGAATGTAATTGACTACCTAATTGAGTGCCACCTATGCATTGGAGCCTCTTTTAATTAATACAAAATTGAGGTTACATCTTTTCAAATGTTCCTCAATTAATATATAGGGGATTCTTGCTCTATCCCAAATCTAATAAATAACACATCAAAATATCAAACCGAAATTTATTCCTAAACCGGTATGTTTCACACTAAACTGAAAGTTAAAACTTAACCGGCTCAAAACCGGTTTTGTACAAACCATTCAACGATAGGAGAAGTTCCTTAATAGCACCAAGGCTCTTCAGCCTTCACATTGGGATGATCGAAGATTTTCACGGCTTTGTTCCTATTGTTGGTCGGAATTGGATCTCCTTTAGGTGTGTAAGCATCACACATCACCTGGTTTTGTAGTAATATTCAAGAAATTTTGAATTTAAATATACTAATTAATCAAAGTACACACACAATTAGATGAATCTTTTGCTAAAAATTGAGATGAGCTTTTACCAGAATGTTGTTCCCTTCTACGTTGCACGAAATCTTCATCGGACGTCCGTTTCCCGCTTCAGAACCGAAATTGGAATCGGAACCTTGTGGAATCTTGCGGCATCTCGCTTCCAAAACGTTTCTAAAATTGGAAGCTTATGATTCCGTTTTGGAATCACGCTTCCGTTTTTTTCTTAAAATGCAATGTATATCAATAAAATATAAAACCATAGTTTTAATCTATATAAAATAAATTAATAGTAATGAATATTTAGTTATAAATATACAATTATTAAAAATAATACTATAAATTATCTTTATGCATTGAGATTTTTATTAAATATATAGCACATATTGAAATATATTGTGTCACTTATTTATGAAGTATTAAAAATAATTAATATAATATTATTTTGTAAACTTAATTTATGTGTATTTTTACAGTTTTAATATAAAATCATTCCAAAATTATTATAAATGAATAAATGCTTAATTTCAAATTTAAATCATATAATTTTTAGTCCTAATTTATATATATATATATATTTATATATGGATATACGCTTCCAAAATATACCGCTTCTTAATATTTTAAAAAATCTCATTTTTGCGTTTCCTTACGCTTGCGCTTCCACGTATTCGCTTCCGTTTCCATGTAACATAGGTTTCCTTTCCTGAAGGGGTCTTTGAATATCGCCTGAGGGCTTTTTAATAACAAAATAAAATACATTTTAGGATAATTATTCTGAATTTATTTTTACTTAAAATAATGTGCAAAGAAATATGTAAATGGGTGATGAAGAAGAAGAAGATTACTAAAGAATGACTTCACTGTCATCTCCTGCGGCTTCTTGATTGGTGCTGGATCCATCGTGATTCTATATTGGAAGTTTAGATGGATCGCTTACTGGTCCTGGCAACGTCTGTCAGAGAAAAAATGCAGAAAGTTATTAATTATTTTCTTTTCAAAAAAAGAAAAGTTATTAATTATTTTTTGGTTTAATAAAGGAAACTAATATTCTTACAAGTTAAGTGATTTTAAAAGTTGACAGATTCTTACAAGTTAAGTAGAGTTAACAAATATTCTCCAAATTTCTATCAAATACTTTGAATTGACTTTGGTAGATTTTATTGATTTTTATGGATTTGCATAATATATTATTTTCAAAATATTTCTTCTTATAAGGCAATGTATAATAATCTCTTCAGAACATTTTCAAAAATAAAATCTCGAGTAAACCATATACAAACATGCCCATATCTTCTTCTCTTCTCCTTCTCCTTTTCTCCTTCTTCTTCTCCTGTCCAGCTACATACAAGTATCTATTTCTAGCTCTTTTTATATTCAGTAGAATAAAATTATTTTCCAGCCACCATTGTTGACCGTTGTGTACTATTATTCTACGTATTGCTTTGTGTTTTGACTTCTTTTTGTGACTTTCCTCATTTGATTTTTGCTAGCCTGTGTTTTTGTCTTCAGTTCGAATGTTTTTTATTCGATTGTTAATTATTTATACTAACTATAGTTAGTTCTTGAATAAGATTACAATGGAGGATAAGGAAAAAGGTAAATATAATTCCTGGACTCAGGATGAAACGAAAGTATTGATTGAATTGCTTGTGGAGGGAATTAAACGTGGATGGCGTGATTCTAGTGGTATAATAAACAAGGCAACGGTAGAAAATAAAATACTACCAGTCCTCAATGAAAGAGTTGGATGCCAGAAACTCTACAAGCATTATCAAAGTAGGATAAAGTTTTTGAAAAACCTATACAATAGCTATGTTGATCTTCAACGTAATAGCTCTGGATTTGGATGGGATTTTGAAACAAAAAGGTTTACAGCTTCTGAAGAAGTGTGGCAAGGATATTTGAAGGTTTTTATTTTTTTTTTACATAAGTTTTGATATTGTAGAAACTCATTATTGTATTTCGTATGTATGTTTATAACACAGGCACATCCAAACCACCAGTATATGCGCTATGACTCACATGAACAGTTTGAAGATTTGAAGATAATCTTTGATGGTACAACTGCCAATGGTGGCAATTCACTTGGATTAAGTGATACTACTGATGCTAGTACTTACCTTGTTGGTGATTATCAAGTGAAAGAAAAGTTTGGTGAAAGCAGTGATGATGTTACTGATGTAGCTTTTGTTTCAAAACAAAGTCTGAAAGGTCATAGAGAAAAACTGATCCCAAGAAAGAGGTCCAGAACTGACGCATGCTACAATTCAGAGGAGCTGAAGAATGATGACAATGATTCCATTGTTGCTGTGAGCAATAAGATCCTTAATATCATACAACAAAGGGAAGAGAGACAACAAAAAGAAGCTGAAAAAAGAGAGGAGAAACTCAGATTGGAAGCTGAGCAACAAGAAGCTGAAAAAAAGAAAAACAATGTTTGGGATGCCATGAAAGAGATCACTAATTTGGACCAGCGTACCAAATTTAAAGCTGTGACTCTTATCTATTCCTTGGGGATGAAAGATGTTTTTGCAGAAATGTCGGTAGAAGAACGCTTTGGTTGGATCCAAACCAATCTTAGCTAGAACTGATCATTGCTTCAGCTACAAGTGATCCTTGTTTTAATTTTATATTTATTTGTTTTTAATGATATTTGAGACTTTTTTTGAATTTGCTTGATTAATAATAATATGGATTTTGATAAATCGGTTCTCCCTGATGTGGTTTTCTCGTTTCAGCATAATAGTTGTTTGTTTGATTTAACAGCTTTTTGTTGTGTGATGTCATGATTTATAACTGCATGTTTCACTTGTTTACAAAAGTCGTAAGTTCTTTACGTTATGCTACGTCTTTATCTCTAAGCCATTACTCTAATAATATTTTTACATGTATGTAGGTGTGTTGTCATGGTAGTGATCATAGAAGAAGAAGCAAACAATATGGAAGATGACGAAACAGATTTGGATATCATGCTCGTAATGCTGGATAACCTAGCAAGAGCCTCTACAACCCATATGAATCGCATTGAACGTCCTCTTCGTCGGCCAATCACGAACATTGGTTATGATTACATTCAGAAAGCATTGAAGGAAGAACCGGCACACTTTCGATCTTTATATCGTATGTATCCAAGCTCATTTCTCAAGCTGTGTGATCTTATTAGGGTGAAAACTTGTCTGCGAGATACTCGCAATATATGCGTCGAAGAAATGGTGGCTACATTTCTCTTAACTATTGGCCAGAGTTCAAAATATTGTTAAACCCTAGACACGTTCAAGAGATCAGTATTTGCCACTAGTGAGAACTTCCATAAGGTTCTAAAATCACTGAATACTTTAGCGCCAGACCTGATGGCGAAGCCTGGAGTGACAACATGTGCAAAGATAAGAGAGAGCACAAGGTTTTATCCTTACTTCAAGGTACATAGTTCTGATTTTGTCTAAAGTATTATTAATAAAAGTTTCTTTCAATATTTTTTTTATTTGACATCTGAATTTTTTATTATTACAGGATTGCATCGGAGCAATAGATGGCACACATATATTTGCAATGGTGCCAAAATCTGATGTGCCAAGCTATCGTAATCGCAAAGGATTTGTATCACAAAATGTTCTTGCAACTTGCAATTTTGATCTAGAATTCATGTATGTTCTTAGTGGGTGGGAAGGTTCAGCTCATGATTCAAAAATATTAAGTGATGCTCTAACAAGAAGCACTTGCAAACTAGAAGTTCCAGAAGGTATGGGTGACAAATTTTTTAGTTCATATTATTAGAATGTTCTATGTATATACAACTTATTTTGTAATGTTTAAATTCTGTAGGAAAATTTTATTTAGCAGATTGTGGGTTTGCCAACCGTCAGAATTTTTTAGCTCCATTTAGAAGTACTCGGTATCATCTACAGGATTTTACAGGCGAAGGTCGTGATCCCAGTAACCAGAACGAGTTATTTAACTTGCGGCATGCGTCTTTAAGAAATGTGATCGAGAGAATATTTGGTATCTTCAAATCTTGGTTTCTGATTTTAAATCTGCTCCTCCTTTCTCTTTTAAGACACAAGCGGAGTTAGTTTTGGCATGTGCTGGATTGCATAACTTCTTACGTAAAGAGTGCCGATCAGATGCTTTTCCAGAAGAAGTGATCAATGAAAACTGTGAAGAAGATGAAGAATATGGAGAACTGGGCACTGAAGAAGTAGGTATTCTTGAATCTCAACAACGAGAGTATGCTAATAACTGGAGAAATATGATAGCTTCTAATATGTGGGCCGATGCAGCAGGAAATGGAAGTCAACGGTGATGGTGAGGCTAATTTATTTATTGATATTATGGTTTGGTGTGTTCACGTAGACACATATATTTTATGGTACTTTGTGTTATGTTTGGTGTGTTCCTCTTCTTTTAGTTTTCTTATGATAATAATCAGTCTTTGACTTTTGTTATTTGTGATTTTTTTGAAACACCATTCTTGTTATCAATGTGAGTTTGGTTTCTTCATCATTATTGAATCAAACGGTTGTTTTATCAAATAAGAAACTATAAAAATATAATGAATTATAGATCATGTGAGTTTGATTTGGTGTGTTCACGTGAGTTTAGTTGCAATATGTGCATATTTTTCTTATTACACTAGATTTCAAAAATCTTATGAGAATAGATGATATTTTCAAAATCTAGTTTTATGAGTAATAACATAAGGAATTCACCTCCCAATAACAATAGACTTCAATAGAATGATAAAATCCATAATAACTAAACTTTATGAATAACAAAAGATTTGAATGGAATTTAAAAGTCTTTAAACCAATAACAATAGATTTTGATAAGACTTTTTAAATCTGTAAACCAATAACAATGGATTCTCAAAATTTATTAACTCCTTTAGAATTCTTAAACCAATAACCCCCCAAAGACGATGGGTAAACTACTATTATTATTACTCTGCCTTTGCTTCTAATGTCCATGCACCGATCCTGTTCTTACCAAAACAGAGTAACGTGAGAAAACAATTATGTTTGTAAACAGAGACATGCAAGCAAAGGTCGAAGAATCTATATGACAATATGACATGCATGGTTGTCTAGTAACAAAACACATAGAGATGATTAGAAAGAAGAGATAGGATGGAACTATATGTATTCAGCGATAATTTTCTTGGAGTCTGAGAGATCTAGGTTTAGGAGATTTGAGAGTGGAGAGACTCTAGCCATGATTTTTATCTTTCTTAAGATAGGAAGGAAGAGGAGGGAATAACCAGACAGAGATTTGGCTCTCTTACCTTGAGTGTTCTTTTTTTTGAAGCGGCTAATAATTATCATTAGATCCTATTTTATTTCTTTCCGAGCAATAATCGTTGAACAGTTGCACGTTTTTTATTCTTCATGTGTATATTAACATCACACCTATTAATGAAATTGGAAGTTTTGCAAAAAAAAAAAGATCATTTCGTTTATGAAGTCAACTTTTTCTATATGACCAGATGAACAAATTTGTTTACAAGGTTAATGGGAAACTAACAGAGATCAAGATTTGTGCATTATTGAACAGTGTAACAACCAACAAGTAACAACAGATGCATCATGCAGAGAAGATAAGCAGAAATGCAGAATAGTCGACACATTGGTGAAATTAGGGGTGGGCAATTTACCCGAAATTCGAAGTGGCACCCGAACCCGATCCGAAAAATCCGAACCGAAATCCGAACCGAAGTAGCAAAATATCCGAACGGGTATTGAATTAGGAGAGATTGGATATCCGAACCCGAACGGGTAATATCCGAACCCGAATGGATATCCGAAAATAACCGAACATATGATAATTAACCTTATATTTATAGTTTACATCTTTCATTTTGTATAAAATATTTATATTGATACTACACATACTTTAAATTCATATGATATACATACAATTACGTAGAAGATGATTTCTTATTCGCTTAAAATGCATGTCAAACTTTTTATTTCAGCAATTAACAAAAAATTACATCCAAAATTTAAAAACAATAACCAAATTAATGTCTTTTTAGTTTGAAAATGTTATGTCCAAATCTATTAACCATGCAATCTATTAAAAATAAAAAAATAGTTAAATGAAAAGTTATATATTTAAATACAAAAAATTTGAGAAATGAAAATTTTCATTTTTTTTTCTTCAAAATCTAAATATCCGAACCCGATCCAAAATAACCGAAACCGAACTTAAAATATCCGAACCCGACCCGAAGTACAGAAATACCCGAACAGGTTCTACACTTCTATACCGAAATACCCGAAAATCCAAAATATCCGATCCGAACCCGAACGGGTACCCGAACGCCCACCCCTAGGTGAAACTGTGCGTCACTGTCAGAGACACGTATCAGTGGCACAGACCAAAGGCCGAACATAAGAAATGAGTCATGACCAACCAAATGTCCTACGGCTACACGTAATCAACACAACAAAACCCGTAAATCCTGAAATGAACAAGCAAAAGAAATTAAAAGCATAAAGGCTTTGGCTTTACATGTAACATTCACTAACACTCTTCATGTAGTAGTTTTCAGCTATAGTCCTCGAAGTAACGAGGCGCATTAGACAAGTGATAAGCTACCATAGACACAGAACAACAAACCAACGAGCGCAACTCCTCGCCCTGTAATTTGCACCGTTGTTGACGCATCTTTCATCATAAATATGAGCCTCTGTTCAAGTCATGTAAACAGCAACCAAGGAAACTACAACTTTTAAAACCATGACGAGAACGCAGTCATAAGGTATCCTCAGTCCATTGATTAGACCCCATCTTTTGAGCTAAAGCCGAAGTACGGCTTCTGCACTCGGTCAGTCACAGGCCGGCAAAAATGCTGTCTAAAAGCAAACACCAGTAAAAGGAATCTTTACTGCAAAACATCAGAAATTCAAGTTCTAAACCTATAAAAAAATCTCAAAATCAAATACATCTGAGCAAAAGGCTACAGTTAAAAACATAACACCATTAAGATAGCCATTAGACTTTGTTTCTATGATTCATGATTGGTAACACTTAAAGTGAATAGTGGAATATTTATTGAACTAGATAAGAATCAATGACGATATCAACAACAGAGGCCAAAACCCACAAGAATGAACCCGAGTAACCGAAAAAGATTTTCCCCAGCTCGAGCATATTAATTATCAGATTGCTTTGATTAAGATCGAGAAGAACATATGACATGGCCTCGACTCAAGTAAATTAGTCTGACTTATTATGTTGTATAAAACAAGTCTATATATTCACTAATAATTTCATTATGCATTTTTGCTTTTGATTTAGAAAAAAAAAACTACGGAAGAATAAAAATGGGCTAATAATTTTCAGAAAGAGAAGAGAGGA
Source organism: Brassica rapa (assembly GCF_000309985.2). Classification (NCBI taxonomy): domain Eukaryota; kingdom Viridiplantae; phylum Streptophyta; class Magnoliopsida; order Brassicales; family Brassicaceae; genus Brassica; species Brassica rapa. The sequence continues at coordinate 13,061,428 of NC_024799.2, forward strand.
GGCTCAGCGAAGTAACCTTTGGAAACTTTAGCATCATTCTACTACAACACCCACTTAAACATCCGTAAGAGAGTGGTAGCAGCCGTAAGTCCGGCCTTTTTTTCATCATCGCCACTTTCTTTATTGAAAAAATATTAAGACTGAAAACTTTCACAATTATATCATAAATTCCAAATCACAGAACAAGAATATATAATGCGGGAGAAAATACATAACAAAAAATCCCTCATTAAACGTAAGAAAAGATAGAGACGGCTACATTCTTCTTACACACCAGTTGACAACTAGGATGGAGCGAGATATGAAAACCCTAATTATCTTGGGTCGTATGCTGGTGGGCTCTTTATGTTTTCTTGAGCAGAGCCGGTCTATATAAACCCATTTAATTTAATGGGCCTACAGAAATTTTAAAGTTATCTATATTATTGTTTGAGAATTTGCTTATTTGCCATATTCTCTATGATTTTAGGCTTATTCATTAAACAATTTTAATTTTAATTTGACTAATAAATGTTTAAAATCTAATAAATAAATTATATAATTCATTATTTAACTGATTACAAACTAATATTATAAAAATATCTCAAAAATAAATGGAAGGGAAATTGCCACAACTAGCATATTCATAGTACCACTTTTTATGTTTATACTAACCACTTTTACCCTCACTTTTAATGAAGGGTAAAAAACAATTATACCATTAGGATTAACTAATCTAGACTTAGAGTTTAGAGTTAAGGGGTGAGGTATGGTTTTTGGAATGTGAAATTTAGGATTCTAATAAATATATAAATAAATACTTAAAAAATATAAAAAAAAATTTTAAAAATAGTTTCAAACATAATTTTCGTTTTTCAAAAAGAAATTAAAAAAAAATAAAAAACAATTCGGAAAAAAAAATTTCAAAAAAAAAATTAAAAAAAGTTTGAATTTGACAAAGTATAATTCAAAAACATAAAAAAAATTTACTTTTTTTTTTCTTTTTTTAATTTTTTATTATTATTATTTTTTAATTTAAATAATGATTTATTATATATATAAATAACAAGGTCATAAGAGTCTTTTGCCACTTAATGAAGAAGGTATTTTTGAAAATGTCTCTTTAGTGGTGGTAAAAATGAAAAGTGGTACCATAAAAGTGGTAAACATATAATTTCCCCTAAATGGAAATTGTTTTTGAAAAAAGAAAAGATAATTCCATGTATTTATTTTGTGTTTATCTACATCTTTATTTCTTATTTATTTATTTTTATAATTAGTATTATATATACACATATGATAATTAGATTTATCATTATACTAAAATCTGTACTATTATTTATGAAGTGATTTAGCTTATTTGTCATGATTTCCATGATTTTAGGTAATTTTGTTTATTTGTCATGTTTTAATTAGGTTTAAGCTGAGTCATTAATTTATTAATAGTTTCTAACTGAATCCATAATTTATTAATTTAAATAATATAACTATAAAATTTGTAATTAGATATATAATTATTTTGATTATGCTTATTTGTCATGTTTTTCATGATTTTAGTCAATTTTGCTTATTTGTCATATTTTTATTAGGTTTTAATTTAGTCATTGATTTATTAATAATTTTTAGATGAATCACTAATTTATTAATTTAAAAACATATCCGTAATGAATTGTATATATAATTGAAAACGAGTTTTGATTTAATAATATTTAAATCTATATGTTATATTAAAATTCTTTATTTTCGTATTTGTCATATTTTATTAGGTTTTAAGTTTTATTTTTTGATGAAATGTTAAATTTATTGATCATCGCAAAAGAATAGTATATGTACAACTATAATGAGTTTTTATAGATTAGAAAATGAAATTTGAAATAGCCAAAAGCCTAAATTGCACTAGAATGAGCTTCAAACCAACGTATCATCAGACCATGTAGCTTGGGATTGATCACATAATTTGTGGAGGAGATGCGATTCCTCACACCCTTGTCAATTAGCCTTGCTAGCTGATCCACCGACTTGTTACTGGAGTTGTGCTTCCTCTCATTTCGCTCGCGCCAGATAAAATATATGGTGGCTTGCAGGGCCAGTCTCAAAAGAATGAAAGTCAGGCGATCATACGAACCCGTAAGAAGCCTAGACAGCGTCGTCTCCCAATCCGGGTCAGGTTCCAAGCCAAATAGATTTCCTGCCAACTTCAGCCAGACCATAAAAGTGTATGTGCAAGCAAAGAAAAGGTGATCCCTAGCCTCATCAGGTTCGCCACAGAACATGCAGCACTGCAGTTGGCCCCAACAACTCGTACGATGTCCAGTAGACAACCTATCTCGAATGGCAAGCCAGGTAATGAATGCATAGCGAGGAACCCTTTGTGAGAACCATATCAGCTTACTCCAAGCTACTCTAGCTTTGGGCTGTCTGATTTGATTCCAAGTTGCAGATGACACAAACTTTGAACCAAAATCATCAACCCCACGTTTCCATAACACCTCATCTCTTCCATCAGTTAATATAAGATTGAAAGCTTCAATCTCGTCAATCATTGAGCGAATCAAGGGGTCTCGACATCTCCGAAATCTCCACACACCATCACGTAGTACCTCACGGATCCTCACATCTCTACTGAGCCCCAGCCTCTGCGTGCCAATCTCGCCAACAAACTCAATAAGCCTGCCCAGCGGGTGCCAAAGGTCCGTCCAGAACCTAGTTGTATTTCCATCCTTAACCTCAAAGCGTAATAACTCTTGCGCTCTAGATCGAACACGCAATAGCTTGCGCCATAGCCACGACCCTAGACCTGTGTCTCTTGCATCCCAGAGCGTCTCATCCCGAAGCAAGTACTGCTTGACCCACTGAACCCAAAGTGAAGAGGCGTTGGCAAAAAGACGCCAAATGAGCTTCAACTGAAAAACCAGACTTACATCTGCCACCCAACGAATACCCAACCCACTTTCATCATACGGACAACATACCTCCTCCCAGGAGATTTTGGCCCTCGTTGTGATGTTAGGTGACCCACTCCAGAGAAAGGCAGAACACATACTCTCAATTTCGTCGATACAGCCTTGCGGAAGACAGAACGCAGCACACCAGAAGTTAGTGATGCTGGCAATAACTGACTTTATAAGCACCAATCTTCCTGCATAGGACAAGGATTCACTAGACCAAGCGAGGAGCCGGTTCCTGATCTTTGCTATAAGCGGTTCATAATCACTTCTGGTCATGATTTTAGTTGTGAGGGGAAGCCCAAGATACTTGATAGGTAGAGCAGATATGGAGAGACCCGAAGTCGCTGCAGCCCCATCTAGTACCTGCTTCCCTCTCCCAGCAGAGAAAACAGTTGACTTCGCTACATTAATCCGCAACCCCGACATTGCAGCAAAGTCATCGAAGACTTGAAGAGTACCATGAAGAGATTCTGGCGTACCATCCGTAAAGACCATGATAGCGTCAGCGAAACTCAAGTGGGAGAGATTCACCTCCTTGCATTGAGGATGAAACCCAATTCTCCCCTCTAACATCGCTTTATTAAGGAGCTTTGAAAGCACGTTACTAACAATAACATAGAGGTATGGGGACAGTGAGCATCCCTGCCTTATGCCTCTGCAGCTAGTGAAGAAGCCTTCTAATTCACCATTGACGGAGTAAGAGAAGGCTGCTGTACTTATACATGTCATTATCCAGGTGACAAACAGATCTGGGTAGTTCATAGCTCGCAAGGTGTTCTCAATGAAGGACCAACTTACTGTATCAAAAGCTTTTGAGATATCCAACTTCATGGCTGACCTTGAAGAGACTGAAGACTTGTGGTAATCCTTAACAATCTCAGTGGCTAACAGAACATTTTCCAGCAGCAGCCTACCATCCACGAAAGCACATTGATTCATCTCTATTGCTGCCGGAAGCGTGGCTTTAAGCCTCCTCGCTAGTATCTTGGAGATAACCTTGTATATGACATTGCAGCAAGCAATTGGGCGAAAATCAGACAGCTTCGCAGCATCTGTAGTCTTAGGAACCAGGGACAACAAGGTGGCGTTAATGCTATGTGGCATGAACCCAAAGTGAAAGAAGGACTGTACTGCTATAACGAAATCCTTCCTGATCACTGACCATGCCGCTCGATAAAACTCCATTGGATAACCATCTGGCCCTGGCGCTTTGTTGGCAGGCATAGAGAAGAGAGTTTCTGCGATTTCAGCCTCCTCCACCGGTTTCATAAGTAGTGCTTTGGCTTCATTTGAGCACCGGTAATCAACCAATTCTGTAAGCTCTTCTAGCGGAAACTCGGAAAGAACCTGAGGTGTGCTGTTCAAGAAGCTTTCAAAATGAGCAGCAGCTTCAAGTTTTATGTCAGCAGGAGATGTGAGAATTCTACCATCTGCTGTCATAATGCGCCTTATAGTATTCCGCGCATTCCTACTCTGTGTAACCTTGTGAAAAAATCAAGAATTCCTATCTCCTAAGCCCAACCACTGAACCCTGGACTTCTGATAATAGAATTGCTCTTCAATTCCAGATATGTGGTGCCAGTGTTCCCATGCATCAGAAGCCGCTTCAAAGGTGGAGGTTTGAGGGTTCTGCATTGCCTCAGTTTGCTTAGCACACAGGTCGGCATTAGCCTGTTTAACTCTCCCTGGCAGATCACCAAACATGTCACGATTCAAAGCTCGCATTTCTGACTTTAGCGCTTTCAACTTATCCTGGAATCTACGCAACGCAGAGTGAGAATGGAAGAGAGGGGCCGTTTCATTCCAGACTCGACTCACTGCTTCAAGAAACCGAGGATGAGAAGCTGTATGGTTAAAGAATTTAAACGGTTTCGAGTTTCCCTGAGGTGCCTCGCGAAGCTGAATGTGCATTCTCAGATGATCCGACACGCCACCAGACTCGAACGAGACAAAAGAATTCGGAAACCCACCAATCCAGCAACTATTGATCATAACCCGATCCAACTTCTTGCTGATAGGATTCTCATCCTGACTATTTGACCAAGTAAATGAAGGCCCTACCTGAGCCAGGTCTGTCATATCGCAGTTTCGGACTACATTCTGAAACTCTCTGATTGCACTTCTATCTGCTGCAGATTCCATAAGGCTAGAGTGCTCCAACGAAGAGAGAGCAACGTTGAAATCGCCTTGTATGATCCAAGCATTTACATCTCCCACCACTGTCTCCGATATAGTTTCCATCTCCCTCCTTAGCTCTCTTCTTTCAATCATGCAATTAGAAGCATAAACAAAGGAGCACAGGAAAGTATCACCTATAGCTTTGTATCTCACCCACACCGTAATCATCTGCGCAGACGTAGAAACTGGAACAATCTCCACCGCATCAGACCAACAAACCCATATCCTTCCTAACCAATGACTGGAGTAGTTATGTAAACAACTCCAACCCGGAAAGGTAGCATCAAAAACTTTAGTAAAATTTTCCTCCTGAACTCTAGTTTCCAACAAACATCCAAACGATAGCTTCGCAGCGGTAACCCAATGTCTAACTGCCTTTTGTTTACGTGGCATGTTGAACCCACACATGTTCCAAGTGAAGATCGACGACATCAGTGCCTCCTAAAGGAAGCTTTCTTTTGATGTTGCACCTTCTGTTGCTGAGCCACAGCATGAACAAGGTCTCTGGAGTTCAGTATAACTCGTTTCGACCCCTTGCCTTTACCACGCTGAATAGAGCCCTGCTTGAGAGTGGATCCTGCGGCTACTTCACCTTCAGAGAAGTTAACTGCCGTCTCTACCATTGCCGAAGATTCACCCATCGAGTTCGTAAGAATGCCAGTCTCATCTGCATCTTTTTTATCATTGTCCTCCTCATCAATTTCCCCCTCTTCTCTAATATCCTGAAGGACCTGGAAGCCATTTGGAGAAGCACAACCAACAGTACGTATGGCTCGCGAAGGGGAAGAAGAGCCGTGATTAGTAATAGACACTAAGGCCCAAGACTCATTTTCAGGAGCCACACTGTGAGATGATTCCACCAGACCCACTGCGCTTGCAGTGTTGCTATCTCCAGAGAGACTCGCCTTCCCTGACATGGTTTCAAGCTCCTCCATTAGTTTATTGACAATCTCAGAAGCAGATTTCTCTGAAGCATCCTTTGTTGAAAACCCTTCCATCACTACATAATCATTCCCTGCTACAACCTTCTCCAGAACCGAGCTATCCTTGACTGATCTCTCGGATTCCTTACCCTTTGAATGGCAATCCTTTGAGTTGTGACCCCACTTAGAGCAAAGACTGCACCAGGGAGGGAGCCACGGGTAACTAATCGAGACCACCACTTCTGTACCCTCTCTGCCTTTGAAACTTATCTTGTTTGGCAGTGGTTTGGTCAAGTCCACCTCTACCAGAACACGAGCTACATCCAACCTCACACACCGCTCAGTGTTCGTGTGAAGCTTAATAAATTTCCCAGGAGTTCGGGACAGAAAGCTTAACCCTTTCTTAGAGTAGAGATACCCCGGTACATTCAGCAGATCCACCCACAAGGGCATGGCTGAGAGATCAGGAGGAGCACGAGCTGTCTCTGGAGTCCATTCCCCCACCATCAGAGGCACATCCGAGATATGCCAGAACTTCCTCTTAATGACTCTGCTACGAATCCCCGCATCTTCAATTCTAAACAGTACCGTTGTCTTCCCGATGAACTGAACATCAATCTTACTCTTCTTCAACGGAGACGCCCAAATTCGATTCACAGTAGCATGAATGGAGCCAATATGTGGAGCATCATGCATAAAATAACCCACAGCGTAACAACTCCATAGCGGTTCCGCCTCTTCCATCAATGCCGCCGGAATGGTTACTTCAGCAACACCATCCTTCACCTCAAAATCAGGAGACTCCTCTACCAAAGAGGATCCATCAATAAGAACATTAGAATAGGAAACCTCCATTCAATTTTTCCCTGCCACTTCAGGGTTGAGAGGGGCCTGTGAACCAATCTTCTCCACTGGGAGAGAAACAGAATCACCCTTCTCCACCAGAGAGGAATCATCAATCTAAGGAGAGCCATCTCGTCCAGATTCCAGATCCGATGCGTCCGCCTTGTCCGCCTTGTCACGCGCTTGGGAGTTTTGGGAGTCACCGTCGCCCTCGCCGCTTTCAATCATTAGGTTTTATTTGTTTTAGGTTTTAAGTTTTTATATAGGTCATTGATTTATTATTAGTTTTTAACTGAGTATTTATTAATTTTCACAAAATCCGTAATGAATTTTATATATAATAAACCACAACTTTTATTTTAATAAAATTAAATTTATATGTTATATTAAATAATTAATTATAAACTAATATAATAAAATTGTGAAAATATATTTAAAAATTAAGAGAATTCTTAGATGTATTGTGTTGCTATCTGAAAACAATATTTTTTATTATAAAGTTAAAAAATTAAGATAAAAAACAATTTATATAAATATTAGTCAAATAAAAATATTTATATAAAAATATTTTTTAAAATATTTCTAATATATGAGTCTTTTAAAACTTTTAGCACAATAATAAGTACATAGTTTGATAAACGGTTTTCGACATATATAAATAATTTGATGTTTGATTGACCTATTTAAAATCATAAATAATAACTTAACTTGTGACTGAGTTCAAAATAATTTTTCTTAGTTTTACTTTAAACCAGTTTAGGTTTAATCCGTGAAACACTATATCTTCATTTGGTGACCACTAGAAGAATGAAAAAAATAAAAATAAATAAAAAATAAAATTTCATTTGAGGAATTGAAAAAATTAAAAAAAATGAATTTTTGTTCAATTTGTTCCTTATCAAAATTGCATAGGGAAATGTTTTCTTATAAATTCATTTCTCCATGGGGAATTTATAAGAAAAAAAGTGGATCTAAAATTTCAACATAACTGGTATAAATTTTGAGAAACAAAGAATTCACCATAATTTTTTTCTTTCAACATGTTCACCAATTAGAGTTTTATTATGTCGATTTTTAGATTAATAAGACATAAAATAATAAGTATTCGTAAGATGATTATGCCCGCATATGTGGGTAAAACACCTAGTATTATAAATAGTTTTATACAAAATAACAAAAATTGATTTATATCTGTACTATTATTTATGAAGTGATTTTGCTTATTTGTCATGTTTCCATGATTTTAAGTAATTTTGCTTACTTGTCGTGTTTTTATTAGGTTTTAGCTAAATCATTGATTTATTATTTGTTATTAGTTGAGTCATTAATATATTAATTTAAAATTATCCTTAATGAATCTTGTATATAATTAAAAACAAATGTTAATAATATTAAATTTATATGTTATATTAAAAACAAATTTTAAACAATATCTTTACTGAATTTTATATATAATAAAAATGAATTTTATTTTAATAGTATAAAGTTTATATGTTATATGTTACATTAAATAATTGATTATAAAATAATATAATAGAATTATAAAAAATAAGATTATTCTTATATATATTGTGTTGCTATCTGAAAATAATATTTTACTATAAAAGTTAAAAAAGTTAAGATAAAAAACAATTGATAATTAAATATTAGTCAAGCAAAAAAATTATATAAAGATATTTTCTAAACTATTTATAAGATATGAGTGTTTTAAAAAAATTAACACAATAGTAAGTATATATTTTGATAAAAAAAATATTTGACATATATAAATACTTTGATGTTTGATTTAACTATTTAAAACTATAAATAATAATTTATTATGCTAGTTTTAGATTAATAAAACATAAACTAAGTATTCATAAGAAGTTTATGCCCGCATATGCGGGCAAAACACCTAGTTTGTTTGTAAACATAATATGTCATGGCATATTTTCAAAAAATATTAAATTTTTTTTAGTTTTATACAAACAATAACAATAAATTTGATTTGTATTTGTTTTTTTTTTTACGACAAAAAGCTAAGAAACTAAGAAGATTCCTGATCCGTGAACCACCTCGGAGGAACTGAGTCAACATAAACCCTAGCAGATGGCGAAGTTCTAGCACCTCGTGCCAGCTTGTCCGCCAGAGTATTTTGCGCCCTTGGTATATGCTGAATAGTAAAGTTGAGAAAGAATTCCTTACATCGGAGAAACTCCTCCATGTGTGTAGTGAACGCCGGCTATTCTTTCGGTGTAGACACCATCTTCACCAATTGAGAACAGTCTGTTGCAAACACCACCTCTGAGACTTGTAGGGTCTTCATGCACTCCATCGCTCATATCAAAGCTTCACATTCAGCATGTAAAGGTGATAGACTCCTGCGAATAGACATTGCATCCATCATAGTATCAGTTGATCCATCTTTTCTGTAGACCCATCCCTGCCCTGTATAAAGATCATTTTCCTTCCATGCTCCATCTATATAACACTTATTAACTCCATGTGGAAAATGGGGCTCTGCAATATGTAGAGATTCACGGTTTATAGGTTCCTTTGTCTGGGCTTCAGCCCACAAAACACCTTCGATTTTCGCCATTCGAAGAATATCAAAAGGGGTTTTTATCTGATTCTTAAAAACTTTAGCGTTTCTATTCTTCCAAATATACCACAGTATCCATGGACAATAATTCAAATCTGGTTCCTTAGGTAACCGCCAGAAAAGATAGTCCATATTTGTGAAAAGTGACGGGGTGGAAAAAACACCTGGGCATGAGGGAATATTAGATAAAGCCCACGTTTGTAGTGCTAATGGACACTCAAACAGAACATGATTAATATATTCTTCCTCTGCACCACATATTTGACATTGCACATCACATTTTATCCCTCGTGAATGAAGATTCTTGGTTACCGGTAGACTACCCAAAAGTATCTGCCAAACAAAATATTTCAGCTTTGGTGAACATTGAAGCTTCCAAGAATGAGCCAACAGTGGCTTAATATATGGTCCCAAAACTCTATCATAAGATCCCATATCCGGAAATAATTTATCCGTACAGTAACCTGATTTAACCGTATATCGACCATGGTCCGTAAAATGCCATCCATATGAATCTGGTTTTGGGTTACGACTAATAGCTAAACTCCGTATAATATCCACATCGTCCTGGTGAATATATACTTTGAGCAAATCCAGATTCCAAGAGAGATCGACTGGATTAATTAAATCCTCCACCTTAAGTAATGGATTCAAATATTGATTCGAACATTTTGGTATTGCTGACCTCGGGCGAGGAGCAGGGATCCAAGGATCATTCCAGACTGAAATGCTTGAACAAGTTCCCACTCTTTTGATTAGCCCTTTATTAACCAGAGATCTAGCTGATGTAATACTTCTCCACCCATATGTATTTGTATTTGTTTGTTAACGTGATTTTCGTGATATTTTCATTTTTATTCTTATCATTTAGTTGCAAAAATAACTTGTATTTGTTATTTAAGTTTAAATTTTAATATTTCTTTGTTTTTAGTTTTACTAAATATTTATTGTTATCATCAAGTTGTAATATTTTCAAAATATTTTTTTACAACAAGTACCTTATATTTATGAAAATTTAAAATTTATTTTATTTACATTTAATTTTTCAAGAGTTTTAAAGAATTATAACTTTGTTTGAATTACAATTTCCTCAAATATACATTACATATTAATGTTTTGTTTGTCAACATAGTTAGTGTTTATTCAATTATTATAGGAAGTATTTCACAATATAATTATACACTAAGATAAGATCCGCGCCTTGCGCGGGATGAACATTATATATATAAATTATTTTATATATTATATGTTTATTATGAAATAATAAATATATATTGAATAATTAAAAAGTCATTATCTACTACTTATATAATTAAATTGGTGCGAACATATAAATAAATTTTATAAATCAAAAAAATATTTTTTCTATTTGATATGATATATAATTAAATTTAAATGATAGTAACATATATATGATATATTTTAATATTAATATTTATTAGATGATGTTTTTTGCTCATATTTGTTTTTTATCAATTGTATCTGTTATAAAAAAAAGTCTAAATTAGTGATAACAAAATGTTTACTGTGGGATTAATAGTTTAAGTAATTTATAATATTTTAAGAAATTAAGTTTTCAATATTTTTTCAAATTTTTTATCAAAAAAATGTTCAAAGTAAATTTCAAAATTAAGATATTTATGTATTTTTATATGGCATATAATTTAATTTAAAATGATGCATATATTTATATATCTTTTATTTTTGATATTTATTAAATGAGCCTTTCAACTTATAGTATTTTTTAATTATTTGTATCATGTCATAACAAAAGTTTTAAATCATAGATCATAAAATTTGAATGTAGAACTTTTAACAGTTTTAGTAATTTATACTCGTTTTTAAAAATTCAAAATATAATATTTAAATGTTTTTTTAATTTTTATTATATGGTTACTATGATTGTTTAATTTATTTTAATAGCTTAAAATTAAAAAAATATAATTATAATACACACTTATTTTCACCAAATCTTTATTATTCAAAATCATTAATTGTTATATATACTTTAGCCACATTAGGCAATTCCGTAATCTTATTTAAGGAAATAATGAAGCACATTAATAATGTATTTATTGTGGTTTAATAAAAAGCTTATTATATATTTAGATGGACCAACCTATTTTTCTAAGAATTTTAAGAATCATTCTAGTGATGACACGTGGCTACAAAAAATATTGCAATGTTTCTCAAATAATATATAGGGGATATATCAATATTCTTATTTACTTTGACTAATATAATATGTAAAGCTGAGTTTGGTTTAACATTTTTGTGCTTTTGATTTATTTTGATATTTTGCAGTTTATGCTAATTCTTAGAATTTGGTATAATAACATCACTTTATATTAACAATTATATATATTTTTTATGTAATTATATCATTGTTTAGAAATTAATATAATAAAAATTCGTTCAAGATAACAACATATTTACAAGATATTAGTGTTGTTATCCAAAATAATATTTTTAAATCAATAAAAATAAAGAAATTAAGAAATTGAAACACTCATAAAATAGTATAAATTTAATGTTTTATTTAATTTTTTTGATCTTTAAACTTTTAACATATTTATTAAATAACTATGCCCGCATATGCGGGTAAAACTCCTAGCTATATAATAAACTGCAAAGCCAAAATACTAGATAAAGAGTTTATGTTATGATTATAATATGCATCATCTTTACGTATACACTTAGATCATAAATTGTGTGCATGCGCGGGGCGAATTTTTATAGTAATGTTTTTTCTTTTACAGCAAGCATTTACAAACTCATATTGACTCTGTAAACCAGATCGGTAACTCCGCATCCATGTGAACGACGAAGGACGTTTGTTTCCTAGCACTGCGTGCTAAGCTATCCGCCTGTATATTCTCCGTTCTGGGTACATGAATGATGTCTGAGTTGTGGAAACTTCTTTTCAAAAGCCTAATATCTTCCAGATAGCTTACAAATGCTGGTCATTCTTCTGGTTCCGAAACCATCTTCACCAGTTGCGAACAATCCGTTGCAAATGTGATCTGAAACTGTCTTAAATTCTTCATACATTCCATTGCCCATATGAGTGCTTCCACCTCCGAATGCAGGGGTGAAAGACATGCTCTGACATTCCTTACCTCTAATAAGCCATCAAACCCCGGTAGTGTACTATACCAGCCTTGTCCGGAAAATATTTCCTTATCCTTCTATGATCCATCTATAAAGCACCATCGTCCCTGAGTCACTAGTATAGAACTGGTTTGTACCTGTTGTTCTCTCGTTGGATTATTTGCTACCTTTACCTCAGCCCAGAGTGATGATTCCAATTCTGCCTTTTGAAGTGTTTCTCTTGGATCAATATCCAAATTGCTAAAAACTTTGTTTATTTATTAAATGGTTTTACAACACTACAATTTTTATCGATTATAAAATGATGAATAGAAATGTTGGTCTCTTAAATATATTATCATTGTTGAATAATTAACGTATTAAATCTCATTTTAATTATTTTTAAGATTTCATATGCACAAAAGGAAATTAAGTTTTGCGGCTGACACGAATCACCAAAACCAAATAGGCAATATCGATTGTATAATGACGAAAATGGATTAGGTTTTCTACTCTCGATTTGTTTCATTTATATAAGTTAAGTTTATTTTTTAAATTCTTCTATGAATTCAGTGAATTACGTAAGTGTCAATTTAAAAAAATATGCATCTGTAAAAATTAGTTTCACTTCAGATACATATCTAAAAATCAAAATTTTAAAAAAAATCACCGGCAAACTATATTAACAGGTTAGTGTTCAAATCTAATATATCAAGTTGTTATAGAATATAAGTGCAAACTCGAAATATAAATATCTGCCTAGTATATATTCACCAGCTCGGTCTAAAAATCATCTAATTCAAGAACAACAAAACAAATTACTTATTTCACCAGTGCGGGTATTATCTGAATCCAAACGGGTAATATCCAAACCCGAATGGATATCCGAAGATAACCAATGAATAATTTATTTTTTTTCTTCAAAATTTAAATATCCGAACCCAACCCAAAATATCTGTTGGGGTCAAAAACGGACACGACGAAGTTAACATCCAAATATCCGTAAAAATTAGCATGAACGTTTTTACGAAAAGTAATCTTCACAAAGAAACTTTTACGAAGAATTTTGCGGTAAAATCTTGCACTAATCTCTGTTGATTCATCAAAACTAAACACCCATAGTCCAAAAACACATTCATAAAACGTCAGAAAAGGATCCAAACAAGGTCGCCACATAGCAACCAGTCCGCAAACTAGCCGGTCGCCACTCGGTCGGTCGCTACGTAGTGACCAATTCGCGAACGAGTCGGTCGTTACTTAGCGACCTACGTAACAACCGATCCAGCGCGGACCAGGTCGCTACGTAACGACCAAACTGTCTCGGACATCGATCAACGGGTACGACCCAAATCTGTGCATTCTTGTTTGTTCCTCAATGCTAGCTCCCATGTACCGCAACCATATCATTTCTCACATCACTCCGATCAAAGTTACCGTTGATACTTACGATAAAAACCGCGAAAACTTGTTTTTGTCGAAAAGAATATCGCAACAAACGTTTTATGTCGAAAGACGACCCAATGAGGTCTAAAATGCGACTACAAGCCCACTTATGATTCTTTAAGAATGAGCTTGTGGATTATGACGGTTTATGTTTTTATTTTAAAAACATAATAATAATAGATAAGTTTCCGCAGAAAAAATGTTAAGTTTCCGCAAATAAACATGAAGATCGGAAAAAATGGAATATCTCCATTTTTCACTTAAGACGGCTTAAGGGCAGGAAGGGAAAAGCTAAAACCGACCTTGGAGGAGTATATAAGGAGTCCTAGGCGAGAGGCACAAGGGAGAACTTTTTCAGAGCAATCTTAGCACTTAGAGCAATTTTAGACAACTTTCCATTTTTTTTATTCAAGTTGCGACTCAATTTGGTCTTGCAGTCTTAGGTTTTAGAACTAGGAATCTCACCGACAGCTCTTATAGCTCAGGCTCTTACCTTGTTGTAACGCTCAAACGCGGATTCAGAATAAGATCTATTTTGCTCACTTTTCGATTTCTTATTTTTCTCGTCTTTATTTCGTGTTCTGATTGCTTGGCGTGTGGTTTAGCAGATATCCGGGACCTCTGGGAAATTAAGGTTTTCCTAACTTTTCTTATTTAAACGGAAATCGACAGTGCAAATTTCGGTTTCTACAATTTGGTGCTAGAAGGAGGGGGGTACGGATCAATCTAACTCTCAACCGCATGATAGACCATGGATTTTACCCACTTTTAGCCATGGTCTATAAGTGTGTTAATATATATTTACTACTATATAGAGTCTATTTAGAGTATTTACCGGTTCAAGTACGTTCTAGAGAAATATGGTGATTTTGGAGTCTTTTGAGGTGCTTCAAACGTGTCAGATGTCTAGCTATAGATGTAGACCTTCCGACCATTAGATTGAGCTCATCGTTTGACATAATGAGATCAGTAGAGGGGATAGTCATACATTATTAGCTAAGTTGTTGGTTAGATGGATTTGGTTGCTGCGCTAGGATATATGGTATATAAAATACCTCTAAAGTAAGAATTGATTTGATGTGGCTTGCAATATTGTAGAGGTTATGATAGTGAGTTCTTCAATTGTGTGAATCTCTGCTGTTTTCAAAACTCTTTCATAAAGACTACTCTTTGTTTTGCTTGAATACAAGCAAAAGGGTAAGTTTGGGAGAGTTAATATACCATCGATTTTATCCATTTTTAGCCATGGTATATAGGTGTTTTAGGAACTATTTATGATGTTTTGGAGTTTTTAGTGTATTTAAAGATTCGTGAGTGTTTTGGAGGAAAGTGGTGATTTTAGTGCATTTTGGAGATAAAATGAGAAAAACCCGTAGCTGACCATCGAACAAGTGAAAACGCACATACTGTACCGTCGATCTACAGCAAAACGCGCAAGACACGACTAGGTTTTCAGCCGACTTCAATCCCAAGTCACGATATATTTACAGAATTACCCCTGGCCACTTTTAACCTAATATTTATGTGCTCTGCTATTGTTCTAGGAAACACACGCTTTCTTACTTTCTACTTTTCACATCAAACAATACTTAGGGTTTTTAGTAGATTTGGAGAGAAGATCCAAGACTCCTTCAGAGATTTGTATTGGAACTCCAATATTTCTAACTCTATTCTATTTATGCTTATGAATTGTTTTGCTATGTCTGAGTAATTCACTTGTTAGATTTAAGTTCAAATAGGTTAAGAGAGATTAGCCCAAAATATAGAATTGCTAAGGTGATAAATATCCTTCAAAGAATTATGGTTAATGCATGTGTTCTATAGTAGCTAACTAGAACCTTGAACTTATGATTGTGGACAACTACGACAGTAGGTTCTGCACCAGAACTAATTCCTTTGAGCTAGTATTACTAGAAACAAGTGGAAGCTGATTTAGACAATACTAGTGAACCTATCGGTCAACTCGCTAACGCCTGTCTAAGAGAACCTCGATCAATGTTCTTACCATAACATCGATCAACGTTTGATCCGTATCAACAAGCGACAGCTGAGATATTGGACTTTGTCAATACATAAGAATCACATGCGAAAGCTGGATATCTTTACAATATAAGTCGAGTTCTAGGATTGACAACCTAAGTATTTTATACCTCTACAATCCCAATTACCTGAATAGAAACCCTAGATCTAATGCTTTATAATAACTGTTTGCAAAACCTCAAAACTATCAATTGAACAACTGCCTTGTTTGGTTACTTGCAATCTACTGTTTTTATTACTTACCTAGCTTAATCACAAACTGTTTAGATCTATTGTGTGCCTTAGCTCCTTGTGGATTTGATCCCTAAGTACTACAATTTAACCTATTATTTGAGAGAGTAAATCAATCCTTAAGATAATTTGAGTGCTATCATTAGCGGACTTATCCTTCTGCTTCAGATTAGCCTTTTCGGTCTTTGATCGGGCTTTTGTTTTCTCACGCTCCTTTTGGCTTATCTTAAATCCTGATGGTTTTGAAATCATATATATTTTCTGGTTCTTGTCTATTCTCTTATTCAGTCAAGGGAGAATTTTACTCTTTTTAGTGTATGGCTGACAGAATGGCTTTGGAGTCCAAGTAACTTGTGTGAAGGAGGAATAGATTGTTGATATTATTTGATTAATATGGGGATGATTTTAGTAGGGTTGGTGTTTCTGATGAAAACATCCTAATAAAAAATCAGATCGTCAGGTTTTCAGTTTTTATCTTGTTCTAATCGTTCCAATGATTGCATATTGATTTGCAGAATTTGGATGAAGAAAAGAGATCGCTTGAGTTACACAAAGTTGAATAAATTTTTAGTCTTCCGGAAAAAGGGAAGATTTTTCTTGACGAAGGATGAAGTCTTGAAACAGTGAGAGTTGTCGCAGGCCGTAGAAATTAATGATGATAATTCCGGTGTGATGCTTTGCAAGCAACGCATGAAGACCACATGTCCATGTTACTATTGATATATCTCCACATGTGTTAACAAATAAACCTTATCTTTTTAATAGTGTGAGGAATGGACAAAGAAAATGTTGTATTTGGGCTTTTTAGTGTACCTCGTTTATCTTTGGATTTTAAGTAAAAATTCGACAAAAAAAAAGATAAAAAGTATATGTTCTTTTTTGATGTAAAAGTTACATGGTTATCATTTTTATGTACAAATTTTTATTTAACACATTTTATTAGATTTTTTGTAAGCCATGCCTAACTCTTCCAAAACCTTTAGTAAGTATGATATTGTCTATTTAGGATCTGATTAGCAAAATCCATGTTCTTGAGTCCTTTCCAAAAACACATTGTACTAGCCAGAGTAGGATATTTTTTTTTGTATTAAATATTATTTGTTTAGATTTCTAATGTGGTACTTTAATTGATTGCATTCACAACAATCTTTCTCTCAAGTAAAGTGCCACACAAACCCTTGACATCCAACCTAGCAAAACTTGACACACATTTTGTACAGTCATAGTTACCAACATGTGTTCACCAACCCTTACTAAACCATTAGGGTTATTCACTTAAACTTTGCAGCACCATTATGACATCACCACCTAATCCATGCAGCCATCGGAATTATCTAATTAATTTTCCTTATTCTCGTTAGTACACAGGTTTCTGGTATCTTTATTTGTAAGGTGACCGTGACAACGCTTTTCCCGCTACCAAACATCCAAGATATTTTTGACTTTTCTCTGCCACATAGTGACATAGCCCCCGCTTCCCAGATGATCATCAACTTCGAACTTGAAAAGTATTTTGGTCTTTTTGCATGTTTTTTGTCGTCCCGGCTCTAATTCAATTGTTGAGTTTTTCAGTCTCATGTCTAACTCTTCCTAAATCAATTAGTATGATACTGTCTATTTTGGGTCCATTTAACAAAGCTCGCATATATTTTGTTCTTGCGCTCTTTTCCAAAAGATCTTATATTAATCAAAATTAAAAAAATTTGTATATAATAAACATTATTTGTCAAAAATTTTAATATGGAACTTTGATTGTATTCACGATACATTTCATAATTAAATTCAATGTTTTTTGTTGATTGCTCTCAACAATCAATAGTTTGATACCAATTGATCTGTTTCAGCTATCTAAAACAAATTAATGTGCTTTTTTAGTTCATTCCAAAATATAAATACATGGTCCTACTAAAATAATAAATTAACTAGGTTAAGATCTGTGTCTTGTGCGAGATGAACATTATAGATAAATTATTTTATGTATTATATATTCTTTTACATATTATGAAATAATAAATATATAGTAAATATTAAAAATTCAGCAACTATTGTGTATATTATCAAATTGATGAGAACATATAAATAAATTTTACTAATCCAAACAAAAACTTTTTATTTTATATGGTCTATAATTAAATTTAAACGATATTAATAAAGATATATAGTATATTTTTAATATTAATATTTATTACATATTTTTTTCTACTCATATTGTTTTTAATCATTTGTATCTTCTTATAACAAAAATTTTGAATCATTGATAACAAAAATTTTCATTGTGTGATGTTTAATTGCTTTGTAATTTATAATTTTTTTAAAAAAGTCAATGAAAAATTTAAAATTTAACTATTAAGTTGTCAATATTTGTTCAAAAATTTTATCAAAAAAAATTCAAAATTAAAATATTTATGTATTTTATATTTTATATTATTGTATATAGTTAATTTAAACGCTATTAATACATACATATATATATATTTCAATCTTAATTCTTTTTAAATGAGTCTTCATACTTATATGATTTTGTAGTCATTTGTATCTTGTCAAAACAAAAAATTTAAACTATGGTTCACAAAAAGTTTAATGTGAAAATTTTAACAGTTTTAGTAATTTATAATCATTGTGCCGATGACACATGACTACCTCAAATGTTGTAATGTTTCTCTTTTAATATATATGGGATATTTTGTCATAACAAAATTTTAAACCATGGTTCACGGAATTTTTAATGTGAGAATTTTAACATTTTTAGTAATTTATAGTCGTTTAAAAAATTTAAAGTATAACATATACGGAAAATCTAACTTTATATTACATGGTTAATGTGGTTGTTTAATATATTTTAATAAGCTAAAATTGAAAAAAATGATAGAGGATACACTAATTTTTATCAAATCTTTATTATCCAAAATCATTAATTATTGTATATACTTTATTTACATTAGACAATTCTGTAATTTTTATTTATGGAAAGAATGAAGAACAATAATAGGTAACTAGGATAAGACCAATTATTTGAGTGAATTTATATGAAAATTATTTAAAAAATATCGTATGAAAAAAAAAATTATATTATTGATCGAATTAATATATTTGGCTCTTAAACAATTTTTTAAAACTTTTTTTGTTAATTACATAATTTGTTTGCTAATGAACTGATCCCATTTTTTAAAATATTTTAGGTCAAAAAATTATTTATCGCATAAAAACCTAACGTTTAAACCAAAGAATCTCATGACTACTATTTGGTTTGAATTAAACTATGGCAGCTCGGTTTTATATCATGATTTAGCAATTTAAAAGTTAATTATGGTTATGAGAAGTTTACATTCACGTACCAGTCCTATCTATCTTCGATAGTTTTCTCATTTTTGTGTTATTTTGGTTATTGCTCGACATAAATATTAATTTCTGAGTTCATTCTCATTTCTTTCTTTTATTTTGGCATGAGATTTATAAAATGATTAAGATTCAAAATTATTAAAGAGATACATACTTAGGTTAGGATATGCGCCTTGTGCAGAATAAATACTTATTTTATATTTTTCTGCATATTATGAAATAATAAAATAATAATTATATATTAAATAACTAAAAATTCAGTTACTATTATGTAATTAATTGGCTTGCACATATAAGTCAAATGACCTTTCTTGTTTATTCGTAATCATTTTAGAATAAATAAATTAAAACAATCAATCTTATATATCGTATATGATATATAATTAAATTTAAATGATATGAAGTATATATATATATATATATATTAATAAAAACACCTATTAAAATAAAATAATTTATTTATATGATTTTATTATCCTTGTATCTTATTATAGAAAAAAATTTAAACATTGATCACAAAGTTTATGTGAGACTTTTAACAGTTTTAGTAATTTATACTCGTTTTGAAAAATTCAAAATACAACATATACAAAAAATTTAAAATTGTAATATATGATAAATGTAATTGTGTAATTTATTTTAATAGTAACTAATTAAACAAAAAGATAGAAAGCATACATATTATTAGCAAATCTTCATTATTTAAAATCATTAATTACTATATATATCATAATCACATTAGGTAATTTCGTAGGTTTTATTTAAGGAAATATGTAATAAATAGTCATCTTTCTTTAGTTAATATCATATAGTTGGTAACAATGAAAATAATGCATTCCCTAACGTTTCTAAATACATTTACCACATTAATATATATATATATATATATATATATATATTATATATATTAATGTGGTAAATTTTTACACTTCAATATATTTTGATAATGTATTAAATTATATTTAAGATTATCTATAATACCACATTAATTTTTACACTTCAATATATTTTGATAATGTATTAAAATTATCTATAATACCACATTAATATATATAATGAACTCTATTAATATATATTATCTATAATATTGTAGATAATATATATTAATAGATATATCTATTAATAGAGTTCATTATATATCTATTAATAGATATATCTATTAATAGAGTTTATTATATATCTATTAATCGATAAAGTGTAATTTTAGATAATATATATTAATAGATAAAGTGTAAAAATTAATATGGTATTATAGATAATATATATTAATAGATAATTTTAATACATTATCAATAAATTTACTACATTATATATATATATATATATATATATATATATATATATATATATATATATATATATTAATGTGGTATTATAGATAATATATAATTTTAATATATATACTAGATTTTGACCCGCGCTTAAAAAGCGCGGGATTGTTTTCAAAATCAAATAAATTCATTTGAAATCATTTTTTATAGATAATATATAGTTTGGGCATATTTATCCGGAACTGCGTATCGAACGATACCAAACTAAAAACAACAAAATCAGTTGAACTGAATTTCATAAATAACCTAACAAATCATATATCTTTGGAAAAAAAAAACATAACTGAGAACCAAACGGATACCTTAATTTTAAAAATTCAAATAATATACTTAAAAATATTGGATTAATGAAAACCTATTTATATATTCAAAGTTTGACAAAATCCAAAACTTTTCATTAACCCGTGAACCGACACCGGTTGACCTGACAAAGATCCAGAACAATCTTATAATATTTTTAAAATTTTGATTAAATTTCCGATATACATTATAATAGTACATAAAACTGAATCAATTATTTGATCCGTGATTTTAAAGCGCGGAAATATGTTTTGACAAAATTTTACTTTAACAAAAATAATGATATTTGTTACTTGCATTTTTATATTTGCAATATTTTATTAAAATACAAATCTGAAAAATAAACTGCATCCAATTTTTATATTCAAGAAATCATTTTATTAAAATTAGAAATAATAATTTTTTGGCAATATATTTTGAGGTGTATATTCATATTCTAAAGGTTTGAAAAAGTTTGTTAGTATTTTTTAAGTTGCAGACTTTTGTATTCATATTTCTAAAAAATTAAATTTGTAATATTTTGTATACGTTAGAAAATAAATGAGGACTTGTATTTAAAGAAACCAAATATTTCATATGTTACGCTAGAAAATTAAATGAAACAACATTAGCAAATTATCTCAACAGATATGGTATAGTTAGAGAAAATGAGGGTAAGATCAAAAAATATTAATGAGTAGGTGCAACAATCTTTCATAAGTAGATTTTTTAGGATTTCTTCCCTTTTAATAATATATATATTTAAATTTTAATACATTATCAATAAATTTACCACATTAATAGAGTTCATTTCTATATTTTCTTACACTTCAATATATTTTGAAAATGTATTAAAATTATATCTAAACCAAATTTAAATTAGATGAAACATATTCAAATACACCGAAATCATATAATAAAAATATAAAAGTCAATTTTATAAAATTTATATAATGTATATATGGTAAAATCAGTTATTTTTTATTTAATAAAAATATATATCCTCCAATAGAAAAGTGTAAAATATCTGTTAATAAATTAATAAAATGCTATAATACCAATATTATTAATTTATAGAATTTTTACTGTATTTTAGTTTAATCCACTCAATAGAGATAGTTAAGTCGCAAATATTTGTATCCGGTCTTTCGCAGACCACAGAATCCGGTTTAAGTCGCGTCGACAAAGAAAAAAAGGATAAGTCGCAAACCATCAACGACAGTATCCGGTTTATCTCTTTACATTAATTCTAGGGTTCATTCATCTCCCCCCTAAAGCTCTCATTATCCTTCTCCATTGCTTCCCTCAGAGAGCGTAATCATGGCAGCGAGTTTCGCTCAATCTCCCTCCTTTCTGCGTCGAAACGCCTCTGGGTCGATTCTCCTGACGGCAAGCTCCCCTGGATTCATCCGATTCAGCTCCGGTCCTCAATTTCGCCACAGAGTATGTCTCCAAATGAAAATCGAGTGTTCTCATATTCTCTACGAACATTCATTGTCTCGACTTTTTGATTTTTGAATCCTTTCTCTCTCTGCTTTGCAGCACAGCACTTGTCTTAAACTCTCGAGACCATCGCAAAGCAGAACAACTTCTCTTAAGTCTCGGAGAAGCTTTGTGGTTAAATCTTCAGCTTCTGACTCAATTGCGCCACTTGAGTTGAAGTCTCCGGTGGGGCAGTTTCTGTCGCAGATACTCGTGAGCCATCCTCATCTTGTCCCAGCAGCTGTTGAGCAACAGCTTGAACAGCTTCAAACCGACCGAGAAGCTGAGGAACAGATCAAAGATTCGTCCTCCTCCCTTCCTGGAACAGACATTGTTCTTTACAGGTTTGTTTCTCCCTTGTGATGATTTTGTTCTTGAATTAAATTTTGCTATTGTGGGTTTAGGAGAATAGCTGAGGTTAAGGAGAAAGAGAGAAGAAAGGCTTTGGAAGAGATTTTATATGCATTAGTTGTTCAGAAGTTCATGGACGCTAATGTTTCACTTGTGCCATCCATAACCTCATCATCTGGGAGAGTTGATACTTGGCCCACTCAAGACGGGGAACTCGAGCAACTTCACTCCCCTGAGGTTTACGAGATGATTCAGAATCATCTTTCCATCATTCTTAAAAACCGTGAGGGTGATCTGTCAACTGTAGCACAGATAAGCAAGCTCGGAGTTGGACAGGTATATGCTGCTTCTGTGATGTATGGCTATTTCCTGAAGCGGATCGACCAAAGGTTTCAGCTTGAGAAGACGATGAAGATTCTTCCTGGTGGGTCAGATGAAGGTGAGACTAGCATTGAGCAAGCAGGGAGGGAAACAGAGAGAAGCTTCTATGAAGAAGCGGAAGAGACTTATCAAGCTGTCTCCTCAAACCAAGAAGTTGGAGGGATCAATGCCAGTGGTGGTTCCAGCAGCGAAACGAAACAATCCCGGTTAAAGACATACGTCATGTCCTTTGATGGAGAAACCCTTCAGAGATACGCTACAATCAGATCAAGAGAAGCAGTTGGGATCATCGAGAAGCACACAGAGGCGTTGTTTGGGAGGCCAGAGATTGTGATAACACCGCAAGGCATTGATTCGTCCAAGGACGAGCACATGAAGATCAGTTTCAAGGGACTGAAGAGGCTTGTGCTGGAGGCTGTGACGTTCGGTTCGTTCCTCTGGGATGTAGAGAGTCATGTAGATTCAAGGTATCACTTCGTACTCAACTGAAATTGACTCTGTTTGGTGATACTGTAGTTTCTCTGGGAGGCTTTGGTGGGTTTTCTTTGTAATATATGCACGGACCAACTTGTATTTGTTGTTCTCTCAGTACTTAGATTCATCAATACCTATGTTAAGTCGCTGAACGATTCAACATTATGGATATTGTTTACCGAAAATAAATTTGAGACTGTTCTTTAAAAGATTATCGAGTAAAGAAATGAACGCTAAATGATAGAGAAAATGACTAGGATACCATTAAAAAAGTTTTGGTTACAAATAAAGGTTTTTAAGAATAAAAATGATCAAAATAGTATTTAATATTTTATCAAAAGAGATAAATATGTACTTATATCCCAATGGTAAATTAATTTAGATATTAGGGTTTAGAGTAAAAAGGTGGGATTTAGGGTTTAGAGTTTAAGGTTTAGAGTTTAGGTTTTAGGGTTTAGAGTTGGGAAGTGGAGTTTTGGAGATAAGATTTCAAATTTTGAAAAATAAAAAAAAATTTAAAATTTTTAAAAAATAAAATACTATTTTGGTCATTTTAGGTTTTGAAGACTATTTTTGTGACATAAACTTAGAAAGATGCTATTTTGGAGATTTGCGCTAAATGATATCCCATTTATATCAAAAGAGAAGCATTTTTAATAAGTAATCTTTAAAGTATAATATATTCACAAAATAGTCATTATCATATGTGTCAGCACAATATTCATTCTCACATCACTAAATTAAGAAGCCTTTCCTTACTAGATTAATTCCAAGAAATGCTATTGGTCATCCTAATTATACAATGTACATGTTTTTACATTATACATGCTAGTATAATAATACCAAAACATTTTTGGCTAGAAGAATTACATTAATGCCATCACATCCTACCGTCTACTGTCCGTATAATCAAACGCATACTTTTATAATCATGTCTATATATAAATGCTTCGTTTATTTTAGTTCCAAGCAACTATATATTATCTCTTATATATTAGAAGAGAAGCATTGTAATAAATTCGTTCACACTAAACTAGACACATGTAACGTGTAAAAGCATTGTAATAAATGTTTTTATATTAAAATGGACACATGTCACATGTAGAGAGCTTCTCAGTCAAACTCTACATAAATATGTTCACACTATGTACTTTACATTTTTTTAATATAAAACTTACATGCATCGTTCTTCTTTACATTATTTTTACTGTTTAGAAATAGAGCTGGACAAATTATTCATAAATTTTGATTCGATTTGTTATCCGTTTTAATTCGAACCAAAAAATTCAGATATCCATTACTCTACGAAGCAAATCAAATACTAAAATGCAATATTCGTAAAAAAAACAAATCACAAATATCAATATTTATAGGAACAGATATCCAATGTGATCCGTTATATGCATATATATATATACATATATTTAAAGAATTTTATATAAGTTATATATTTTAGTTTATATAAATTTTATGATATTTTTGTTTTTAAATAATTTCATTTTAAGAAATTTATTTTTCATGTATTATTTTGAAAAAATGTCATTTAATATTAATTAATAGTATCTTTAATATTAAATCTAACAATTTCTCATTTAGTATCAAATCCAGCTATTTTTCCAACAAGTTTCCTCTTCACAAACATAGATCATCTATTCTGAAGAGTTTTTCCGCAGATGGAGGATCACCAGTTTGCATGGATACTATGGTACATCTGGAAAGCTATGAATAACAAAGTTTTCAGTAATTTGGATATGGACCCTATGGATACGCTTAAATTGGCTGAAACATGGATCAGTACATGGAGCCGAACCAGCCTGGAGATCAGAACGTTCTGAACATTTCAACCGAGGTTCATGTTTTTCACCGTACCGGACAGACTGACCGTGCAGTGTACTGGACAGTCCCGCATACGTCCGGAAAGGAGCTTTGGCTGGAACCATGGCCAGATGACCGATCTGACCATACTGGGGCTTGTCTTTCCCGTCCAACTTCACTTTTGAAGACATATGGTCGAGCTAGAATCCACTTTGGACGAGCTGGACGAGGTGACACTTACTTGGGCGAGCTAGATGAGCTGAGTGAGCTGAGTGACACTACTCTGGAGCTGGATGAGCTGAGTGAGCAAAATGACACTAGCTTGGAGCTGAATGAGCTAAGTAACACTGAAGATGGAGCTGGTTCAGCTGCTGGGCGAAATGGGCCTTTTCAGCCCAAAGAAAAGTTCATAAAAAGTTCATTATGGGATTGTTTCTTTCCAAATTCGACCAGCCCTTTTCTCAGTCCATTTCAAGCACATTCTCATCAAGAATACCAAGAGGGAGTCAGCAAGGAAGTCTTGGTCGTGCATGGGAAAAAGAATTCAACAAAAATCATTAATTTCGGTCTTTAGTCAAAGTCTTCATTTCTAGTTTCTATGTCTTGTTTTTAGCACATTCTTCTTTGGATTTCTACAATTTGTAATCCTATAAATAAGGCCTTAGAGCCACGAAATAAGACAGATTGTTTTCCCCTTTTGTTGAGTTAAAACTCTTTGTTCTTTGTAGAACTTGTTCTTAGTTTCTTGGTGAGGTTATCTCCAAGTTTCGATCCTTCTTTTGTTGGACCGGTGCGTCACATCCGGCAACGATCGAAGTCTGGTAGTATCTTTGGGCTATTCCGCAACCCTTAGTGTCACCCCTCGATCCATCAGTTATCAATCCTCTCGGATCTGAGTTCATATCAACCTTACCGAAGAGTGATCCTTATTTTGGTTCTATCAAGTGGTATCAGAGCCACTCTTCCGGTAACTCTATTATCATTCCATCTTCTCATCTCTCCATCATCTTCAAACACTTCTTCTTCTACCTTTCTTAAATCCGGGCCCCTCATTACCATCCATATATATATATATATATATAAAAAAAAGAGATTTACGATTTGATTCAAAAAAAAAAAAAAAAAAAAGTTCAAAGTTTGTTTTGTGGATTGGTGGTGGAAGAGAAAGCCTGCTGGCTGAGGAGAAATCCAGCCTTTGAGGTGGTTAAAACGGATTTCAAAAAAATCAAAAATCTCTTATCTATCTATCTTGAGAAAATTCCCTTGTTAGCTTGGATTTGCCCATTGGGATTCTTTGATTTGTTCTCTCAGAACATTTAGTAGAAACTTGTGTGTGATCACCCAAATCTGAGAGAAACACTTGTGTGGGTGAGGATCAAACACTTGAGAGTGTGAGGTTTTTATCTACTAACTTTTGTGTTGAGATTATTCAGGTTTATGATGTTTGGTCTCCAAAGGAAAAGTAACAAGGAGAAGCACCCACGACTTTCTGTCTCTCAAACCTCCTTTAAATATGCTTTGAATACTTTTGATGAGTTTGTTGATGTGCAGGAAAAACCAATTTGGTGGAGCAAAGAGCATGTCAATACCTCCAAAGATGTGGCTGATCCAAAAAGGCAACATTTTCAGTTTGATGTCCAACAATTTTGTGATAACTTTGTGAAGGGTGTGGACAAAGCCCTCAAGGACGTCAGCAAGAGCCAAAAGAAGAGCACATCCACACGTGCCCAAGTAGCTGAGCCATCCTTTTCCATCAGTAAGAAAACCCAAGGTGAATCTGAAAACTGTTTTGAAGAATTTCAAGATTTTTCAGATTCTTCACCTATATTTGATGAAACTGATGAAGAACCAATTGAAAGTTTGATGTCTTGTGAAGAAAGTCGTGACCTTCCTTATCTTGAATCTGAGTTTATAAATGATAATGAACAGGCTAATGTAGAACTAACTGTTTTGCAACCGGAGCATCCGAGTAGCCTTGTTTTGTCTCAACAGGTTTTTGAGGAAGAGCCACTGGATGTTCCACATCAGTGCCCATGTCTTGACATTTGGATATCTTTGGATGAAGTCCCAGAACCTATCTTTGATGAGGAGGACGAACCTGATCCAGTCTTTGATGAAGAAGCAACAAGCATCATATCCACCTTTATGGAGAGCCATCTTTGCTTTGATTCCGGCACAACTACTGCTCCTTCATCTCCTGCCCCTTTGCTTCATGATCTTCAAGAGCACTGTGAGGAACCTTCTTCTCTTAATTCTCTGCCTGACATGGTTGTGAAAGTCAGTACTGATGATGTAATTCGTTTTGGTCTTGACAAGATGAAAGATTTTTGTGTTTCAAAATCTGTTTTTGATAACATGACTAATTCTTTAAAAATCTTTGAACCTGATAAATGTCTTGATCAATCACGTTTTCAAAATGTCAATGGCATTACTTCTGGAATTATTTTGAGCTTTGATCAGTTCTTGGAACATAACAAAGGTTTTCATCTTCTTGGAAGGCCATTTGATCTTGATTTGCAACAAACTGATTTTTGTGCTGAAAAATCTCTTGATTTGTTTGTTTGCAAAGGAAATGGCTTTGATCTGAGTTCTTCTAGACATGTACTGATCACTGATGAATTGTTTGCATCCTCTTATGCCTTGGACGAAATTTTGATTCAGAAGTTGCTGGAACAGAAATCACTTGAAACTGTAAATGATTTTCGTGATCTTGAATTTTGTGGTTCTGTTTTGCAGCCTGATCTCTTAAGTTTTGAAACTGATAAGACTTGGTATTTTCTGAGATCATTTCGTGATAATGGTGTTGTCTTGAGTTCTGATGATATTTTGGTTTACAACACATTCTTTGAAAAATGCCTTGAACTTTTGATAAATGATTCTCAAACTGAACTTAAGCTTGTGTGTTCAGATGTTGGGAAGGATATGCACATCTTGAAAATGAATACTGTTATTGCATACCTTGATAAAATTCTTGTCTGTAATATCTACTTTGATGAGCACCTTGACAGGCTGAAAAATGTGCAATTTGTTCTTGGAAAAGATATCTTGATTTGTGATTTGAACAAATATTTATCTTGCACATTTGATCCTGGTCTTTTAGTGTTTATTTTGAGTATACAGGAAAGACAGGTTCAGCCTCTAAGAATTGAAAGCATTGTCCGTGCCCAACAGTCTGAGTTTTGGAGAAGCTTTGTTGAAACCGGCTACCTTGATACCAGCAACAGAGATTCAGTCCAAGGAGGATTTCTCAACATTCCGAAGGCCTTTTGTCATGAATCCAATTTTCCCAGAAAGCCAACTCAAAAGGTATTCACTGAGGCTTGGAATCGCATGAAAATCTTCACGGATGAAGAAGTTATGAATTTTCCAAACTGGAGGTTCTTCAGTCCATCTATCCGCGAGTACCAGATTTCTAAAGGAGATTCATGCCCCAGAAAGAATCGGCCTGAGCCAAAACCGATCCTCCATGAACCAAAGGTGTTTCCTCAGTCATTCTCCTGTATAAACCAAAAGCACTGTAAGGATCATGAGTTGATTGTCTCTACTCTTCATGAAAATGTTTTGAAACCGAGAATTTCAAAGAGAAAACATATTCTTACGTGGTTGAAAAACGTTTTGCTCAAACCTTTTCATGAATTGTGTTCATTGAGCTGTGCTTTGAAAGAGATTTGGTTTAGGAAAAGGCATGAACCCAAATTGCTTAGGCCAAAGAATCAATTTGATTTTATTCATAATAAGAATTTTTCAGATTTGGCATTGTCTCTTTCTGTTCCTAACTGTTTCTCACCTTGGCCTGATTTTGAGATTGATAAATCAATTTTTGGCAACCAGCTTACTTGCTTAATGCTTTCCCACGTCCTTGATGATTATCCTAAGTGCTTGGATCCTGTTTTTGGTGTCTTAAGGATAGAGAAACCCTTTGATTATTCCTTTACCAGATTTGATGTGGTTTCTCTAGTTGCTTTGAATAAACAGGATAAGCATGATCAGCTTCTAAGGAGAGCAAGCACCAATGGACGCCAAAGTACTTGGAATTCCTTGATGAAAATGACTTCAAAACTCCAAGGAAGTTTCTGTCCATATTTTTCATTCTCTGAATTTTCCATGAATTTTAATTCCTTTGTACCTGATTCATCTCTCTTTGATATAGGTACTTTGGATTTGAGGACAAATCCTTTTGAAGAAGGAGGGAATGATAGACCGCGGTCCACGGATCAGTACATGGAGCCGAACCAGCCTGGAGATCAGAACGTTCTGAACATTTCAACCGAGGTTCATGTTTTTCACCGTACCGGACAGACTGACCGTGCAGTGTACTGGACAGTCCCGCATACGTCCGGAAAGGAGCTTTGGCTGGAACCATGGCCAGATGACCGATCTGACCATACTGGGGCTTGTCTTTCCCGTCCAACTTCACTTTTGAAGACATATGGTCGAGCTAGAATCCACTTTGGACGAGCTGGACGAGGTGACACTTACTTGGGCGAGCTAGATGAGCTGAGTGAGCTGAGTGACACTACTCTGGAGCTGGATGAGCTGAGTGAGCAAAATGACACTAGCTTGGAGCTGAATGAGCTAAGTAACACTGAAGATGGAGCTGGTTCAGCTGCTGGGCGAAATGGGCCTTTTCAGCCCAAAGAAAAGTTCATAAAAAGTTCATTATGGGATTGTTTCTTTCCAAATTCGACCAGCCCTTTTCTCAGTCCATTTCAAGCACATTCTCATCAAGAATACCAAGAGGGAGTCAGCAAGGAAGTCTTGGTCGTGCATGGGAAAAAGAATTCAACAAAAATCATTAATTTCGGTCTTTAGTCAAAGTCTTCATTTCTAGTTTCTATGTCTTGTTTTTAGCACATTCTTCTTTGGATTTCTACAATTTGTAATCCTATAAATAAGGCCTTAGAGCCACGAAATAAGACAGATTGTTTTCCCCTTTTGTTGAGTTAAAACTCTTTGTTCTTTGTAGAACTTGTTCTTAGTTTCTTGGTGAGGTTATCTCCAAGTTTCGATCCTTCTTTTGTTGGACCGGTGCGTCACATCCGGCAACGATCGAAGTCTGGTAGTATCTTTGGGCTATTCCGCAACCCTTAGTGTCACCCCTCGATCCATCAGTTCTCAATCCTCTCGGATCTGAGTTCATATCAACCTTACCGAAGAGTGATCCTTATTTTGGTTCTATCACTATGGATACGCTTAAATTGGCTGAAACATAATCAATATTGTGGGTTGAGGCACAAGTAGTGAATGATCAGAGGACGCCACCACCAATAATAGATATGGTATTGCCGTCGATCCCAGGAAAATGGTGTTTTACAGATGGTTCGTGGAAGGATAGTGTTACTTTTTTCAGGACAAGGTTAGCTCAGTACTTTGGAAGGTTTTGATGGATTGTTGGGGGCGAGAAATATTAGGGCTAGTATGTCGCCTCTTCATGCAGAGATGGAAGCGCTATTACGTCAATTTCAGGTTACGTTTGCAACGGATTGTTCTCAATTGGTGAAAATGGTTTCGAAACCAGAAGAATGACCAACTTTTGTAAATTATTTGGAAGATATCAAGATAATGTCATTGTAAGTTAAAAGAGAAATACATTTTAAAGTAACATTGATTCTATGTAGGATATTATAAGATATGTCATTGTAATTTAAAAGATATATAAAATGTCATTAAGGTTAATTGTGTCTTTTGATTTCGGACCAAAATTTGTGGAACCTACAGAAATGAATTATACGGAAATAAAGATAATATTGATACATTAGTAAACTAACTACATAGTTTTCTTTTGCAAATATTTTGTTAGTTAATAATAATGATTTTATGATAATTATTTATAGCCTACGAAGTTAACTAATATTATCATGATGGTAGCTAATAATCTTTATATTATAATAATATGATTTTAGTTTACATCAAATTAACCAAAATATAAGATTGTTTAACTTTTGTTTATATTTATGTTATGGTATAGCTTTTATGAAATATAGATTTCATCAATAATATTTTTTAATAGTCAAGAATATTTTTTCAAACACTTCCATGTATTTCTATATTGAATAAAATATTCATAGAAAAGAACTGTTTAATCTTGGACGGTAAAAAATTGTGAGAACATTAAAATTTGATATACATAATAATTAGAAAGATGATAATAAATAGGTAAGCAGACTACGGGTACATTATCATACAATTTTGAATAACCATAAATTATAAGATAACATATACTTCTTTATTTGATGTTTAATTACAATAGAATATAGAGTACATTTCTTCAGAATTTCCGCAATTTTAAAAGAGATCTCTAAATAATTATAATTTTTTTAAGTTATAATAAAGCATAAAACAAACGCCATATGCCACTACAAATAATCCTCGCATGATTAATATATTTTACAGAATTAAAAATATTAAGGTGGTGTTGTTCAATCTTTAATATTATTTTAATATAAGTAAAATATAACGTTCTTTGAATGATCATTCAAAATTCTATTTTAAAATTTAGTATTGCTGGATATGGTAATTATAAATTTAATGTAAAATCTGATGTTATTCACTGAATGATTTAAATATAGTTTTAAAAATCTAATGTTATCAATTTCAAAGGATTTGGAAGTAATTTGTATTTAAAATTGATTTCAAATCATCTGTAGTGGATTTTTATGAACAAATGATTGAAATCAAAATTCAAAATATACTATAGAGATCTTTGAATTCTTTAACTAAAAATTATGTTTAAATTATATGTTTGATGTCAAACAAAAAATTATCTTTAAATTTAAATTTTTTAATTGATTACAGAACTTGACAACTGATTTTAAATCACTGATTGAATAACAACCCTTAAATGATTTTCAATCAACTAAAACTAATAACCAGTTTCACTAAAATGTAGATATATAACAGTTAATCAATTTCAAAATTATTAATCTTAACTGTTAAATGATCATTAATTTCACTAAAATATATGAAACTATTGAATTAATTATATTGATCGTTAGTTTCACTAAAATATTTGTTTATCGTAGTTATAACAAAAGTAAAATATTATACACATCAAAGCCTTTAGTAAAAAATAATATTATACACATCAAGACTATTCACTTTTACGTAAAAGTTAAAATAAAAAATATTACATATAAACAGAAACTTTGGTCTATAAAGGTGAGTTAGTTAGTCTAAATAACGTTTATTTTACCAAGGTACATATTTTAACAGAAAACATTAAATTGTATTTTTATAGCATATTTTTGTTAATAACATAGTTGTAAATATATTTTTAAATTTGTATTGCAAATTACTCTTTTAAAATCCAAAAGGAATATATTTAAAATTAAATTAAGGCTTTCATTTTATTTCATAAATTCAAGATCAAAATGACATTTATAATATTTCCTTGTAATTTAAAAAACAAAAATATGTAGAACAGTATTTATAATTGTTTTCAATATCTAAAAATTTATCTCTAAGAAAAATATTTAAAATAAATAAACAATCTGAACCAAAATTCTACGTATAATTTTAAAAACATACATAAATTATGTACAATATATATAATATTTATTAAATAAAATTCTGTAAATTAAAAAATAATCTCATGTTTAATATATGTATAGAAGTTTGATAAAAAAAATATATTAACTAGCTTTAGTACAATTAGAATTCTGAAAATTCTGTGAATTATAAGAACACAAAAAATTATTCCTAAAGCAAATAATTTAGAACATAATTAATAAAAAATATAAATTACTATATGATTTTCATAAAATATAAAAACTGTCTTTTATTTTTAATTTTATATTATTATTTTTTACTATTTTAAATTAAAAATTTTTGAACAAAGTAATGAAAAAATATATCAACTTCATGAACAACTAATTGATAAGGTAGCAATTTAAAAAAAAAAAAATATATATATATATATATATATATTAATGATGAAAATGGTATAATACAATTATACAATATATATAAAACCAAATTTTAAATAGAGTGTTTATTATATAAACTAAAACTTTAACATGTTATGCGCATACGCACGGTTCAAACTCTAGTATTATATTATTTAAAATTATAATTATCATATTTTAGGGTTCTAAAACCTATGTGAAACAAGATAGTACTACTAACATGTGTTCACATCAATCTCATCGTTTCGTATACAAAAATAATAATAGTTTGATGGGTCGGATCCTACCTATTTTTAACCCCCGCAGTACCCTTTTATTTACTATATATGCCATTGGTTTTTCGAAGATTTTGACTCTCTCATCAAGGTTATTTCCGTAAATTATTAAACACACGATTTATCCCCTATTCTCGCGGCTCTTAATTAGCTTGGCTCCAATAACAAGTTAATATTTGGCTGAAAAATAAGCCCACTTTCCTAACAAATGCAGTGGTTTTTTTTTTTGAAACACTTTTTTTTTTTTGAAACACACAAATGCAGTGGTTTAGTTTTTGATTTCTGAGCATGGAAAATGGAAATTGTCGCTTGAAAAAGAAACATCGGGACTTTTTTAATGGTTGGTCATAGAACACACATATTGCGTCGATACAAATCTATTTCTTTGGGGCATTGGGGCTGACCAGTAGCGGCCCTGAAGGGAAGCGAGAGAAGCATTGGCGTCCGGCCCTACGAGTTATCAATAATTGTGCGGCCATATATTTCGTTAAGTATCAGTGGTGCAGTGATTGCGAGTTGGCCCTGATTGTTATACACCCGGGTTCAAAACCCCACTTATGCAAATTGTTTTTTCTGGTTATTTCCGAAAATTTATTTGTTTAAGGAATATTTCTTTTATGCTTGTCTGTAAATAAGGAAATCACTAGATTTTGATCCGCGCTTGGAAAGCGCGGGGTTGTTAGATTATATTATAATACAAAGTTTTATTATATCGAAAAACATAATTTTTAACAGCTATATAATCTACAAATTAGTTTATTTGAGATTTTATATATACATTTTTACGTAAGTTTCTTTTCGACATGAAAATTATATCCGGATCAAAAAAACAAACCGAACCGACCCAAAATTATAGGTTTAGTTCTGGTCAAGAGAAGATAACATATTAGGTTTTTTTTGACCCGCATGTCTTTGTTTGAGTTCGGGTCTTACCGTAGACCCGATCATAAATATGTGTTTATTAGGTGTATTTGGATATTCCGAATATGTTTCCGGTATTATGGATATTGTTTTTAAGTTTTTGGTTTACAATTAGAGTTTTGATTTCAGGTAAATTTTTCAAATTAAAAAAAAAAATTGGGTGTTTGGATAAAATTTTGGGTATTTTTCAGTTCATCGTGTCAGATTTTGAATAAGATTTTAAAATTTTAGGTATTTGAATTTTTTTGGTATTTGTTTGGAGTTTCAAATACTTTTCGTGTTTCTGATGTTTTTCAGATTTTTCATATATTTCAAATTCTTTTAAAATCTTAAATACCCGAACAGATGTGGACCATTACGTCCATATTAGATCCAACAACCTTTTGATATAAATTTTTAATGTTATTGTACAAAAATATGGTTGATGAAATATTTTTCTGAGTAAAGGTATCATAAGAAATAATATTAAGATCTGTTAAAAATATTTAAAATATTGTATGTTTAGAATGATTAATGTATTATCAGAAAAATAATAAATAGTTATACATAACTCCAACAACTTTTTTATATTAGATTTTTTAAAACTCTTTCCTTTTTAATAGTATTGATTCGTTTTAAGTGAAAAGTATATAAAAGTATAATATCTAAATAAATAATTTTCAAAATCTTGAATAATCAATACTGATATCGTGAAGTCAAGTTAGATTTAATAGAACCAATGAATTTCTTCATTTTTGTGAAGGTAACATGAATATTCAGAAAAATCATTTTTAAATATGAAAATATTATCAAACTATAAACGGTTGAAAATTTAGTATATGATATGAGATTTTAGTGGGAAAGTTTATATATGATATGATTATTTTATTATAAACGAAAGAGGAAGTTAGAATGTATACATATATGTCTTGTAATTTATCTTGCTTTAAATCATATATTATATGATAAAAGTGATAATATAAAAATTAGTTTCAATGCTTTTACGATTTAAAAATCAAAATGATAAATATAGTAATAGTAATGATTAGGATTTAGGAGTGAGATTTAAATAAATAAAAGAATTGAATAAATTATTGTTAGAGAAATATATGGTAACATATTGTTAGTATAAATTTAAGGTAAGACCAAAAAATAATGAATTAAATGAAAAAGTCCAAACAACTTTTATATGTAGATTTTTTTAGACTCCTTCTCTTTTAATAGTATTGATATATTTTTATTTGGTAATTAATTAATAAAGAGTAATTATCTATTATTAAAGTAACTAAAAGAGAAAAAAAAGAAGCAAAAACTAAACCTAATTACGTTTCATCAATCATCATCGTATCATCTTCTTCTTCTTCTTATTTTTTTAACAACATATCTTCTTCCTCTTATTCAAGAAAAACACAAACTCATCTTCCTCTTATTCATTGGTTTTTCCAAGTTTTTATTTGAAAGCTTCGACTAGCAACAACAAAACAATTCAGGTTTGTTAAATATTTACCAAGTGATACCTTCTGTTCGCTGTGTATAAAGAGATATTTATTTACAATTTTTTTTTAGTTCAATGTCTTCGAATCGAATAAAGAATGAAAAAGGAGGTGCAGCAAAAGTAAGAGAAAAGAAGAGGCAAGAAGCACTAACAAATTCAATGGCTGGTTTCATGCTAAAGTATGTTAAAAAATCTAAACCTTCTCCACCTGATGAATCGGTAGAGGAAGAGAATAATAAAAGTAGCAAAGAAGCTACTGGGTTTGATCATGATCAAGCTGAAAAGAGTGGTGAACATAGCAACGAACATGAGTTTGATGAGAATGAGAATGAAGAGGATAAAGAGTTTGGTGTTAAGGAGTATCAGATAGATGGAGATATAAATGATCCTGGAAGTTGGGGAAAAGTTGATAAAAGAATGAGAGATTTTCTGGTTGAAAAAGGTCCAATGGCAAGACCTTCAATTGATTATCACTTTCCAAGAGATCATCTAGGCAGGTGTTTTTCCCATTCGTCTTATACCAGAAATATATTGAATGGAGAGAAGCAAGACAAACTTACGAATTTGTTGGCAACTACTGGGTCTGATGATTGGAGAAATGTCTCGAAACTGCTTAAGGAACATGAAAAAGGTCATAAGCATATCACATGCATGATTCAATGGTTGGAGTTGGAAGAGAGATTACAGAAGAATCAGACAATTGATAAGCATATTCAAGAAGAGCTCAACAAAGAGAAAAAACACTGGAGAGATGTGTTTCTGAGGATAATTGCATTGGTAAAAGGTCTTGCTAAACAAAATGTTGCATTTCGTGGAAGTAGTGATAAGATCTATGTAGATGGTAATGGGAATTTCTTGGGCATGGTTGAAGTATTTGCAGATTTTGACCCAGTGATGAAAGAGCATGTTAGACGGATCGAGAAGCATGAAACTCATTATCATTATCTCAGTCATAGGATTCAGAATGAGTTGATTGATATGCTTGGGAATGAGATCAAACAAATGATCTTAAAGAAGATTCGGTATGCGAAGTATTTTTCAGTTATTCTTGACACCACTCCTGATATCAGTCATCGGGAACAAATGTCCATGGTTATTCGATGTGTGGATATTTCTGAGACTTCTCCAAAGATTAAAGAATTTTTTTTAACATTTTTGGAAGTGAAAGACAAGACAGGAGAAGGGCTTTTTGACGCCCTTCAAGCTGCGTTGCATAATCTTGGGCTGAGCATAGATGACATTAGAGGGCAAGGTTATGATAATGGATCAAACATGAAAGGAAAAGTTAAAGGAGTACAAAACAGGTTGCTTGAAATTAATCCCATGGCTGCCTACACACCATGTGGTTGTCATAGTCTGAATCTTGTACTTTCTGATATCGCTTCCTCCTCATCGATAGCAATATCATTTTTTGGAATTAGTCAGCGCATCTATTGTTTGTTTGCTTCTTCTACAAACAACTGTGATGTTTTCAGAGAGATTGTGAATGGTGTTACGGTAAAACCATTATCACAAACTCGTTGGGAAAGCCGCATCCAAAGTGTTAAAGCAATACGATTTCAGGCTCCACAAATACGAGAGGCTTTGATTTACTTGGCTGAAAACAGTGCAAATCCAGGAACAAAAAGTGAAGCCGAGTCTCTTGCAATGAGTGAAACTTATGGGATTGGAAACTTTGAGTTTTTGATTGGAATGATTATTTGGTATGAGCTTTTGTTTGTTGTTAACAAAGTAAGCAAGATCCTACAGTCAAAAGATATGGATATTGATATTGCTATTGCTCAAGTGAAAGGTCTTATTTCTTTTTTTAAAGACTATAGAGAAACAGGTTTCCAAGCAGCAAAATTAGAAGCTGAAAAGATTGCTATTGCTATGGAAATTGATCCTGTGTTCTCTGTGAAAGTAAAGCGGGTCATTAAAAAGAAGCAATATCATGATGAAGAGCCTAGAAAAGATGATGGAGATGTGATATTTACAGCAGAAGAAAACTTCAGGATCAATTACTTCATCAAAATTGTGGATCAGAGTTTGGTTTCTTTCGAGAAAAGGTTTGATCAGCTCCAAAGTTATGAAAAAACTTTCGGATTTTTGTTTGATCTGAAGAAGCTGCAGTTGACAAATGATGATGAACTGATGGTTTCTTGTGTCAACCTTGAAGTTTTTCTCAAGCATGGTGATCGTTCTGATATTGATGGTAATGAATTATTTATGGAGTTGAAGCTCTTAAGAGGGAGTTTACCAGCAAATATTCAGAATGCTGCTGAGATATTAGATTTTCTTAAGAAGGTGGATATTTGTTATCCAAATACATGGACTGCATATCGTATAATGATGACAATTCCTGTATCAGTTGCATCAGCAGAAAGAAGTTTTTCGAAGTTAAAACTCATAAAATCCTATCTACGGTCATGTATGTCACAAGAGAGATTAAATGGTTTGGCGATCATATCGATTGAAAGGAAGATGACTAAAAAATTGGACTACACAAGTTTGATGAATGAGTTCGCTAATAACACTGCAAGAAGAATTATTTTTGAAGAATAATGTATTTTCATCTTTTAAATACTTTGAATATTTATGTTTTTGTTTGACATTGGATTTTTTTTAATATATGTTTAAGGTTTTTTTATATACGAAAAACAGCCGATTTTTTTCTTTCGCTTCTGGTCTTTCAAAACTCAAGACCGGCACTGGGGCTGACAATAATATTTGTTATATTTCCACATTATTTTTGTTTGGGCCATTTCAAATATTTTGTTTTTTTTAACATCAAATACTTTGTTTATATGAACAAAAATTAAACACATGATTATGTAACCTTTCGTTTTCTCTATATAATTTAAACTTTCATAAAATATTAGAATATTTATAATGAAAGACGTAAATCTTTTGTTAAAAGAGTATATAATATTTTATTAACAAGTTAAGTCAGTAAAAAAAACCTTAGAAAAAACAATTCAATACATAATAAAATTAATTGATTAGAGAAATACCACTTTAAATTCTTTCAAATATAAAGTTCAATTTTGTAAACATAAATACTCATTTACAAAATAATAATAATGAAAGATGATAATTTTAAGTTTTTGAATACAAAAAAAAAAGTAAAAATATTAAAAACACCAAATATTTTTCAAATTTAAAAGATTTTTAAGCGAAAAATAAATCCGCGCTTTTAAAGCGCGGATCAAAATCTAGTTCTCATGTTATAAATGAAACTTTGTCTGAAAAATCTAGTTCTCATTTTTCTTTGGTACTCATATCGTTCTGTCAACTGATGTATCGTCCGTATAGGAAAACTCAGTTACCAAAAAAATGAAATAGTTTGCCATCAAGTAGCTTTCTGATGGATGCACCAGTTTCAGGTAAAGAACAACGTAACCAGTTGAAACTGAAGACACGTCAAATCAATTAAGGAAAGAAAAGAAAATTTAAATAGACATTAATACGAAATCAATCCACGTGAAGACCCATCAGCAACATATACAAATAACATGTAACCAATTCAAACAATCAAAATAATAGATAGTCACCAATTAATGAGATAGAGAAACAACAACGTCCAAGACCCAGCGGGGCTCCGCTCCTAGTTAGTAAAAATATCAAAGTTTTCGAGAAGTATTAACTTCTCTAAATCGCATGCCATATTTCTATGAAAACAAAAGAGTTATAAGTAAAATCTGGACAGATTACCAACAAGAAGCAGGTTAACGGCATGGCGCATCCATGTTGCTCTCCAACATGTTGCGTATGCTCACGAGGAGATGAAACCCGAGATCACCTATTTCTGTCATGTGAGTTCACACAGAAAATATGGAGAATGATAACGCAAAGATTCAGCAATCGCGCTGTCTTATATATTGAGTGGTCAGAACTGCTCTCCTGGCTATGGTCCCCGAGGAGAAAGAGGGTCATGCTCTTGCGTAAACTGGTCACTCATGCCTTGGTCTTTCACATTTGGAAGAATCGAAACAACCTGATTCACAATCAGATCTCGGCAACAACGTCTACTGTTTTTCAGGGAATCGATAGGGAGGTCAGGAACATCATAACGGCGAGGAAAAACTACAAGGCTTTTCAGCGTCTTAGAGCATTTGCACCGGGGAGTTCACACAATTTTCAAAAAAAAAAAAAATTAAAATAAACAAAAGAAGTGAACCTGTCTCTTATGAATTCACTGCACTGAACCCGGGTCATCACTGTAGCGCGGGCCCCACGGCACGTGGCGGCCCGAGATTGATCCGATTAATTAATTTTTTTTTTTAAACAAAAATCAAACAGAAAAAAAAAAAATAAAAAAAATATTTTGTGAACCCCTTCCATGGGATTCACTGATGCAGATGCTCTTATGCCCCTATGGTTACAATAGTTTATAGCCTTAGTGTCGTTGAAGTTATTACTCTCTGTTTTTATCTTTTTTTTGCCGGAGTGTAATATGTTTAAGATTATGCACTTTGTAAAATCTTTTCATCATTAATATGTTAGCAAAAAAAAAAAGTAATAATTTATATTTGCACTACCACATTCTATTTATCTCACTTTTACGCCTTGGTAAAAGTCATAGTTAATTCATTCCACTATTAAACATAGCCTCCTGATCTGGAATTGGCCACATAAACAAATAGAGCTATTTGTAAAATTGACTCAAAACTCAAAGTCAAACCTAAAATTAACCCATGTTTTTTTTGAATTTTTCTTTTGTCTTATTCACCCCATAAGTTCATATTATTCACGAAAATGCCATTAGTTTTTTTTTCTTTTAAAAAATGGTATTTTTACTCTCTCAACCTCATCATCTTCAAGTATTTACAAGATTGTCATTGCCATCAATACACCAACCACCATGAACAACCAATTTGAAGCTCTTAATGCACCTCAAATCGATTTACACTCCTTCTTTCTCAATTCTTATGAACTAAGAACAACATTTCTTTCACTTTCTCTCCATATTCATCCAAAAAACCCAAGATTTTAATTCTAAAAATTTTATGGTTCATAGAGCTATTGAAGCTAATGATTCTTGGTGGGTCACTTTTGTTTGAGATTCTGGGTGCTTGGAAAAGACTTTTGTGTGCTAAACAAGTTATCTCACTGGTTGAAATTATGAAATTAGTTTTTTTTTTTCAGATATCTTCGTCCAGACGAGACGACTTACATGGAAGCTTCTGGTCAATACAGAGGTTAGTTTTGCAATTGACTTTTAAATGTATTTTTCAAAACAACTTATATGGAAGTCGTCCATCTTTGTTTGTTAAAAAAAAATCTGAGACGACTTCCATTTAAGTCGTCTAAGGTAAACAGGTTAGTTTTGCATTTGACCGGATTGTGTCAGAAATTTGATTAAGTCGTCTAGTAGAAAATTAAAAAATCAATATTTTGTTATACCATGTAAGTCGTCTCATGTTAGACGTCCAGTAAAAGTTAAATTTCTGACACAATCTGGTCAAATGCAAAATTAACCCATTTTCCCTAGACGTCTCGAATTTTTTTTTAACAAACAAAGATGGACGACTTCCATGTAAGTTGTCTAGGTTAAAAATCAATTACAAAACTAACCTAAATGGACGATTTCCTAGATGTCTACCAGACGACCTCCGTGGAAGTCGCATGCGTCAATGTTTAATAAATTTTCATTTTCTCTAAAACTATAATGACTTTTTAATTTTTTTTTTGTTATTCATGTATATTAGTCAATATTGGGGCTATTAAATGAAATTGATAACTTAATGGGTGATATTTATGAGATTACCAACATTCATGCTTAGTAAAGTTTCTAGCCAACTGAGTAGACTTCTGTAGAAGTATTCTACGTTAGTTTTTGTAAATTTGTTAAGTAACTTTAAGATATGTTTATTCAATTTTCAAAAGTGTTAAGTAACTTCAAGAATATCAAGTAACATGGTTTAATGTGTCTTCTTAGACCATAAGATATACTTTTTACTTATGTATCTAAT
Organism: Brassica rapa; assembly: GCF_000309985.2. Classification (NCBI taxonomy): domain Eukaryota; kingdom Viridiplantae; phylum Streptophyta; class Magnoliopsida; order Brassicales; family Brassicaceae; genus Brassica; species Brassica rapa. The sequence continues at coordinate 13,103,664 of NC_024799.2, forward strand.
GAAAGTGTTCTATCTTTGAACTTATGTAATGTTTTATCTTTTGTGAATTTGACTAAGTTATCTTGAGAATTCTTCTCCCTTAGTTGTAATAAATTTGATTATTTTTTTTGTGTTATTGTGTTTTGCTATTGAGGTTGTATCAATAAATTCAATTAGTTCAAGTAATTTTGGCAAGATAATATTGTGGATAATGAACATATTTACCAATTTATCATTAATTTTCTTCAAATTTACAAAAAAAGTCACAACTAAAGGAGTACACATGCAAATCACAAAACAGACCACAAACAAAACTATTATATATCATTCCTCTACAAAGACAAGCTTATACTCCACTGGATATGGAAGAAGACTTCATCAGAAGACTTCCTGGAAGTCGTCTGGAAGACTTCTTTGAAGTCGTCTGGAAGACTTCTTTGAAGTCGTCTGGAAGACTTCTTTGAATTAGCCTGGAAGACTTCCTGGAAGTCGTCTGGCGCATTATATTTTAGAAGACTTCCGAGAAGACTTACCATAAGTCTTCCAAAATCTGATCCAGATATGAAAAACATATATATCAAACCCAGATCTGAAAAACATGCATATCATATCAAAAAATTGTTCAAATGGCTTACAAAAAGAGAAAATGAGTGGAAAATTAGACATATATACTTTTATAGAACACACAAAGTACATATTGAAGTGGAAGATGAGAACCATCTGTTAAAAACATGCAACAAAAAGATAGATTAGTGTGAAAAACATGAGAAAAAAATGAAAAATTCATATAAAGTTTAGTGTTTTCAAGTCAAAGAGATTATAGTGGTTTTGGAGAGTTTTAGTCTGGTAAAAAGGTATGAAATTTATGCAACATAAAGTTACCAAATGAAAAAAAATCAGACATAAAAACAAAACGCTCAGATCTGTTATGAAATAGAGACATGGGAGAAGATTCCGTCAGAAGACTTCCTGAAAATCGTCTGGAAGACTTCTTGGAAGTCGTTTGGAAGACTTCCTGCAAGTCGTCTAGAAGTCTTCTAGCCCAGACGTCTTCCAGATCTGAAAAACATGCATATCCAAATCCATATCTAAAAAACATGCATATCCAAAAACGTTCAAATGGCTTAAATTAGAGAAAATGAGTGGAAGATTAGATAGACCTACCTTTATAGTACACACAAAAATACATATCTAAAATTAATAGATCTACCTTTAAATGAGTGGAAGATGAAAACCATGTGATGAAAAACCAGCAAAAACAAGATAAATTGGTGAGAAAGACATGAGACAAAACAATAAACTGATATAAAGTTTGATGTTTATAAGTTAAAGGAGATTAGAGAGAGGTTGAAGAGTTTTAGAATGAGGAACATTACAACCATTTGAGAGGAGGGAGATAATGTGTAAATTTTTCTTTATATAAGGAGACAAAAAATCCAATTAGGTTAAATATTTTTGATTCAGAAGAGTTTCGAACACTTTCAAGTAAGTCATCCAGAAGACTTCAATATTTGTAGCGGGAAACTAAAATAGAAGACTTCCTAGACGACTTACATGTTAGTCGTCTAGACCCTAAACATAACTTCTAAACTAAACATTTCGTAAAATCAAATTAAACTTAAAAAGTGTTTACTATACATATAAATAAACACATATAGGTAAAAAATTAATTTTTCAAAAAAACATTTAAGCTTTCCAAAATCTAACCCTAAGAATACATACATACTACAACATATGTTGTCAAACCCTAAACAAAAAAATATCATGATTAACTACTTTCACTTATCTATGTTGAAAACTATTCAATTTTATTATATCTTAATTACATCACTTTAAACTATTTACAATTACATGATTTTAATTTTTCACTTGGCAAAATATTTTTTAAACAACTTATAAATTATTTTAAGATTAACAACACCAGACGACTTACCTGACTTACCTGGAATCCGTCCAGATGATTTCCAATATCCCAAAAGACTCAGACGATTTACCGGGACTATATTCGTAAAAATAAGTTCTGTTTTTTTTTGTCACAAGGGGTTTGGTGTATTTTCACTAGGCTTTTAGGTTAGTTTTGCATTTGATTCAAGTTTGGGTATATGTTTGCATTTCAAATCAAGTTTTTAGTCATATTTGGCAAATTCACCTAACAAATATGCGAAAATTTCGTAGTATCTGTAATCCGTTCTGTTCCAAACAAATATTTAGATTCACGATTTGCTTCGATCTGGAGAATGTTGAATATCCGAATATTCGGAATTCTTTTAAGTATTCACAAATTATTTGATTTGATCCATCAATTATTATAAATAAATTAAAAATTAAAAATTATATATAAATAAAAATTAAATATACAAACCTTCATAATATCATAATAATAAAAAATATCATACTAACAAACTAAAATTTTAATGGAAATTTTAAAGAAAAAAAATATTAACAAGCCTAATAAGAAAACTTATATGTTAACATTTGGCTCAATGTAAATATTAAACTGGATATGCAATAAATCAAAAACAAAAAGTTGAAAACAACTTAAAATTAAAAAAATACCAAAATTATAAAATAAATTAGGGATTATTTGTGAAATAATTAAAAAAAGGCAAAGTAGTTTTGTAGAGAGAAGGAAGATAGAGATAGGAAGAGAAAAGAGGAGAGAGTGTAAGTTTGGTTAGTTAGTGAACTATGATTTTTTGTTTTGGTTAGTGAGTACAAATTTCCATATAAAATATGTATAGATATAACTTTTTGTATATAGAATTACATTATATATCTATAAGTTTACGGATTGGATCAGATATTCGGCTTTTAGAAATTAGTATATGTGATTTGTTTCGTTTTTACGGATATCACACTATGTAATTTGCTTTGATTCGATACTTTACGAATATTCGAATGTGTTTGATTTTAACTTTGAAGTGTTTGTTGTTTCTTGCTTTTGATTCTTATTTCTTGGGTTTGATAATTATCTGATTTTTTCTTGACTTCTTGATTTTGAAGTTTTGATTCTTGTTTGGTCAAGTTTTGATATTAATAGTCAAGACTCAAAACCGTGTTGTGGTTGATGTTTGATTATGTTGTATTCTTATGTTCCTTGTTTGATTTTGTTATTTCTTGAGAAACTTTCTAATTTAGCTTTTTATTGTAGATGGCATTTTGTGAGAATCCCAAGGGGATAGATGAACCTATGTGTGGTGTTGATGATGATTTAACAAATGAAGTTCAGACACTAAACTCTCGTAATAAAGGAAAAACGTAAAGAAGTAGAAGGAGGCAGTTGTAGAAAGTCAGCAAAGAAGATTAATCATTGGTATGTGATCAATGTACTAGAAAGAAATAAGACTATGACAAAGCTAGTTTCAACTACTGTGGGAAGGAGCTCGCATGTCCAACCAATTCGGGAATATTTAACAAGAAGAAACATTTGAATATTGCATGCAAGTGTTACAAGGTGTGGCAATCTGCAAACATATTCAATAATCAAGGTGTGTTATTATAGATGGGGACAATAGTAATCTTAGGTTGTGAAAGGTCTATGAAACTGTCTTCAGGGAAGCTACATATGAGATGATGATGATAGGGGAATGACCTTTAGCTTGGGTAGATAGCTTGGTTGGAAGAAACAAATTTTGTTGTCTTTGTGTGATGGAGATAAGTATGACTGAAATTAAAGCTTCGCAAATTTTGAAGTGTAAGATAAATCCATTGTAACTTTTGTTATTAGCATTCACAAAAACGTTTCGATATATATATATATATATATATATAGAACTCTTTGTTTTCTAGCATTTACTCAAAACTTTTTTTTTTTACTCTTTTCAAGAGATTTTGCATTCAACATAAAATAAGATTCCTAGAAAATGAACAGGAGTGTTAGGGTTAAAAAAATATGATGAAGATATGGTGTTAGGGTTAGAAAAATACGTAGAAGTCTTGTTTGCTATCGTCAGGATTAGAAGCTTTTCTTTATGCTTTTCTATACTTTATCATGTTGTAATCATCCATCCTTTAATTAATGAAAAAATTAGTTGAAACTATCAACTTGTGGGTTTAACTGTGAAATAGAGAGAAAGAGAATTTGAAGATAGAAACTACGTCATATTGTTCTTGGACACCCACAATGATATGATTCATTGTTTTCAGTCCATTTGCATATTTGGGAAGAGAATATATATGTGGGAAGTACTTCTCTTTGAAGATTAGTCTAGACCTTTTTATACGTATGAAATGTTAATAAAAAAAAAGATAGAAACATGTTGAAAATAACTGATAAAGTGACAATGAGAATGATAAGATGTGAGACTAAAGAGAAAGGATTTAAATGTGTAAGGAATAGATAGAAAAAGAGAAAATAACCATAAGTTGGTAAGAATATGTAAACTCCAATTCTATCAAAGGTTTTTTTATAGTTTACCAAGCCAGTTTCAGATATTAAGTAAATCCATACATATCAAATCGATTGTGAGATCTATTCAAATAACAGCTCTACAAAGTTCTTTAGTGTCTACAATCTGTAATGTATAAATCGTTTATGTGAAAACGATAGTTATGATTAAGGAAATAATAATTTAAAAATGAAAAGTACTTTCACAAAGTATATATTTGTTGTAGGCAGGTTTCACCAAATTCAAGACCCGATGCAAGAGTCATCACGTTCAATGTCATTAGGGTCGAGAAAAGACAATAGACCCTCTAGCGAGAAGAGAGAACTCTTCCTTGAGAGCCCTCTATGAATGATGAGTATGTTGTAAATTAAAGGGAGAAAGAAATTGTCTATTTCTCATAATTATGAAACTCTTTATATATATAGAGAATTACAATAGATCGTCATAGATAAATGGAAAATATACAAATTCTAAAGCGATTAGGAAAAGAAAATCTTAAGCATACAAGGAAAAGGAAACTGTCTAAGTACAAAGGAAATATGCCTATTTGGTTATGACATTCACAAATCGGTTCATAACACTCCCCCTTAAATGTTATAGCCATAAGAGCTTGTAATACGTTTTGGATGTTGCCTCATTAAAACCTTTTCAGGAAAACCCAGTGGGACAAAACCATGGATAAGGAAAAAGAGTACAACACGTATTACTCCCCCTGATCTGAACCTCACTGAAAAGTTGATGTTGGAAGTAACTTGATGAATAGATCTTCTGAACTGTCACTTGAATGAACATGAAGTACTTGGACCCCTCTCGTCTTCTAGAACTCGTTGGTGAAGAAAACTTGGGTAGAATATGTTACTTAGCCGTCGATCATCCTATACTCTGATCGAATGGACCTTGACTACACGCGCCTACGGCTTGCCCCATGATAGTTGGTATTTCTTTACCATCGGCCACAATCTGATCGAACATATTGAGTTGTGGACCTCCAACCCTGCGGCCAAATATACTCACGAATTTCTTGGCTAATGTTGCTGCAATGGTTTGTTTCATAACCTGTATGAGATCTGATAGATAACATGTATCAACAAAACCAATTAACCCTTCTTTGGGCTGGTTAGTATAAAATAAATCAAAATATATGTCTAATCTCGTCCCAGTGCCTTTAGGTCAGATATGAGCTAAGTTTAGATAGTAAATACACGGCAAAACATGTATTTGGCCTAGTGTAGCTTGCCAGATACATCAAAACTCCTATGGCACTGAGATATAGCATTTCAGGACCAAGAACTTCTTCATCCTCTCTCATTGGACCATGCACACGAATTTGTTTTTTTATCAAATCTCTTGAGTACCTTTTCTATATATGCCATTTGATGCACAAGGATTTTATTATTAATGTACTCAAATTGTAAACCCAAACAGAATTTTGTTTTGCCTAGGTTTTTCATCTCAAATCTTTCTTAAGATATTCAGCTGTTTGGGACATGTATCCAGAGGTTCAGATTATCAACATACACTGATATTTTCGAATTTTTTTATGCAATGTTGTTCTCGAGAACTTGTTTTATCTTTGAGCTCAATAACCTCTGGTACTTCTATCGTTTTATTCAGTGGACCATCTAATTTCCTTTCTTATATATATATAGCCAGACTTATTAGGAATCTAAAAGTATCTGTATCCACCACAAGGCAGTATATTTTCTCATAACTTATTCCTGGTCTATTGTGAGAATCCTTGTGCAATAAGCCGTGCTATATATCTCACGATATCTCATATTCATTTCTCTTACTCACAAAGACCCATTTATATCCACTTGTTTATATCATATGACGTCTATATTATATGACCAAATACGCCTCTCTTCTTTAAATAGTCTAACTCCACGTTTCCATTTAATCCAATCTGATCTTACGAGTGCGCACTCTCATATTGACTTTGGTTCGTTATCCTCGTTTATATCCATTAGTTCAAGTGCTATCTTGTGTATAAATATATCATCTATGTGTCGACATTCTTATGTGTTCCATTATGTTCCAGACATGATATAATCAATTACAAACTCATTATTATCAAGACCATTAGTACCCTGAAGCTTGGCGTCCCAAGCCTCAGTGTTTGGTACCTTAGAGCCGGCTTTGTTTTCATTTCTAGGATGGTTTCCTCGACCTCGGATTTGTTTATCATTCTCTGCACCTTGCTTTTGTTTCCGAGGATTCTTATCTTTTGAACCTATCGGTCTACCACATTTCAAACGTTGTCTAGACTCTGTAGCAACTTGATTATGTCCTTCTTGGACTTCATTTTGAATTGGTGCATTATAAGCTGGTACTAGATTTTGACCCGCGCTTGGAAAGCGCAGATTTTTTTGGATTATATTATAATACAAAGTCTTATGATATCGAAAAATATAATTTTTAACAGTTATATAATCCACGAATTAGTTTATTTGAGATTTTATATGTGTACACTTTTACGTAAGTTTCTTTTAGACATGAGAATTAAATCCGGATCAAAAAAATAAACCGAACCGATTCGAAAATATATGTTTAGTTCAGGTCCAGAGAAGATAACCTATTGGTTTTTTTTCCGACCCGCATGTCTTTGTTTGAGTCTGGGTCCTACCCTATACCTCATAATAAACATGTTGTGTTTATTAGGTATATTTGGATATTTCGAATATGTTTCCGGTATTATGGATATTTTTTTAAATTTTTTGGTTTACGATTAAAGTTTTTGATTTCAGGTAAATTTTCAAAAAACAAAATTGGGCATTTTTCAGTTCATCATATCAGATTTTAAATTTTTAGGTATTTGAATTTTTTGCGTTTTGGTTTGGAGTTTCGAATATTTTTCAGATTTTTTAGATATTTCAAAAAATTTAAGATCCTAAATACCCAAACATATTTGGACCCATTACGTTCATATCAGCTCTAACAACCTTTTGATATAGAGTTTTAACGTTATCATAAGAAATAATATTAGGATATGTTAAAAATATTTAAAATATTGTATGGTTAGAATGATTAATGGTATTACCAAAAAAAAATAGTTATACATGACTTCAACAACTTTTTTATATTAGATTTTTTAAGACTCTTTCTCTTTTAATAGTGTTGATTCTTTTTTTAAGTGAAAAGTACATAAAAGTATAATATCTAAACCAATAATTTTCAAAATCGTTTATAATCAATACTGATATCGTGAAGTCGGGTTAGCTTTAAAAGAACCAATGAATTTCTACATTTTTGTGAATGTAACATGAATATTCAGAAAACTCATTTTTAAATATGAAAATATCTATCAAACTATAGACGGTTGAAATTTTAGTATATAATATGAGATTTTAGTGGAAAAGTTTATATATTATATGATTACTTTATTATAAAGGAAAGATGAAGTTAAAATGTACACATATATGTCGTGTAACTTCTCTTGCTTTAAATCATATATTATATGATAAAAGTGATAATATAAAACATTAGTTTCAATACTTTTACGATTAAAATCAAAATGGTAAATATAGAAATAGTAATGATTAGAATTTATTAGTGAGATTTGAATAAATAAAAGAATTGAATAAATTATTGTTAGAGAAATATATGGTAACATATTGTTAGTCTAAATTTAAGGTAAGACAAAAAATAATGAGTTAAATGAAAAGGTCCAAACAACTTTTATAGGTAGATTTTTTTAAGACTCCTTCCCTTTTAATAGTATTGACTAGATTTTGACCCGTGCAACCGCACGGGTGTTTGTTTTCATTTTTCTATACATAAATTATTGTTTTAGAACATAAGTGGTATATATTTTTAATGTTAATCATATACTTAAATATTTATATAACTATTTCAAATACAATAATTTTACAATTTACATGTTATAATTAATTAGTTGTTTAAACCTTATGTATTTGCCACTTCTTATTATATATTTATCTTATTGTATTTTCATTTAGTTATTAAGTAAATTAATATATTCATGAGAAAATATATTTAAAAAATATTTTGTATTTAGTTTATGCTTAATTCTGATCCGTATTTCAAAACTAGATTTCTTTTTATCAATATTTTTATGCTTATTCATTTTAGATAATTTATTATTGTATATATAAAAATGTAAGATATGTTAATTTTTAGACATGTATTATATAGTTTGTTAATTTTAAGCTGTTCTATCATCATATTATATTTTAAATAAATAGTTTATATTTATGAAAATAAAATTTATAAATTTATCAATTGAATATAATTTTGTCATATTTATTTTAGTATAATAATTATATTTTAACATGATCATAACTATAAAAGTAGACAAAATAGGATATAATTTATTTATTTTCATTTCTAAACGATAACTTAAAATACATTAAGTTATTGTTTAAAGGGGTTTTTGCAAAATTGACCTACAACTTAAAGTCAAACACAAAACTAACCTCCCTTTTTTTTGAAAATTGGTTTTGCCCTATTCACCCCACAAGTTCATATAATTTACGAAAATGCCATCAATTTTTTTTTTTTTTCAAAAATGACATTTTTACTCTCTCACCTTCATCATCTTCAAGTAATTACAAGATTGCCATTATCATCAATACCACAACCACCATGAACAACCAATTTGAAGCTCTTAATGCTCCCAAAATCGATTTACCCTTCTTCTTTTTCCATTCTAGTGAACTAAACACAACATATTTCTCACTTTCTCTCCACAATGAGCTAAAAAAACCCAAGATTTTGATTTTAAAATTTTTATGGTTCATAGAGTCATAGAAGCTAACGATTATGGGTGGGTGACTTTCGTTTGTGATTCTGTGTGCTTGGAGAAGCCTTATGTATGCTAAGGAACTTATCTCACCAATTTAAGGTATGACATCGAGTTTTTTTCCAGATCTGTTCGTCAGACGACTTACTTGGGAAGTCGTCTGGCTGTAGACGACTTACCCGGAAGTCGTCTGGCTGTAGACGACTTACCTGGAAGTCGTCTGGCTGTAGACGACTTACTTGGAAGTCGTCTGGTCAACGCAGAGGTTATTTTTGCAATTGACTTTGAAATCTGTAACCTGAGACGACTGAAAGTTAAGTCGTCTACTATTGTTTGGTTTCAAAAAAAATTCCAAAGAACCTAGACGACTTACATTTCAGTCGTCATAGGTTAGTTTTGCATTTGACTAGATAATTTCAAAAGTTTGACTTCCCCAGACGACTTACATTTCAGTCGTCTGGTGAAAATTAAAATAATAATATATTTTTTAAAGTAAACGACTTACAATTAAGTAGTCATAGGTTAGTTTTGCAATTGAAAAAAAAAACTTCAAGATTTAATTATACACAGACGACTTATAATTCAGTCGTCCATCAGACGACTTAATTGTAAGTCGTCCAGGATTTTTTTCCGAGATTCTGGTCAAACCTCGTAAATCCTGGACGACTTACATTTCAGTCGTCTCGTGGACGACTGAATTATAAATCGTCTGTATATAATTAAATCTTGAAGTTTTTTTTTTCAATTGCAAAACTAACCTATGACGACTTAACTGTAAGTCGTCTACTTTTAAAAAAATATTATTATTTTAATTTTTACTAGACGACTGAAATGTAAGTCATCCAAAAAGTCAAACTTCTGAAATAATCCAGTCAAATGCAAAACTAACCTCTGACGACTGAAATGTAAGTCGTCTAGCTTTTTTGGAGTTTTTTTTTAACCAAACAATAGTAGACGACCTAACTTTCAGTCGTCCGAAATAACAGATTTCAAAGTCAATTGCAAAAATAACCTCTGCGTTGACCAGACGACATATAGTTTAGTCGTCTAGACAACTTAGATTGAAGTCATCCGCGTCTTATCCACTAGTTTTTAAGTCTTCTACGTTAGTTTTTGAATAACTTGTATTTTTAAGAGTGATAAGTAACTTCAAGATATGTAAAACTCATATTTACAAAATATGTTCTCTCCCTTAGTTTTACTAAAGTGACTAAGTTTTTCAATGCAAACTTATAAAAAATATGATATGCTTTGACTAGTTACTATTGTTTGTTTCCATCTCTTAAGTATTATTGTTATAGACAATAATGATGACTATTGTTATGAGTTGGAAGAAGGGTTAAAATGCTTCTTAAAATGTTGTATCAATATGAAACTACCAACATTCTTGTTTATTAAGATGAGAAAAAGGCCATTGGAGTTTATTATTGCATATGAGAGATCTAAAGATAAGAAAAAGGCTACTGAAGTCTATTATTTCATTGATTTGTAAATGTGTAAACACATTGTTAGCACATTTAATACATCTTGGAAAACATTATTACTGATTTTACAAAAAATTCACATCTAAAAGAGTATACATGCAATTCACAAAACAGACCACAAACAAAACTATTATAGATCATTCATCTACAAAGACAAGCTTTTATTCCACTTGAGTAGACAAGACCAGACGACTTTTAAGAAGTCCAGACGACTTCTAAGAAGTCCAGACGACTTCCAGGAAGTTCAGACGACCTTGTCAGAAGACTTTTAGGAAGTTCAGACGACTTCCAGACGACTTTACAGGAAGTCCAGACGACTTTTAGGAAGTCCAGACGACTTTTAGGAAGTCCAGACGACTTCCAGACGACTTCTAGACGACTTCCAGACGACTTCCAGATGACTAACAAGTAAGTCGTCCCAGAAGTCTTCCAGATCTGAAAAACCTGCATATTAAATCCAGATCTGAAAAACCTGCATATTCAAAAACGTTCAAATGGCTTAAAAACAGAAAAAAATGAGTGGAAGATTAGATAAATCTACCTTTACAGAACACACAAAAATACATATCTAAAAATAATAGATCTACCTTTAAATTAGTGGAAGATGAGTATCATCTAATTAAAAACCTGCAAAAAAAAAATAGATTAGTAAGAAAGACATGAGACAAAATTGAAAAATTCATATAAAGTTTGGTGTTTTCAAGTCAAAGAGATTAGAGTGGGTTTGGAGAGTTTTAGTTTGGGAAAAAAGTAAGAACTTTATACAACAAGAAGTTACCAAATGAAGAAAAATCAGACATAAGAACTTACCAAAACGCTCAGAAAAATCCAGACGACTTCCTAGAAGTCCAGACGACTTCCTGGAAGTCCAGACGACTTCCTGGAAGTCCAGACGACTTTGTCAGAAGACTTCCAAGAAGTCCAGACGACTTCCAGACGACTTCCAGACGACTAACAGGTAAGTCGTCCCAGAAGTCTTCCAGATCTGAAAAACCTGCATATCCAAAAACGTTCAAATGACTTAAAAATAGAGAAAATGAGTGGAAGATTAGATAAATCTACATTTATAGAACACACAAAAATACATATCTAACCTGCAAAAGAGATAGATTAGTAAGAAATACATGAGACAAAACTGAAAAATTCATATAAAGTTTGGTGTTTTCAAGTCAAAGAGATTAGAGAGAGGTTGGAGAGTTTTAGAATGATGAACATTACATTTTTGTTGCAGCCATTTGAGAGGATGAGAGAGAATGTGTAAATTTTTCTTTATATAGGGAGACAAAAAATCCAATTAGGTTAAATATTTTTGACTCAGACGACTTCCTGGACGACTTACATTTCAGTCGTCTGGTGAAGAAATTAAAACAGACGACTTACATGTAAGTCTTCCAGAAGACTTTAATATTTTTAGCGGAAAATTAAATTTTTTTAGCGGGAAACTAAAATAGAAGACTTTCCAGACGACTTACAAGTAAGTCGTCTGGTTTAAATTATTCAAGCGGGAAAATAATTTTTTAAAAAAATTTTAGGCGGGAATATTTGGACGACTTACATGTAAGTCGTCTGTTTTAATTTCTTCACCAGACGACTGAAATGTAAGTCGTCCGAGTAAAATGATCCGGTTAGGTTAAAACGTACATTGGTAAAATATAAGGTTCGGTACGATGTGGACGACTGAAATATACGTCGTCCGGGTAAATTATTCAACAGACGACTGAAATATAAGTCGTCCACACCCTAAACATAACCCCTAAACTTAATTATCTAATTAAACACTTCATAAAACCAAATCAAACTTGAAAAGTGTTTACTATACACAAAAATAAACACATATAGGTGAAAACTAATTTTTGAAAAAAATATTTTAGTTTTCCAAAATCTAACCCTAACAATACATACAATACTACAACATATGTTTGTCAAACTCTTAAACCAAAGTATTTCATGATTCACTACTTCCACTCATCTATCTTCAAAACAAATCAATTTTATCATATCTTAATTTATATCAGTTAAAACTGTTTATAATTACTTGATTTTTATTTTTTACGCATCAAAATATTTTTTTTCAAGATTTATAAATTATTTTTAAAATAAACTGGTACCAGACGACTTACACTTCAGTCGTCCAGACGACTTCCAACATCTCAGACGACTCAGACGATTTACTGGGGCTATATTTGTAAAAATGGCTTCTGTTTTTTGGTTTGGTCACAAGGGGCTGAGCTGTAATTTCACTAGGCTTTTAGGTTAGTTTTGCATTTGATTCAAGTTTGGGTATAGGTTTGGGATTAAAATCAAGTTGTGGGTTAGTTTTGGCAAAAACCCCTTGTTTAAATATTACACAGATTTATTAGAATTTTTAAAATATAATATATAAATATAAATGGACCTAATGGACCTATTCATAGATATAAATAACATTAATTTGTGAAAAAAGGTTGTGACTTTATTATATTTAGCTCAATTATATAGATTTTTTTTATTTTTCATTTTATATAACTGAATATATTAATGTATAATAATATGTTAAACTAATTTCGAAATTAATGAAAATATTTAAATATAATTTCGAAAAAGAAGATCTTGTAAAAATCTTTTTAAACAGATTTGTTAGAATTTTAAAATAAATATATTTATATTTAAAATGAAAAGATATCAAAAGATACTATGATTAAAATATTTTAAAAATTATATTTATTATTAGTCTGAATTAAAATATAATATGAATTTCTATGAATAAGTCTATTAGGTCCATTTTTAAAAAAATCACACATAAATCAAGATTGTGACTTCTGTTTTAATATATAAGATATATGACTTAGTCACTCTCTTTCGGGTCAGCAAATGAGTCTTGCAATTGATTAGCTAGCTTTTGTAAATGTATTATTGTGGGAACCGAAATTCGCACTGTCGATTTCTGTTTAAATAAGGAAACTAGGAAAACCCTAATTTCCCAGAGGTCCCGGATCTCTGCGAGAGCCAACGACAAGTGATCGAATATATGCGGAAATCATGAAAAGATAACAAACGAGTTTAGAGAAAACAGTAGATTTTATTTCGAGTCCGCGTAAGAGCGTTGCGATCATTACAAGGGATCATAAAAGCTTTGGCCGCAAAGGCTGTCAGCGAGTTACTTAGTTCTAGCAGCCTAAAAGCTCAAACCTATTTGAGTCGCAGCTCGATAACAAAAGACGAAAAAGATAAATAAAAGGTTTTTGATTGATTTCGGACTGAACCTTGTTAAAGGCTGCCTACGTACCCCTTTCGAGGATCAAGCCGAACGTAGTTCAATTGATAGAGCTGGACAAGAGATCGAACTGCCTAGGCGAGTTCGTCTAGTAATTGAGTGCCAGTCATAGAAACCGAACTTGTCGAGAATAAAGCCTAAAGTTTCTAAGTGCAGAGAATTCCGAGTCTAAAAAGCTCTCACTCTTGCTCCTCGCCTAGAACTCCTTATATACTAGCTCCAAAGTCGGTTTACGCTTTTACTCTTCTGCCCTTAAGCCGTCATAGCATAAAAATGGAGATATTCCATTTTTCCCGATCTTCACAATTATCTTCAAAACTTCCGTATTTATCCGCGGAAACTTGACATTTATCCTTCCTTGTGGACCAAGCGTAAACCATGCTGTGGTTTACGGGCTTTTGATTAGTAAAATCGTAGGATGGGCCTCGAGTCGTGTTTTAGGTCCCTTTGGGCCGTCTTCCGACTCGACACGTTTACTACGAGTTTTCCGCGGTTACTAATCCGCGAAGTTTGATCGATGAATTAGAATGGCGGGAAACATGGACTGAGCTTGCTACGGTCTTCAGGAGATAGCATTCGAAGGTTTTGACGAGAATGCAAGAACTGGTGTCGTATTGACGTTCGGAAAGGTTCAATCGCTACACAGCGACCGAACTTTGGCTCGAGCCCGGTCGCTTCGTAGCGACCGAGCGGGACGAGCGCTCGGTCGCTACGTAGCGACCGAGCTTGGCTGAGCTCGGTCGCTACGTAGCGACCGAGCGGGACGATCGCTCGGTCGCTACGCAGCGACCGAGCTTTGGCTCGAGCTCGGTCGCTACGTAACGACCGAGCGGGACGATCGCTCGGTCGCTACGTAGCGACCGAGCTTTGGCTCGAGCTCGGTCGCTACGTAGCGACCGAGCGGGACGATTGCTCGGTCGCTACGTAGCGACCGAGCTTTGGCTCGAGCTCGGTCTCTACGTAGCGACCGAGCGGGACGATCGCTCGGTCACTACGTAGCGACCGAGCTTGGCTGAACTCGGTCGCTACGTAGCGACCGAGCGGGACGATTGCTCGGTCGCTACGTAGCGACCGAGCTTTGGCTCGAGCTCGGTCGCGACGTAGCTACCGAGCGGGACGATCGCTACGTAGCGACCGAGCGAGACGGATGCTCGGTCGCTACGTAGCGACCGAGCTTGGCTCGAGCTCGGTCGCTATGTAGCGACCGAGCTGTGTGCATGCTTGGTTGCCGCGTATCGATCGAGCTTGGCTTGTGCGCGGTCTGATTTCCATACTCGAGCTTGTCTGCGGCCGATTTGGATACATGTCCGTTGCCTTCGGACAATCGGTATTTAGTGGTTCGATTGAGATTTGGACGATATTTTACTGCAAGGCTGTTCGTAAAGATATCTTTACGAAGATTACTTTTCGTAAAAACGGTTATGCTGATTTTTACGGACTTTCAGACATTGATTCCGTCGTGACCATTTTGACCCCAACAGTTAGCCCCCCAGCTCGTTAGAATCATGAGCTTCTAGCGTGAGGTTCTAGCGAGTGGCTTGGCAAGTTAGGCAAGTTAGGTGAGTTAGGCGGAATTAATGGTTGAAAAGGTCTGTGGTAAGTATCTTCTCGCTCTCCTAAAAGTAGAAAACGCGATAAGATTGGGGCTGCGCCTTATGACGGCTGCCTACGTACCCTTGTTGAAGGGATCAAGCCTTTCGTAGTTCATCTTGGAGTTAAGGTTCTTATGACTAGTTTTCCAGTAGGACCTTTATGGTCTAGTTTTTATGTAGCGGTTATAAGGCGTGTTGCTGCCGATGGCATTTTGTATGGGTGTAGAGGGAAGACTACGAGTTGTCGTCTCGTAATCTAACTCTGTGTGAATTGCCATATCCATAATCTGTTTCGAGAGTTTTCCGCAGTGTGTAAACTTGCGGGATTTTCTGAAGACGTTCGAATATTGGCAAAGAGACAAATTTTGGGATCTCGTATCAGGGTGTTTGATACTATGCCTAGAGATGTTAGAGACCAGTGCGCTGGGTTTAGGGCAAGACCTAGGTTTACTCCTGGTTTTAGAGGGTGCGATGACTAATTCGACTTACGTATCCCGTTTCAGTTTCATCCTGATTCCATACCGATTTAAAGTCCGCGATAGGTTCTCGGCTTATACGACTTGTATGGTTGGAATCGAGCATCTCTGCGGAGACCGGAAGTGCTGGACCAAAATTTCGGATTTCTTTTATAGCGCTATTATCCTTGTGTCGGATGTAAGAGAGTCATCTTCTACGAGATGGCTAAGTCTGTTTAGGACGTTAAGAGTTTGTTGTGATCAGCAACAAACTTAATGGTAAAAATTACTATTTTGAGTCTTCGCGAAGAATGTGTTTTGAGAAGATGTTAGTGCGTCTGACTGTCTGGTCTTCCATGAATGTGTTTTTATCGAGGAAGGAAATTTCGTCGAAGAACTAATCTTCAGGCGTCCGCGACGTCTCGCGATGCTGAAGATTTGTTATTCTTTCGTATGCCACGTTTCGTGCTTGAAATGTTCGCGGGCTTTGAAGATATTTCGCGATGTTGCGAGGGTTTAGTATTAGCCCTGTGTTTGAGAAACATTCTGGTTTGACTAAGAATGTTCGCAGCCAAAAATTGTTGTTCCTGCTCGGATGCTAATAGTTTTGTTTGCGATCGAGGAATTATGACTGAGGTGTCGTGTAAATTTGTCCATGGGAACAAGTGTTTTCCTTCATGGTGCTTTGTGAAGAGTTGGCCTTCCGAGATGTATTTCGTGCATTTTTTAGGATGTTTCGTATAGCTCTAGAAGCTTTGTTACGAATTTTTCCTTACATGCCGCGTATTGTGGTTAAAACGTTGCGGGCTTAAAGTGAATTGTGGAGCGTATTGAACTTGGTCAATTTTCGAAAAGTTTAGATTTTCCGTTAACCGTTTGGTTGTTAGGACTTAGTTTCGTTATGAAGAATTTATCATATGATTTCCGATTGTGGGCTATACGATAATTTATCATATCATATAACCGATTTTACGAAGGTCGTAAATCAGTGATATGTATACATATGTCAAAGTAGCATTGTTTCTGCGGGTTCTACGAGAAACGTTCCCGCTGTGATTTTGATCTTAGGTGAAAGTTGCTTGGCGTTACCCATGGAGTATTACCGAAGTTTATTTCAATACGATCTAGTCGCGGAACGTTTTTCATAGGTTTTTCGAGAGGATTCTCATGACACATTTGTTTCTTGAAAGAATTGGTCAACCAGAAGTGGATCTAGCTAACCATCGGGAGGAAAGTGCTCCTTTTAATGTGCACGATGCTACATATATTCTCGAGTTTTCTTCGTCGCAAATGTTTTCGATACTTTTCCGTGACTTACTTGGTACAACGGAAACTGAAAGAAATGCTTTGGTGATTGAAGATTTCTCGCCGCTAAGTTTAAAACGAAACTGGCTTTCTGAAGCCGGAAAAGGCTTCAATACTTTGGCTAATCGTCGAGTTTCAGTTTGATATTGGTACAAGTTTTCTGTACGCATGATTGCGACAAGAAATGATGTATAGTTTTTGAGATTATGTTCATGATCGTCTGGATATGTTGCTAGCGTTTAGACGAATATTAAGATTGTCGTTTGCCTATTCTTGACGATTTGCAGAAGTTTTTTGAAGTTTGGGAGTATACGAGTATAGTATACGTACCTACTCCCCCTTTTTTTTTACGAAAGAAAAACGGTTGAACCGATACTTTGAAGGGTTGTGTACGTTTCCTCTCCTGATGTTTGGAATGATCGATAATTCGGGACGATTTATAGACGACGCTTGGACTGTGATTTGGTTGTTTCCACGTTGACGACTTGGGATATGTCGGTTCCGAGAAAATTGCCAGAAACGAATCGGTTTTAAGACGACGTTCATGTCTCTAACTTTTTCTCTCTTTAGGAAGCGAGCTTGATATGCGTGGCGATCATTTCTCGACTTTCGGAGAGTTTAGATCGGTTTGCAAGATCTGGATGAACAATTATGGGACAATATATCGAGACAGGAAAAATCGCTTAAAACTTAGTTCGCTAGACTATCCGCCTAGGTTTTACGTTCCCTAAAGTTCTATGGCAGCCTCAAAGTAATTTCCTACGAAAATTCCAAGTCTGATTTCAAAAATTTCAAGTCGGAAATACCTTAGTTCTCTCGAAGATGCAGTTTTGTCCCTTCTCAGTTTTGCGTGCTCATTTCCGTTTCCTATTCTCGTGTATGTTCGCCATTTCCGATATTGGTGTTTATCCTTTGAAACTTGACATTTATCTTCCGAACTTGACTGTTATCTTCTCCTTAGATAAGACGTCGATTTTTGTAAAAAGGTCCAACGTAATCGTATAGTTAAGGCGGCTAAGGTGTTAAGTTAACCATTGCCGTTTTATACGATTAATCTGAATCCATGCGAGAAAATAGGTCTTTGCGGTTTTTTTTTTTTTTGTATCGTAAAGTCTCAATGGTAACTTCAATCGAGGCGAAACAAGAGACGTTTCGATCGAGATTCGAAAGTGAACGCAAAGATGGAGGTAGGGTGAGCAGAAACAAGCCAAGGAGTTTAAGATGAGGTTTACTTGTTTTTGTCATAAAATCTCAACGGAAACTCCGATTGAGACGAAACGAAAAGCGTTTCGATGAGAATTCAAAGGAGAACGCAAAGGAGGACCCCTTTGAGGCCTGACAGGTTGCTATAGCAAGTGAGGATGTCATCTCGGTCGCTATAGCGAGTGGAAGGGAGCCGAGACGAGTCCCACTTGTTTTCGTCGTAAAATCTCAACGGAAACTCCGATTGAAACGAAACGAAAAGCATTTCGAAGAGGATTCAAAGGAGAACGCAAAGGAAGAACCCTTTGAGGACTTACAGGTCGCTACGTAGCGACTGACAATCTGACAGGTCGCTACGTAGCGAATGGAAGCAAGCCAAGAAGCGTCCTACTTGTTTTCGTCGTAAAATCTCAACGGAAACTCCGATTGAGACGAAACGAAAAGCGTTTCGACGAGGATTCAAAAGACAACCCAAAGGAGGACCTTTCTGAGGCCTTACAGGTCGCTACGTAGCGACTGACAATCTGACAGGTCGCTACGTAGCGAGTGGAAGCAAGCCGAGACGAGTCCCACTTGTTTTCGTCGTAAAATCTCAACGGAAACTCCGATTGAGACGAAACGAAAAGCGTTTCGACGAGGATTCAAAAGAGAACCCAAAGAAGGACCTTTCTGAGGCCTTACAGGTCGATACGTAGCGACTGACAGTCTGACAGGTCGCTACGTAGCGAGTGGAAGCAAGCCGAGAAGAGTCCCACTTGTTTCGTCGTAAAATCTCAACGGAAACTCCGATTGAGAGGAAACGAAAAGCGTTTCGACGAGGATTCAAAAGAGAACCCAAAGAAGGACCTTTCTGAGGCCTTACAGGTCGCTACGTAGCGACTGACAGTCTGACAGGTCGCTACGTAGCGAGTGGAAGCAAGCCGAGAAGAGTCCCACTTGTGTTTGTCGTAAAATCTCAACGGAAACTCCGATTGAGACGAAACGAAAAGCGTTTCAACGAGGATTCAAAAGAGAACCCAAAGGAGGACCTTTCTGAGGCCTTACAGGTCGCTATGTAGCGAGTGGAGAGTTGGCTTGAGCTCGGTCACTACGTAGCGACCGAGCCGTGTGCGTGCTCGGTCGCTACGTAGCGACCGAGCAGCGTGTGTGCTTGGTCGTTACGTAGCGACCGAGCAGCGTGTGTGCTCGGTCGCTACGTAGCGACCGAGCAGCGTGTGCGTGCTCGGTCGCTACGTAGCGACCGAGCTGTGTAATCGTTTTGTTGTGTTTCCTTTTTCCGCGATTAACGTAGGGGTTTTTCAGCTGTTTTTTTTGGAGAACAAGTTTTATCCTTCCGAGATGTTTTCGGAAAACGTGTTTTGGTAAAACCCTTACGCATCGAGATTTGTTTACGGGGTTTTGATAAGATTTATCGTTTCCCTTCTTGTTTACAGGGAGAAATCGCGAGCTTGTTTTAGTGCTCTTCCTGTGGCGGAAGGTCGCGACTAAGTTTTCGATTTTGTTGAAAACTACGGCGTTTGCGTAAGCGTTGGCCATAGGAGCAGTCAGTGCTGCGAGTTTGTCTTTCATATATCCAAACATCGTTTCGATCAAGCGTTTTGTGGCCATGAGTAAGAGTAATCCGTAACCCCCCTCCTTCTAGTGTCAAACTGTGGGAACCGAAATTCGCACTGTCGATTTCTGTTTAAATAAGGAAACTAGGAAAACCCTAATTTCCCAGAGGTCCCGGATCTCTGCGAGAGCCAACGACAAGTGATCGAATATATGCGGAAATCATGAAAAGATAACAAACGAGTTTAGAGAAAACAGTAGATTTTATTTCGAGTCCGCGTAAGAGCGTTGCGATCATTACAAGGGATCATAAAAGCTTTGGCCGCAAAGGCTGTCAGCGAGTTACTTAGTTCTAGCAGCCTAAAAGCTCAAACCTAGTTTGAGTCGCAGCTCGATAACAAAAGACGAAAAAGATAAATAAAAGGTTTTTGATTGATTTCGGACTGAACCTTGTTAAAGGCTGCCTACGTACCCCTTTCGAGGATCAAGCCGAACGTAGTTCAATTGATAGAGCTGGACAAGAGATCGAACTGCCTGGGCGAGTTCGTCTAGTAATTGAGTGCCAGTCATAGAAACCGAACTTGTCGAGAATAAAGCCTAAAGTTTCTAAGTGCAGAGAATTCCGAGTCTAAAAAGCTCTCTCTCTTGCTCCTCGCCTAGGACTCCTTATATACTAGCTCCAAAGTCGGTTTACGCTTTTACTCTTCTGCCCTTAAGCCGTCATAGCATAAAAATGGAGATATTCCATTTTTCCCGATCTTCACAATTATCTTCAAAACTTCCGTATTTATCCGCGGAAACTTGACATTTATCCTTCCTTGTGGACCAAGCGTAAACCAGGCTGTGGTTTACGGGCTTTTGATTAGGAAAATCGTAGGATGGGCTCGAGTCGTGTTTTAGGTCCCTTTGGGCCGTCTTCCGACTCGACACATTTACTACGAGTTTTCCGCAGTTTCTAATCCGCGAAGTTTGATCGATGAATTAGAATGGCGGGAAACATGGACTGAGCTTGCTACGGTCTTCGGGAGATAGCATTCGAAGGTTTTGACGAGAATGCAAGAACTGGTGTCGTATTGACGTTCGGAAATGTTCATTCGCTACACAGCGACCGAACTTTGGCTCGAGCCCGGTCGCTTCGTAGCGACCGAGCGGGACGAGCGCTCGGTCGCTACGTAGCGACCGAGCTTGGCTGAGCTCGGTCGCTACGTAGCGACCGAGCGGGACGATCGCTCGGTCGCTACGCAGCGACCGAGCTTTGGCTCGAGCTCGGTCGCTACGTAGCGACCGAGCGGGACGATTGCTCGGTCGCTACGTAGCGACCGAGCTTTGGCTCGAGCTCGGTCGCTACGTAGCGACCGAGCGGGACGATCGCTATGTAGCGACCGAGCTTTGGCTCGAGCTCGGTCGCTACGTAGCGACCGAGCGGGACGATTGCTCGGTCGCTACGTAGCGACCGAGCGGGACGATCGCTCGGTCGCTACGTAGCGACCCAGCTTGGCTTAACTCGGTCTCTACGTAGCGACCGAGCGGGACGATCGCTCGGTCGCTACGTAACGACCGAGCTTTGGCTCGAGCTCGGTCGCTACGTAGCGACCGAGCGGGACGATCACTCGGTCGCTACGTAGCGACCGAGCTTGGCTCGGGCTCGGTCGCTACGTAGCGACCGAGCTTGGCTCGGGCTCGGTCGCTACGTAGCGACCGAGCGAGACGGATGCTCGGTCGCTACGTAGCGACCGAGCTTGGCTCGAGCTCGGTCGCTATGTAGCGACCGACCTGTGTGCATGCTTGGTTGCCGCGTATCGATCGAGCTTGGCTTGTCCGCGGTCTGATTTCCATACTCGAGCTTGTCCGCGGCCGATTTGGATACATGTCTGTTGCCTTCGGACAATCGGTATTTAGTGGTTCGATTGAGATTTGGACGATATTTTACTGCAAGGCTGTTCGTAAAGATATCTTTACGAAGATTACTTTTCGTAAAAACGGTTATGCTGATTTTTACGGACTTTCAGACATTGATTCCGTCGTGACCGATTTTGACCCCAACAATTATCTTTTAGACGTCTAATTCACATTCTTTAGTCTGAGGATCTTGCCAAGACAATGATGGTTGATTCCATGTAATCTCTTTTACTCTTTTACCAGCTTATTACTTTTTTCCCCTTAATCCGTATACCTGGCCTCAAACTGATCACCCATATTTGGCTCAAGGTACTTAATAATCGTGGGAGAATCATATCCAACATATATCCCCATCCTCCTTTGAGGTCCCATCTTAGTTCTCTGTGGTGGAGTAATTTGTATATAGACGGCACATCCAAATGTCTTACGATGGGATGTCTGGCTCTTGACCCGTTATCTAATCGATGGGAAATATCTATGCTCACTAAATGGGCTGATGCGTATTAACTTAGATGCATGTAAATTTCGTGTGGCCCAAGCTGTGACTGGGAGTTTTGACCTCATAAGTAATGGTCTAGCAATCTTCTGTATGCGTTTAATAAAAATTTCGGCCAAGCCTTTCTTGGTATGAAACATATATCACGGAATTGTCCACACTTACCCCCATGGACATACCATAATCATTTAAATGCTTGAGACATGTATTTACCAGTTTATTATTTACTTAGTCTCTTTGACTGGTGATGGCCTATCAATGAGTTTTCCTTGTGTACATGCTATACACGTGAGATTCTTTGGGATAACCCTTTCTTCCTTTCAATGTGTGCCCATTTGTATATCAATTTCGCATTATGTTTGAACCAGGATGGCCAATCTGGTTATGCCATAAAGTGAATATTTTTCGCAGGCATTTAGCCTCTATCATCCTGATCTTGACATAGTAAAGACCAGTAGATAATGCATGTATAGTCTCGACCATTTTTCTATGGTCTTGGGCGAATTTTATATATCTAAAAGGAACTTTTTATTTCCTTTGCCCATTGTTTCAATATGGAAACCACTCTTATATCTTTTAAACTCAATGGGTTTCTATGAGTGAATATAAATCATTAGATCTCTTTAGTCTGGCCGTAGCCTATCATGAGAATGGCTATACCCGCAACTATATTTCTTATAAATTTATATATTTGAAAAATCATTCATTCCTTTTATTAAGTTCAGAGCAAACAAAGCAATAAAATAAATTCAAAGTGATAAAACAAAGCAAGTATAAAAACAAAACAAACACAGAAGTCGAAATCAACATTATTCTTTTAGGCAATCAGAAGTTTCATATTCCGTAGGATCATCTCTTTCATGATCAAAAATCATCTTTACCATCTTTATATACCAAGTGGGCTTCAGGATTCTTCCCTTTCAGACTCTCTTGATAGAGGTCACAAAGATGTTAGGGAGTCCTACATATCTTAGCCCAATGGTTCCCCATTCCACATCTATGGCACACTGATTTGGTCGAGCTTTGTGGTTTAAAGGATATACCACGGTCTCTGCCTCGACCATGACTCAAATTAGGTTGATACCCAGGGCCTTTGCCATAGTGGTTCCCACGGCCAAATGTATAATAGTGGCCATGGCCACGTTCTTTCTACCCTCCACGGCCATGGCCGTGTGGTCTATCATCCTGGACGTGGTTAGATTCTTTGGATTCTTTTTTTTCCTTTGCGGCCTTATTGGCTTCAGGTAATGGGGTTGATCCAGGAGGTCTCAATTCATTGTTTCTTATTAGCTAGCAATAGACTCATCCATGGACTTGTAGTCCTGGATTCTGAGATTCCTC
Organism: Brassica rapa; assembly: GCF_000309985.2. Taxonomy (NCBI): domain Eukaryota; kingdom Viridiplantae; phylum Streptophyta; class Magnoliopsida; order Brassicales; family Brassicaceae; genus Brassica; species Brassica rapa. The sequence continues at coordinate 13,127,372 of NC_024799.2, forward strand.
CAAAGCTTTCGGTAATAACACCTTTCTTTGGTGATCATATCTCGATTTGAATTCTGTCCAAAGGTCTAGAGGATTCTCAATTGTCAAATACTGATATTTGAGACTCTCAATAAGATGATGGCGAATAATTAATATTGCCATGTATCAATCTTTCTTATTGGCATTATTGCCTTCTATGATACATTCACCAAGTCTTTTTGACTTTACGATAATCTTTGTATCCAATGCCCACCGTAAATAATTATCTCCAGAGAGATTTAGGGCAGCAAAATCCAGGTTGATTTTCGACATCTCAAATCATATATCACTCAATATTTAGGTATAATTTTCATGCGGCCTTACTCTTAAAAAATAATCAATTCAGATTTCAATCTTGTGAGGACAATGAAACTATCAATCTTAAAGGCATTTAATCAATCAGTCAATTTCTAGCAAGTCTCAGCAATACTATTTCTATGTGCTCATAATATTATGGTTTATCAAGACTAGCAAAAACGGATTCAATTAATTATGCAATTAGGGTTTAACAATCAATGGATTTTAGCAAGACTAGTAAAAATATTTATTAATCACTCAATCAGTTTCAAGGCTGATTTTAGCAATACTAGAATATAGATTTCAAGCATGAATTTCAATGAATCAGTTTCAAGGCTGATTGGTATTTAGCATAAACCGTGTGTAAATAATCTATCTAGTATCCAAATTTATCAAACCTCAAAAACATATAATCAGATCAATCAATTTAATAGAACTCATAAGCATAATGAATTTAGGGTTTCAAGTTTCAGATATGCGGATTAAGGTTAGGACTAGAATTAGGGTTTCATGATTTCTAATCAGATCAATCAATAAAATCGAACCTAGCATACAATCTTAAACTTCAAGACATTAGATTTTATCATGAATCTATCAACCTAGCATATGGGTTCTCTATTCTCAAAGACATCCAAATCAGATCAATATAACTTATCATACGGATTATTTAGGGTTTCTATTTAAAACAAATCAAGATTACAAAACTATCAATCCTAGCAGATGATATTAAACCTCAAGAATCATGAAATCAGATCATTCGGATTTTAAACAAGTAAACCTCAATCAATCTATCAACCTATCGGGATTATATAAGCAAAGCAAGCTAGCAACCTATCAGATTCAATTAATGATTTAACAGGCTGGTCGAAAAAAAAAATTTTAAATCAGATGAACAATTAACCAAGCAGGATGAGAAAATAAATCTATCAATCCTAACTGTGATTAAAGCATTAATAAAAACAAGCAGGTCGGATTTAATCAAGACTTAAACAGATCAAAATTATAAACTAGCAGGATGAAAATAATAAATCTAGCAACTTAACGGTCAAACAATTCTAGCAACATAGCATCAGATTCAATCAGATTTAAAACCTCAATGATCAAAACCGAAAACAGTTTTGATTTCAAAAAATATTCGATTAGGGTTTTAATATGTGATTTGATAATTATAGTATAATTAATTCTGATACTTATATTATTTAGGGTTTATAGATATAGGGTTAGGGTTTATCGGATTTTGACTTGTAAAATCTGATTTGGGGTTTTAATCATGTAGGAACATGATTTAGGGTTTATCGGATTATTAAATCCGATTTGGAGTTTTAAGGTTTTAGGGTTTAGATGTTTACCTTAACCTCCAAACGGGTTGAACAGACCACCGAGAATCGAGAAGAACTTCGCGAGCTGGTACGTGCTGGATCGGATCGTCGGGTCGCGAAGAGCAGTTGGGATCGTCAGTCGCATCGTCTATCGGATGCGAACAGATCGTCTAGTCGGGTACTTATCGGATCGTCAGATCGACTGAGCTTCTATTGGGTCGTCGGATTGACTGGTCGTATCAGATGGCTTTATCGGATGAGAGGGTAACCACCGAGAGAGAAAGAAAAATTAGGGTTTATGATGATCAAGGTTTCAAAACAAGAAAGAAAAGGAAAATAGGGTTTCTGGTCGTTTTTAGAACTCAGGGAATTAGGGAGCTTCGTGCTGATAGCATGTTGTAAATTAATGGGAGAAAGAGATTGTCTATTTCTCATTATTATGGAGCCCTTTATATATATGGAATTACAATAGACCGTCATAGATAAATGGAAAGTATACAAATCCTAAAGTGATTAGGAAAAGGAAATCCTAAGCATACAAGGAAAAGGAAACTGTCTAAGTAGAAAGAAAATATGTCTATTTTGTTATGACATTCACAAATCGGTTCATAACAGAGTAAGATGTAGGAAGACCAAAAATAAAAAAGTGAAGTTATAAATATTCAGAAAATGAACATAAGGTAACTGAGTGCACGAAAAACTATACTGATAACTAAGATGCATTAATTGATAATGGTTTGTTTACAAGGATATTTAACATTAATCAACCTCTTACCGATGGTTTCTTATACTTTACTGTTTGAGTTTCTTTGTTTTCACTTGATTTGGGGTTGTTTTAGTTTCTTATGCACTGTAAAAAATTACCGAAGACAACATTATAAACTCTTTACTAGATTTTGACCCGCGCTTGGAAAGCGCAGGTTTTTTGGATTATATTCTAATACAAAGTCTTATTATATCGAAAAAAATAATTTTTAACAGTTATATAATCTATGAATTAGTTTATTTGATATTTTATATGTACACTTTTACGTAAGTTTTTTTAGGCATGAGAATTATACCTGGATCAAAAAATCAAACCGAACCGACCCGGAAATATAGGTTTAGTTCAGGTCGAGAGAAGATAACCTATTGGGGGTTTTTTTGGACCCGCAGGTCTTTGTTTGAGTCCGGATCCTATCCTAGACCCGATCATAAATATGTTGTGTTTATTAGGTATATTTGGATATTTCGAATATGTTTCCGGCATTATGGATATTTTTTTTAGGTTTTTGGTTTACGATTATAGTTTTTGATTTCAGGTAAATTTTCAAATTTAAAAAAAAATTGGGTATTTGGATAAAATTTTGGGTATTTTCAATTCAGTGTCAGATTTTGAATAAGATTTTGAACATTAAGGTATTTGAATTTTTTGGGTAATTGGAGTTTCAAGTACTTTTCGTGTTTCAGATATTTTTCATATTTTTTAGATATTTCGAATCTTTTTAGGATCCTAAATACCCGAACAGATGTGGACCCATTACGTCCATATCGGGTCCAACAACCTTTTGATATAGATTTTTAACGTTATTGTACAAAAATATGGTTGATGAAATATTTTTTGAAAACTCATTTTTAAATATGAAAATATCTATCAAACTATAGACGGTTGAAAGTTTAGTATATAATATGAGATTTTAGTGGGAAATTTTATATATGATATGATTACGTTATTATAAAGGAAATAGGAAGTTAGAATATACACATATATGTTGTGTAACTTCTCTTGCTTTAAATTATATATTATATGATAAAAGTGATAATATACAACATTAGTTTCAATGCTTTTACGATTAAAAGTCAAAATGGTAAATATAGTAATAGTAATGATTAAGATTTAGGATTGGTATTTGAATAAATAAAGGAATTGAATAAATTATTGTTAGAGAAATATATGGTAATATATTGTTAGTCTAAGTTTAAGGTAAGACCAAAAAATAATGAGTTAAAAAAGGATCCAAACAACTTTGATAGGTAGATTTTTTAATACTTTTTCCCTTTTAATAGTATTGACTAGATTTTGACCCGCGCTTGGAAAGCGCGGGGTTGTTGGATTATATTATAATACAAAGTCTTATTATATCGAAAAACATAATTTTTAACAGCTATATAATCTACAAATTAGTTTATTTGAAATTTTATATGTACACTTTTACGTAAGTTTCTTTTCGACATGAGAATTATATCCGGATAAAAGAAAAACAAACCGAACCGACCCAAAATTATAGGTTTAGTTCAGGTCCAGAGAAGATAACTTATTGGATTTTTTGGATCCGCAGGTCTTTGTTTGAGTCCGGATCCTATTGTGGACCCGATCATAAATATGTGTTTATTAGGTATATTTGGACAGTTCGAATATGTTTGCAGTATTATGGATATTGTTTTTAAGTTTTTGGTTTACGATTAGAGTTTTGATTTCAGGTAATTTTTTCAAATTAAAAAAAATTGCGTATTTGGATAAAAATTTGGCTATTTTTAAGTTCATCGTGTCAGATTTTGAATAAGATTTTAATTTTTAGGTATTTGAATTTTTTTTGGTATTTGTTTGGAGTTTCAGATACTTTTCAGATTTTTAGATATTTTGAATTCTTTTAGGATCCTAAATATCCGAACCGATGTGGACCTATTACGTCCATATCAGGTCCAACAACCTTTTGATATAGTTTTTTAACGTTATTGTACAAAAACATGGTTGATGAAATATTTTTCTGAGTAAAGATATCATAAGAAATAATATTAAGATCTGTTAAAAATATTTAAAATATTGTATGTTTAGAATGATTAATGTATTATCAGAAAAATAATAAATAGTTATACATAACTCCAACAACTTTTTTATATTAGATTTTTTAAACTTCTTTCCCTTTTAATAGTATTGATTCGTTTTAAGTGAAAAATATATAAAAGTATAATATCTAAACCAATAATTTTCAAAATCTTGAATAATCAAGGGATTTTTGCAAAATTGACCTACAACTTAAAGTCAAACACAAAACTAACCTCCTTTTTTTTTGAAAATTGGTTTTGCCCTATTCACCCCACAAGTTCATATAATTTACGAAAATGCCATCAATTTTTTTTTTTTTTTTTCGAAAATGACATTTTTACTCTCTCACCCTCATCATCTTCAAGTAATTACAAGATTGCCATTGTCATCAATACCACAACCACCATGAACAACCAATTTGAAGCTCTTAATGCTCCCAAAATCGATTTACCCTTCTTCTTTTTCCATTCTTGTGAACTAAACACAACATATCTCTCACTTTCTCTCCACAATGAGCTAAAAAAACCCAAGATTTTGATTCTAAAATTTTTATGGTTCATAGAGTCATAGAAGCTAACGATTATGGGTGGGTGACTTCCGTTTGTGATTCTGTGTGCTTGGAGAAGCCTTATGTATGCTAAAGAACTTATCTCACCAATTTAAGGTATGACATCGAGTTTTTTCCAGATCTGTTCGTCAGACGACTTACTTGGGAAGTCGTCTGGCTGTAGACGACTTACTTTTCAGTCGTCTGGCTGTAGACGACTTACCTGGAAGTCGTCTGGTCAACGCAGAGGTTATTTTTGCAATTGACTTTGAAATCTGTAACCTGAGACGACTGAAAGTTAAGTCGTCTACTATTGTTTGGTTTCAAAAAAAATTCCAAAGAACCTAGACGACTTACATTTCAGTCGTCATAGGTTAGTTTTGTATTTGACTGGATAATTTCAGAAGTTTGACTTCCCCAGACGACTTACATTTCAGTCGTCTGGCAAAAATTAAAATAATAATATTTTTTTTAAAGTAAACGACTTACAATTAAGTAGTCATAGGTTAGTTTTGCAATTGAAAAAAAAAACTTCAAGATTTAATTATACACAGACGACTTATAATTCAGTCGTCCACCAGACGACTTAATTGTAAGTCGTCCAGGATTTTTTTCCGAGATTCTGGTCAAACCTCGTAAATCCTGGACGACTTACATTTCAGTCGTCTCGTGGACGACTGAATTATAAGTCGTCTGTATATAATTAAATCTTGAAGTTTTTTTTTTTCAATTGCAAAACTAACCTATGACGACTTAACTGTAAGTCGTCTACTTTAAAAAAAATATTATTATTTTAATTTTCACTAGACGACTGAAATATAAGTCGTCCAAAAAGTCAAACTTCTGAAATAATCCAGTCAAATGCAAAACTAACCTCTGACGACTGAAATGTAAGTCGTCTAGCTTTTTGGAGTTTTTTTTTAACCAAACAATAGTAGACGACTTAACTTTCAGTCGTCCGAAATAACAGATTTCAAAGTCAATTGCAAAAATAACCTCTGCGTTGACCAGACGACATATAGTTTAGTCGTCTAGACAACTTAGATTGAAGTCGTCCGCGTCTTCTCCACTAGTTTTTAAGTCTTCTACGTTAGTTTTGAATAACTTGTATTTTTAAGAGTGATAAGTAACTTCAAGATATGTAAAACTCATATTTACAAAATATGTTCTCTCCCTTAGTTTTACTAAATTTGACTAAGTTTTTCAATGCAAACTTATAAAAAATATGATATGCTTTGACTAGTTACTATTGTTTGTTTCCATCTCTTACCAACATTCTTGTTTATTAAGATGAGAAAAAGGCCATTGGAGTTTATTATTGCATATGAGAGATCCAAAGATAAGAAAAAGGCTACTGAAGTCTATTATTTCATTGATTTGTAAATGTGTAAACACATTGTTAGCACATTTAATACATCTTGGAAAACATTATTACTGATTTTACAAAAAATTCACAACTAAAAGAGTATACATGCAATTCATAAAACAGACCACAAACAAAACTATTATAGATCATTCATCTACAAAGACAAGCTTGGATTCCACTTGAGTAGACAAGACCAGACAACTTTTAAGAAGTCCAGACGACTTCTAAGAAGTCCAGACGACTTCCAGGAAGTTCAGACGACTTTGCCAGAAGACTTTTAGGAAGTTCAGACGACTTCCAGACGACTTTACAGGAAGTCCAGACGACTTTTAGGAAGTCCAGACGACTTCCAGACGACTTCCAGACGACTTCCAGACGACTTCCAGACGACTTCCAGACGACTAACAAGTAAGTCGTCCCAGAAGTCTTCCAGATCTGAAAAACCTACATATTAAATCCAGATCTGAAAAACCTGCATATTCAAAAACGTTCAAATGGCTTAAAACAGAAAAAATGAGTGGAAGATTAGATAAATCTACCTTTACAGAACACACAAAAATACATATCTAAAAATAAAATATCTACCTTTAAATTAGTGGAAGATGAGTACCAAATAATTAAAAACCTGCAAAAAAAAAAATAGATTAGTAACAAAGACATGAGACAAAATTGAAAAATTCATATAAAGTTTGGTGTTTTCAAGTCAAAGAGATTAGAGTGGGTTTGGAGAGTTTTAGTTTGGGAAAAAAGTAAGAACTTTATACAACAAGAAGTTACCAAATGAAGAAAAATCAGACATAAGAACTTACCAAAACGCTCAGAAAAATCCAGACGACTTCCTAGAAGTCCAGACGACTTCCTAGAAGTCCAGACGACTTCCTGGAAGTCCAGACGACTTCCTGGAAGTCCAGACGACTTCCTGGAAGTCCAGACGACTTTGTCAGAAGACTTCCAAGAAGTCCAGACGACTTCCAGACGACTTCCAGACGACTAACAGGTAAGTCGTCCCAGAAGTCTTCCAGATCTGAAAAACATGCACATCAAATCCAGATCTGAAAAACCTGCATATTCAAAAACGTTCAAATGACTTAAAAATAGAGAAAATGAGTGGAAGATTAGATAAATCTACATTTATAGAACACACAAAAATACATATCTAAAATTAATAGATCTACCTCTAAATTAGTGGAAGATGAGTACCATTTGATTAAAAACCTGCAAAAGAGATAGATTAGTAAGAAATACATGAGACAAAACTGAAAAATTCATATAAAGTTTGGTGTTTTCAAGTCAAAGAGATTAGAGAGAGGTTGGAGAGTTTTAGAATGATGAACATTACATTTTTGTTGCAGCCATTTGAGAGAAAGAGAGAGAATGTGTAAATTTTTCTTTATATAGAGAGACAAAAAATCCAATTAGATTAAATATTTTTGACTCAGACGACTTCCTGGACGACTTACATTTCAGTCGTCTGGTGAAGAAATTAAAACAGACGACTTACATGTAAGTCGTCCAGAAGAGTTTAATATTTTTAGCGGGAAATTAAATATTTTTAGCGGGAAACTAAAATAGAAGACTTTCCAGACGACTTACTTGTAAGTCGTCTGGACGACTGAATTATACGTCGTCAGGGTAAATTATTCAACAGACGACTGAAATATAAGTCGTCCACACCCTAAACATAACCCCTAAACTTAATTATCTAATTAAACACTTCATAAAACCAAATCAAACTTGAAAAGTGTTTACTATACACATAAATAAACACATATAGGTGAAAACTAATTTTTGAAAAAAACATTTTAGTTTTCCAAAATCTAACTCTAACAATACATACAATACTACAACATATGTTTGCCAAACTCCTAAACCAAAGTATTTCATGATTCACTACTTCCACTCATCTATCTTCAAAACAAATCAATTTTATCATATCTTAATTTATATCAGTTAAAACTGTTTATAATTACTTGATTTTTATTTTTTACGCATCAAAATATTTTTTTACAAGATTTATAAATTATTTTTAAAATAAACTGGTACCAGACGACTTACACTTCAGTCGTCCAGACGACTTCCAACATCTCAGACGACTCAGACGATTTACTAGGGCTATATTCGTAAAAATGGCTTCTGTTTTTTTGTTTGGTCACAAGGGGCTGAGCTGTAATTTCACTAGGCTTTTAGGTTAGTTTTGCATTTGATTCAAGTTTGGGTATATGTTTGGAATTAAAATCAAGTTGTGGGTTAGTTTTGGCAAAAACCCCAATAATCAATACTAATATCGTGAAGTCGGGTTAGCTTTAATAGAACCAATGAATTTCTTCATTTTTGTGAAGGTAACATGAATATTCAGAAAAAATATTTTTAAATATGAAAATATTATCAAACTATAAACGGTTGAAAGTTTAGTATATGATATGAGATTTTAGTGGGAAAGTTTATATATGATATGATTATTTTATTATAAACAAAAGAGGAAGTTAGAATGTACACATATATGTCTTGCAATTTATTTTGCTTTAAATAATATATTATATAATAAAAGTAATAATATAAAACATTAGTTTCAATGCTTTTACGATTAAAAATCAAAATGGTAAATATAGTAATATTAATGGTTAGGATTATGATTTAAATAAATAAAGGAATTAAATAAATTATTGTTAGAGAAATATATGGTAATATATTGTTAGTGTAAGTTTAAGGAATTAAACGCTCAGGTGCTCCTGCCCGAAAAAAAAATGATCTGAGATACTCCTGCCCGAAACTGACCGGATTTTGAATTTAATATATCTTTAATTAAATCAGAAAATTTATTAAAAGACCACAGAGCCAACAGAAACTTACATAATTACAACCCAACCAGGGCCATTTCGCGGACCATCCAGACCCGATCCATAAATTCGGATCTATTTCGCCTTAACTTTCGAAACCTTTATATGACTTAGTGTAATTGTAAACTTTGGTATAACTGTGTAGCGTAATAAAACCTGAACAAATAAATACTGTCCCAGTTACAAAGTTATGCTAAATTGAACTAAATCGCACATTGAGTACTCCACATTTAGATTGCAATTTATTATTACGTTATTGTTCGGCCACATGTGTTGTTATTGATATATTTAGTGAAGTTCAAATAAAAAGATTAGTTTATAGATATAACTAGAGTAATTACATAATGTTTATAGATAGAACTAGAGAAATAACAGAGCATAACAGCTCATCAACTTAACAACTTAGAAAAACTAGATAAAACTTCTACTAATCTTCAATTGGCCATGTGCGAGCAGTCAAGTGTATTTGGTAGCAGAAGTCATACGCTGCACAATTCCAGAAACAACGATCGCATTTCCACCGTGATCGTGATCCATCTAGGGAGACTTCAAACTCTGGAGGGTCTATGTGGGAACACCAGCAATCACGTGGCACATTAGGATCTATTCTTTTAGCCATAGATAGAAACATGCCAGGTTTATCGTAATCCCAATGGCCTGAGAGTTGCCAACTACAGATGATTTGAAACATCTTATCAACATGTTGACGAGTAAAGGCAGGGTAGTTGTGAACAATTCCCCTCTGATCAACGCTAAAGGCTAAGTTCAGCATTCCATCAACATACTGGGCCAACTCGCATCCTCTCTCACCAGCAAGATGGATTTTTTCCCATCCTTCATCAACTAAATGGAGGATGAAGAACTCATACATACCTCTCAAGTATATGGCCTCTGGATTACCCGAACGGTAGCATTTAAGCCTGAATGTTCGAACAGCACTGACCTCGTCTACCCAGTCATTCAGGTAAATGAGATTGGCCGATATGTAGAAGTGATCTTCTCTTCCAACTTCGTTGAACCCGGGAAAAGCAATCCTTGCAAAACCAAAATCCTTGATATTCATCGTTGCTACTGTAGAGAGAATCTTATGAAGCATTGAAGGAGGGAGAGAATCCATGTCTAAATCTGATAAAAGAAAAAATGTTATTGTGTGAGAGAGATAAGGGAAATTGTAGAGATTCGAAATTGTATGTAATTGTAGAGTGTAATTGTAGAAGTGATAAACCATTTATAGGTGATTTGATGGACTCCTCGAGAAGACATGACTTCTGTGACACGCCTTTTGAATAACAGTCGCGTCTGTTGGAATTGAAACTTTGTAAAACTATAATTTATTAAGATATATCTAACTATATTTAATGAAGTTGAACAGTGGCGTGTCCATTTAAGGTTGATTTGATGAGTATTATTACTTGATTGACTCAGGTTGATTTGATGAGTATTATTACTTGATTGACTCGAGACTCCCCCGAGATTAAACCATTTCTCTCCCCGAGAAAGCATAACTACTTCAACTTATCTAACACGCTTTCTGACTGCAACAGTCGCCTCTCCTGAATTTTAACATACATAAATATGTATAAGTAAGTGAAACTCGTGGAGATCACGTTATGAAACTAAGCAAAACGTAACAATTTAGATTGTATGAAAATTTGAAACTATAAAAAACTTAACGAAATTTAGATATTATATCGTTTTATTTTTTTAAATATGGTCAGTTTCCAGGTTGATTTGATGAGTATTATTACTTGATTGACTCGAGACTCCCCCGAGATTAAACCATTTCTCTCCCCGAGAAAGCATAACTACTTCAACTTATCTAACACGCTTTCTGACTGCAACAGTCGCCTCTCCTGAATTTTAACATACATAAATATGTATAAGTAAGTGAAACTAGTGGAGATCACGGGCTAAATTTATGAAACTAAGCAAAACGTAACAATTTAGATTGTATGAAAATTTGAAACTATACAAAACATAACGAAATTTAGATATTATATCGTTTTATTTTTTTAAATATGGTCAGTTTCCAAAATGTATAAGTTAGTGAATATATTTAGAGTTCATATATTTAATGATAGCAACTACCAGTGTAGGAGATAATCAAAGAAAAGGATAATATTAATTTTGAAAAAAAACCTGTAATTTAATGAACTATTAGAATCTACTACTCCTATTTTTGCCCGAGGTTGATAGACTCGTGGAACGAACACGACATTTGATAGACTCGTCGAAAGGAAAACATGTCCCCACGACTTCTCTTGTGAAAAAGTCTCTTTTAATAATCATTACACTTCCGAGTATCATTTATACGCTACATCTCTTGCATTTAAGAGAATTCTGCATTTAAACACTCACTGTTACTCCATCTCTTCTCTCATCTCTTCTCTGCGAATACTCCATCTCTTCTCTCATCTCTCAACAAACACAAGATGGCAGAGTACGATAAGCTTTCCGAGGTTACTTATAACCCGGCGGTCAGGGCTTGGCGTTTCAGAGTGAAACTACACAGGATCTACCCTTTCTATTCCTGTGTTACCAACAGTGGGCCTTACTATAACTATATCCTCGCAGATGAAGATGTAAGTGTATATCATCATCTCTCAATTGTGTAATAAACATGTAACCGTCAGAAATAAAAACTTGATCCTTGTAACATGTAATAAACATGATCTTTGTACTTTATTTTTGTAGGGATACAAGATGAAGATGAACACTTATGGGAATTATAAAAAATTTAGAGGCCTTGAGAAGGAAGAGGGAAGATGGGTGGAAATCTTTGTGGTAGATGTTGAACGGGGCTACCCATGTTTCAAGACAACTAGGTCTCCGTTCAGACTAATTGCTTCGCGCCTTACGCAAGTCCGCATCATCGAACCTCTGAACAATCGTCTTTTCTTTGATTTCAAAAGCATCCATGCAATCCCTTGCATGCACTGGCGTGACCTCAAATATCCCATAGGTAAGTGAAACGAACAGATTTAGGAATGGTAATCACAACTGATTTAGGAATGGTTTTTGGAATGGTAATCACAACTGATTTAGGAATGGTAATCTCAACAGTCGCATGGCTTGGTTTCAGAACTTTGTATAACTCTGTAGATGTAAGTGAAACGAACTGATTTAGTTGAGTAACACTTATATGGTAGATACAATGGGAGTGGTCTTCAACACGGAAGCCCATCTCGATGCCCCTTCAGGACCAAGGATGGAGTTTTACATAAGGGACAACATGTGAGTATAAAGTAACATATGATCCAAGCAAAATTTATATATATATATATATATATATATTGTAACTGACGCACTTTTTCTTTATTCTGAATAGTGACCATCAGATAAGATGTGTGGTGACTGGCACTCAGGCAGTTGCCTTCCGGGATGGTCTTGATGACATGAGTGGTGGGGGTCGTAGACAGGTGATTGTGGTCCTTAAGATGTGTAGAGTCTGTGAATCTACGAGTAAGTGTTGTTTCTGTGTCTAGTTTTAAATGTGATAGTTGAGTAGAACTTTTGCTAAAATCAAGACCATGCAGATTATTTTGGTCCTGATGATATATGGCTTCAGACCGAAGGTGGATTTGCGGACTTCAGGTTCAATCCGCGTTTGCCAGAGGTCGAGGAATTCAGGCAGTCTGTACTAAACAGCGACCCTTATGTTCAGAAATATGGGGTTGAAGGTCTCGTGTAAATGTTTAATGTCGGTGAAACTTTGTTTAAATATCGGTACAACTATGTGTTAATGTTGGTGACACTATCTCTATTGTCGGTACAACTTTGTTCACTCTATTGTTCAATTTTCCAACTTTATAGTTTCACTTAGTCAATTTTCCAACTTTTCGTTTCACTTAATCTCACCTGTTTCAACTTTTGGTTTCACTTAATCTCACTTGTTTCAACTTTTGGTTTCACTTAATCCTTGTTCCAACTTCTGGCTTAACTTAATCTTCTGTTCGACTTTTTCGTATAAATAGGTCAGATATTGTGTTAGTTTCACTTTCTCAATTGTCTAACATACTAAAAATAATAGAAACTTTTTCGATAGATCAAACTACATGGTTGTTCAACTTCGCATAACTTAGAAAAACATAGCTTAGCAATAACAGTTAGTTATAGGAATTGGAATTCTCTTAGGAATTTCAATTACTTTTTGTACATCATAATTCCTACAACTAAAACGATGGTAAGAAGAACACAACCTCCTGATATCTTTATCATGGGCATCTTTTTGGGACCTTCGCGGATATCTCCTTCATTCCTTATTGTTGCTTTGAGACTCTGAACTTCTTCTTCGAGCATTCGAACTTGGTAGTTCAGCTGTTGTATCTCATCGGTGAAGGCTTCGTCAACCCATTTGAAGACATGATTGTCGTTCTCGAGCTACAACATGATTTTTTTTCAAAACGAGTAAGCGTGATTCATAAGCGTTCGATATATAAACAACAAACGGATGTACCTTTGTGAAGCCGCAAAGAGACACCGATAATACCGGCGATATGGGTTTGGATTGCTTCTGGAGATGATCTCGGTGACGCCCACCCCGCACCAACACTACTAGGTATCCCCGGAGTTCGTATCCGTCTCCGACCACCGGTCGTGGAAGATGAAGCGGCGGACATCTCGGTTTTTGGGAGGGGAGGGAGTGACGAGGAGAGAGAGGAGAAAGATTAGGGAAGAGAGAGAAAATGAAGATAGCAAATGGGGAAAACCTAAAAAAAGGGTCTTTAATACTTCGATTGAACGATTGGGAAAAGCTGGGAAATTAGAAATTCGAAAAGCTGGGCGGGAAAATTAAGAATCCCACGGTTTTTTCTGTTGTAAGTTTCACCAAGTACTCAGTTTTACAGAAAGCGTCAAAGTTGCACTTTTTAATTATTTCTATTTATCTTAGTTATACTCGACTTGAATTAATGATTTTGTGGTTATACCAATGCAATTATGTTTCCTGAGTTCATTTCTCATACGATCATGTACATATAAACTTGATTTCGTGCCATAAAGAGTTATCAAATCTAACGAGGTCAGTTTCAGCGATAAAGCTATGACAACACATTGTATTTCCTATATGATTGCTACCAAGCAATGAGATAGAATTTTAAGAATTTTAACAATTCTGATTAAATCATAATTAACATAGCACTAATAATAAACTACAATCGTATTACTTCCATGACTTATAAAATTAAATTACAAAGTTTAGAATTTACAATCATATTATTCAATTTACATAACGTAGTTATACCAGTTTCACTTAGTTATACAACACACAAATAAAATTTATTTCACCTCACAACGTTCTCATACGATAAAAACACCAAAACCGAAAGTGAAAGGCAAACACCAAAACCGAAAGTGAAAGGCTTACAACCTAATCCACATCAAAACTGAAACCGAAAGGTTTACAACCTACTCTTCTTCTGTTTCTTGTGGGGATGTTCATCGTGCTCCAAACCTGTGCCCACATTATCTTCTTCTCCATATCCACTCTCACGCTCACAATAGTTCCTACTACAAGAGCTCTCTCCAACTCTCGACAGTTGCTCGGTTATTTGAACTATTTGCAATTCTTCGATGTCCTCCACATGCAAAATACTTCTTCTTTGCTCTCTATCAACTGATGTTAGATAAACAAACACATCTTCATCATCCAAAATATACGATTGCCTCTTAGGTTCCACTACCAATGGAATGTAACCCAAATTGAGCCTCTTCGTAAACGGATCTATTCCCATCTTCCTGCATATCCTCTCTTTCAACAACGAATAAGTGATCTCCTCCAACGATGATGTCTTAAAGGATATAACATACAAACGAGCATCGGTTGGAATCCATTCATAATCATCTCCATCCTTAGAATAATGTCCATCATAATCAAAGTGTATGTTCGTCGAAAATGGACACATTGTCTGCAATAAAAACATTTAACCACTTAAAGTTATACTTGTTTATTCAGTTATACCATTCACGTTATACTTGGTTACACAGTTAAACCATTAAAGTTATACTTCGTTATACTTCGTTATACCATGTCACAGAGTTGTGTCAGTAACCAACCAATTAGTGATAAGCCAGAACGTCTAATCTTCGATTGAATCGTCATAATTTCCGACATTCAATCATTCCTTTCCGATCCTCGATTAGTTCATGAAACCCAAATGAATAAGAATTTTTCAATTAAAACTATAAATTTGGAGTCGAGTCTTCAATTCAAAACCAAATTGTTATCAGCTTTGATTCCCGACATTCAATTATACAGTTGTTGATTATCGAATTCCCTAACAAACAGACCATTCAAACTTTCCGATCGTCGATTAGTTCATACAAATACGAAATCTTCTATCTAATCGGAATCCAGTGAATAATGAGTTCGTCTATGGTGGATTCTATACATCGGTCTTAACGACGATTTGAGATACATACCTGTATAACGGAATTAATAGCTCGATGATCCAGTATCCAAGCGAAGAGATCGTATTCCAAACGAATTCACGAGAAGATGAGTACGAGGGAAGTATCGAGTGGGCTTCGAGTGAATCTTGTCGGGGGGGAGGGAGGGAGGAGGAGGAGAGGAGAGAGAGAGTGGATACTCGATTAATTTATTCATTAAATCGGTCAGGGGTATTTTAGATATTAACCACATCCTCTAAGAGTATGAAAACAGATAAGAGTATGACAGATCACATGAGAGTAAGGTAGATCACTTTTTCCCTCATTAAGAGTACCTGAGCACTTGACTCAAGTTTAAGGTAAGATAAAAAAATAATGAGTTAAAAAAAGGGTCCAAACAACTTTGATAAATAGATTTTTAATATTCTTTTCCTGATGGTATAAACTTTTAATATTTTAACCAGAAAAACATTAGCACTAGTCAACCTCTTTGACTTCATCTGCATGTTTAAGTAAAGCAGATTAAAAATAAGACCATATCAGTTTTTTTTTTTAAGGATGACCATATCAACTAATATAGATTCATAATTAATAAGTTTAATGATTATATAGATGCATGACTGGTCTGTATGTTTCAATGCTCTCTGAGTATCTACTGCAAAAATAATAGATTAATGAAAAATGTTAAGATTAGTCGAGGTATGTTATGAAAACGTATTAAACCAGTTGAGATTAAAATATGTTTATTGTACTACTAATAAAAACGATTAGGTATATAAAACGACAAAAGGGTTTCGTCTTGTTGTTTTCGAGAAGCTTCTTTTTGGATTAAAAAACATTATTAATGTAATTCCACGTCAGATGCGCATTATAAAAATAATGTAAAGGTAGACAGGCTACTACTGCACACGTACGAGTCGCGTCGCACGAGGCACGACCTTGGGTCAGCATACGGAAAGACCAACCCTGACTTGACACGCCATTATACGCCAGCTAATTACGATGAGGGTAGTTTCGTAAATTAAGATATAGCAGATAACCCTTGGTTTGCTCTCTCGTTAAGCAAAAAAAGAGATGGGATATATAGTGCAGCAGTAAAATAGTTATCTCTTTTGTTTGGAGGTGAGAGAGAGAGAGAGAAGTAGGGTTGGTCAATCGTAGCATCCCCGGTGTGAGATAGCCGTTTTTCCGGTAATCAAACAAGGTCCTAACGTGCTTGTTCGTCACTGCTTCGATCTGTCTAAATAATTAGGTTTTCCACTCGATTGGGTGGATCTGCTTAATTTTTGGTTATGATTAGTTGAGATGTTAGTGGATTTCGTTGATCGGATCTAGTAGCGGTCTTTGTGCGTGTGTGTTCGTTCGTTTTTTATTTTTAAGGGTTTGTGTTGGTGTTGATAGTTTTTTTTTTTTTTTGGGGGGGGGGGGTAAAATGTTGATAGTTTACAGCAACTGTACTATGTTTATTTCTCTCAAATGGTTGAATTTGTTAGGAATAATTTCGAAATTTGATCTTTTTGTAAGATTTGAGCGGCTTCTGAATGTGTTTCCTGCTTGATTTACTTGCTAAGTAACATGTATTGTATTTCCTTTAACATTCAGAAATTTATTTCTATGAGTGTAGTTTTATTGGTTTCTGAAGGTGGATTTTTTATGTTTTTGCGACTCAGTGTTTGTTTTCTCAGGATTCATTATGGTGAGGAAGAAGAGAACTGATGGTCCATCTGAAGGAGGTGAAGGGTCTGGTTCCCGTGCTGCTCCAGCCTCAGGTGGTGGACGTGGTGGTTATCAGCAGGGGAGAGGAGGAGGCGGAGGAGGACAGCAGCAAGGTGGAAGAGGCTATAGTCCTCAGTCTCAACAGGGAGGTCGTGGTGGTGGTCGTGGATATGGCCAACCACAACAGCAGCAGTACGGTGGTCCTAGAGAAGGCCATCCACCACAACAGCAGCAGCAGCAGCAGTACGGTGGACCAAGAGGTGGCCAACCACCACAACAGCAGCAGTACGGTGGACCAAGAGGAGGTCAACCACCACAACAGCAGCAGTACAGTGGACCAAGAGGAGGCCAGCCACCATCACAGCAACAGTATGGTGGTTCAAGAGAAGGCCAGCCACCACAACAGCAGCACCAACAGTACGGTGGACCAAGAGGAGGACCTCCTCGTGGTGGTGGCCGTGGAGGTGCATCCTCTGCTGGACTGCCGCAGAGACAATCAGTTCCCGAGCTGCATCAAGCTACCTTACCAACTTATCAAGCGGTGTCTTCTCAGCCTACACCGGCTGAGGTGAGTCCTACTCAGATGCCGGATCCTCCTGCTCCGGTACAAGAATTTGAACAGCTCTCTATTGAGCAAGGAGCTCCCAGCCAAGCAATCCAGCCCATTCCATCTTCCAGCAAAGCTTGTAAGTTTCCACTGAGGCCTGGTAAAGGACAGTTTGGCAAGCGATGCATTGTAAAGGCCAACCACTTCTTTGCCGAGTTACCTGATAAAGATTTGCACCAGTATGACGTAAGTTTTTGATGTGCTTGTTCCCTTGTTGTTATACTTTAGCTACAGTGCATCTAATGATGTCTTGTTTTTTGTGTTTGCAGGTAACCATTACTCCAGAAGTTACATCAAGGGGTGTCAATCGTGCTGTGATGAAACAGTTGGTTGACTTGTATCGTGAAACACATCTTGGAAGGCGTCTTCCTGCATATGATGGGCGAAAAAGTCTGTACACTGCTGGACCGCTTCCGTTTGTTTCGAAAGAATTCAGAATCTTACTTCAGGACGAGGAAGAAGGGGCTGGGGGACAAAGGTTAGTTCATATATAGTTATTATCTTTATCCTTTTAAGGAATTTTTGGAGTAAAAAAATATTTTCCTTTTACAGACGAGAAAGGGAGTTCAAAGTTGTGATCAAGCTAGCTGCCCGTGCTGATCTACATCACCTAGGATTGTTTTTACAGGGGAAGCAAGCTGATGCCCCGCAGGAGGCTCTTCAGGTTCTTGACATTGTTCTTCGTGAGCTGCCAACTTCAAAGTAGGTTCACTCATCTATTGGATGCTTTTGCTCAAAACTACTATGCTTACATGGCTCAGCTCTTTTAGTTTTGCTAACATGTTAGAGAGAGGTATACTCCTGTGGGCCGGTCATTTTATTCTCCGGATATAGGAAGAAAGCAATCATTGGGTGATGGCCTGGAGAGCTGGCGTGGATTCTATCAAAGCATTCGTCCTACACAGATGGGCTTGTCCCTCAACATTGGTGCGATGGCTTTCTGCATTACGTTCACTAAACTTTCAATAATAAATTTTATATTATTGTCCCAGCTCATGCTTGTGATGCAATCTTGTTTTTTTTTTGTAGATATGTCATCTACAGCATTCATAGAGGCACTTCCTGTTACCGAATTTGTCTGCGAGTTGCTGAATAGGGATATTAGATCCCGGCCTTTATCCGATGCTGATCGTGTCAAGGTCTAGTTCAACTGTCATTTCCTGTTATTCTTCCATAAAGGAAGTGGAATGGTGCATTCTTAACCTTCCTGTGTTTACTGACTTTGAATCTTGTTCTGTACCAGATAAAAAAGGCGCTTAGAGGTGTGAAGGTTGAAGTGACCCATAGAGGAAACATGCGCCGAAAGTATCGCATTTCGGGGCTGACCGCCGTGGCCACTCGAGAACTGACGTAAGTGTTTGTTTAGCTTTGCAAACTACTATTTCGTGAATGCTGAACCAGGAGAAGTTTATGTTTCTATTTTTTTTTGTATTGTACTTTCAGATTTCCTGTGGATGAAAGAAATACCCAGAAATCTGTTGTTGAATACTTCTACGAAACATATGGCTTTCGCATTCAGCACACGCAGCTACCATGCTTGCAAGTTGGGAATTCTAACAGGCCAAATTATTTACCAATGGAGGTAACCTCGAAGTTTGTCATCAATTACTGTCAGCTGACCAATACTTCCTATGCTAATTTTCTGTTGCTGTACAGGTCTGCAAGATTGTTGAGGGACAGAGGTACTCAAAAAGGTTGAACGAGAGACAGATCACTGCTCTTCTGAAGGTGACTTGTCAGCGCCCCCAAGAACGTGAAAAAGATATCTTGCGGGTATATTTCTTTGTTTTGGATATTATATTCTCCTTTTCACTTAGATGCCTAGTTCATTATTGCTGTCTATCTCTTTAAATTGTTTTAGAAATCATATACATTTGGTTGAGCAAAGGCTGGTTATGAATTGTATATCTTACAGTATATTTCTTCTTGCTTTTCTTTCTAGCCTTTTTAGTTCATGATTATTGAGAGCATCTCCAACCCATTTTTATTTTTGTCTCTAAAATAGAGAGTGCTATTTTCTGCTCTATTTATAGAGGAAAAATAGCATTCCTCTATATTTTGCTCTATATTTGGAGATCTCTATTTTAGAAAAATACATTGGAGCAAAACACATCTCTATTATAGAGATCCTCTATTTTAGAGGTAGAAATAGAGAAATACAATAGAGATGGTCTGAGGCACTTCGCCAAGTTGGGGAGCTTTTGTGCTCTTACTAGCTACCTGCTTACCTTTTTCTAGTTACAATTTATGTAAATACATCTTATTCTCTTGAGCTGTTTAAGCTTGTAGATATTTTATCCTATATGTTGTTGTTGATCTGATGTATATATGTCTGATATGTGTTGATGTTTTCTGATTGGGTAGACAGTAGGGCTCAATGATTATGATCACGATCCCTATGCTAAGGAGTTTGGAATCAAGATAAGCGCATCCCTTGCTTCTGTTGAGGCTCGAATTCTGCCTCCTCCATGGGTATATTAATTTCCCTTGTGATTTTTTCAATTTTCTTTCTGTCACTCTTAAGCTTAGTACAGTGTGGTAATATGATTTAAATTTTCTATGCTGCAGCTCAAGTATCATGATTCTGGGAGGGAAGGGACTTGTCTGCCGCAAGTTGGACAGTGGAATATGATGAATAAGGTAAACTAGATGAAATAGTTATCCATCTGTCTGCCTAGCGCTTTTTCATATAATTCTGTTCTCATGATATGGTTGTGGGTGTGTATGCAGAAAATGATAAATGGCGGTACAGTGAGCAACTGGATTTGCGTCAACTTCTCTAGGCAAGTTCCCGACAATTTGGCACGTACTTTCTGTCAGGAACTTGCTCAGATGTGCCACACCTCTGGGATGGTAATTTTTGTAAAGCACAACTTTTATCGCCTTCTTAACCTTTCTTACCTTGATGTATATTATTTTTCACCTCCAGGCATTTAATCCGGAACCAGTCCTTCCACCAGTCAGTGCTCGCCCTGAGCAAGTCGAGAAAGTCTTGAAAACTCGATATCATGATGCCATGGCCAAGCTCTCTAAAGGAAAAGAGATTGATCTCCTTATTGTCATTCTCCCAGACAATAATGGATCCTTATATGGTATGGGCCATGTCTTAGTACCATTCATTGTCTGCTTTTACATTTAAACGAGCTCTCTAATCGTCATTCCCTTCTAATTTCCCATCGCAGGTGATCTGAAGCGCATCTGTGAGACCGAACTCGGCATTGTGTCTCAGTGCTGCCTGACTAAGCATGTCTTTAAGATGAGCAAACAGTATATGGCTAACGTGGCTTTGAAAATTAATGTCAAAGTTGGAGGAAGGAATACTGTACTTGTTGATGCCTTATCTAGGCGAATTCCTCTGGTCAGTGATCGCCCCACCATAATCTTTGGTGCTGATGTAACACATCCTCATCCTGGAGAGGACTCAAGCCCGTCCATTGCTGCCGTAAGTCTCTTTCTCAACATCTTGTTCTGAGAATGAATATTTTATTTTTCCTCCATAACCTGGTCTGATGTAATTACTCTAAAATTTCAAATGATTTTTGATTTTCTTTCAGGTCGTCGCTTCCCAAGACTGGCCTGAAATTACGAAATATGCTGGCTTGGTTTGTGCTCAAGCGCATAGACAGGAGCTCATTCAGGATCTCTTCAAAGAATGGAAGGACCCGCAGAAAGGGGTAGTGACCGGTGGCATGATTAAGTACGCGTTTCGATATTTTGAACTCTACTCCGAATCAGTTTTTTCGCTTCATGTTGCTCTTTGTATAAGATCATTGCCTCTTTCTCCTTACTTTGCAACAGGGAGTTACTTATCGCCTTCCGTAGATCAACTGGTCATAAGCCGTTAAGGATCATATTCTACAGGTATGTTTGTTTTTTGGCGTATACTTAACTAACGCTGTACATCTTCCCTTTTAGAAAGGCATATGTTATTATTGTATGGTACAATTCCGTAGGGATGGAGTCAGTGAAGGACAGTTTTATCAGGTTTTGCTCTATGAGCTTGATGCCATCCGCAAGGTAAGAGTTACAACTAACAAATGACTTGTGTTTAATTCTGTGGATAGTTATCTTATGTCTAAATATGATTTTATTTGAACCACTTCAGGCATGTGCTTCGCTGGAAGCAGGTTATCAGCCACCAGTGACGTTTGTGGTGGTGCAGAAGCGCCATCACACAAGACTATTTGCTCATAACCACAATGACCGCAATTCAGTGGACAGAAGTGGAAACATATTACCAGGTAAGACAAATTTGGATTGGTTTGGATTTCACGTATGACTAAATTAGCTGCTCATCCTTTGAATTTTTTTGCAACACTTTGGGTAATTTGTTTGCAGGAACCGTCGTGGATTCCAAAATCTGTCACCCCACTGAGTTCGACTTTTACCTCTGTAGCCATGCTGGTATTCAGGTAAGTCTATATATGGAAAAGATGTTTGTGTGGCTTAGATTTTCTTTCAAGTGTTCAAAACTTATAATTCCATGAACAGGGCACTTCCCGACCTGCTCATTACCACGTTCTTTGGGATGAGAACAACTTCTCTGCAGATGGACTCCAGTCTCTGACCAATAACTTATGTTACACGTAAGATCCATTTCTCTTTCTTAAATGTCTGTGTAATTGTAAGAT
The DNA here is from genome assembly GCF_000309985.2 of Brassica rapa. NCBI lineage: Eukaryota > Viridiplantae > Streptophyta > Magnoliopsida > Brassicales > Brassicaceae > Brassica > Brassica rapa. Next base: position 13,149,903 of record NC_024799.2, read on the forward strand.
ATGAAACAGACGTAAACTCATACAAACATAACTTGTTTGAGCTGTGTGTAGGTATGCGAGATGTACTCGTTCTGTATCCATTGGTGAGTTTTTCTTTAGATTTTAATGGTTTACTTTTTTGATTTGGAGTTTTTGAAAGACAAGTAATGAGTTTCTTTCTTGTTGTTGGGATTTTGTAGTGCCGCCCGCATACTATGCTCATCTAGCAGCGTTCAGGGCTCGGTTCTACATGGAGCCAGAGACGTCAGACAGTGGTTCGATGGCTAGCGGGAGCATGGCACGGGGAGGTGGTATGGGTGGTAGAAACACACGTGGTGGGCCACACGTGAACGCTGCAGTGAGACCACTCCCACCTCTGAAAGACAATGTGAAGCGCGTGATGTTCTACTGCTGATTCGATTCAGCTCTATCTATCTCTCTCTTTTATTTAATCTCGTATGACTGTATGAGCTATTAAGACTCTTGTCGCCAAATAAATTGTTTGCTTTTGCGACTCTTATGTCTCTACTGAACTCGTGTGGTGTGAACTTATTGAAGCTGACTTAAGTTTGCGAGTATTTGGATTTATGTTTTGCCACTCTTGCTCTCAAGTGTGAGGTGCTTGCTTTCTGTTTTTTAGTTCCTTTTCTTACGATTATTGTCTCATAATTCTGGGAGATGATACTAAACCGAGTCCAGCACATAATGTTTTTATTTATTTATTTGCAGAGGTAAATATTAATTAAAATTATTAATTTTTGATTTATATCACTTTTTATTGAAATTTTGGACGGAGCAATACATTCTTCTAGGAAAAAACTACACATAATTTCGCTTTTTAATTACATAATAATGAAACAATTTTTATGTGTTATACCATAATTATCCTTCAGTTTACTGAAATCGATCGACAGAGTGGAACGACCAGCCCAACGGCTAAGAGCGGGAACCATGATTAGGTACATCTTAGCTAGGGAAGCTTCTTTGTCTAGCCAACACTTGGCATTTTTTTGTCCAATTCTAACAAAATCAAATCAATTAGCAACAGATACATAGATTTTGATCTAAAAAGAAAATCAAAGATCTTTTTGCTTTTTTTTTTTCATCGATGAACCATAAAAAAAAAATTCTTTTATGAAACAAATCTCTGAAAAACCGAGTAAAAAAGAAGAATACGAATATACACAAGAAAATGAATTGGACATGGCAATAGTTCCCGTGAGAAAAATTAAGGATTTGTAATCAGCTAAGAAGATGGATTTAGGACATAACAAGGATAAAATGGAAATATGAATTAGAAAGTTTGGGCTCGACTTTGAAGCCGATATAAAAGATAAGAATTGCATTTAGATTATAATGCCATATTCGGGTAACAAATGTTACAAATCGGTGACATCTATTTTTTTTTTTTGATTTTTATACGATTCAAATCGGGTGTTAGATGACAAATCTACAAATATGAGGCATTAAAGAAAAGAACAACACGAAAAACACATGTGACTCTCTCTCTAAAACGTTTCTCTCCAACCTCTCTCTTTAAAAAAGCTTCGATCTTTCCTCTCTGCAGTCCGACCTCCACGTCGGTGGTGTGAGAGGGCTCTGTCCTTTTTCTTTCTTTGTTTTCCAGCGAATCCTTTATGCGGTTGTTGTTACATGTGGTCACCGAAGCTCACTCTCCTTCTCCGGTTGTGCGTGGTGTGGAGACCGAAAGGCCATGACGGTTATATGTATGCTCCCAGAAGTGGATGGCAGATCCGGCTTCTTCTCTTCCAGATCTCGCTAGAGGACGGTGAGACTTGAGGAAGTTTGGTCAGATCTGGATCTTTCGGTTGTTGCAGATTTCAAGCTTCATGGTCTCGGTTTGTTGGTCATGGTGGGTATGCACGGCACGTTAAGTTTGGCCAGTGGAGGTGGTTTGTCCCGATAACCTCTACAGTTCCGGCGAGGTTCACAGGAGGCTTCTTTGGGTCTCTTCTTTGGGTCTCGCTCCCCATCGTCTTCTTGTGGTTGACGTTGGAGTGGTTTCAACAGACCGGGAGAGCTCGAGACACCTGTTGTTGAAGGCAGCGAACAGGATCTCCAGAAGAAACGAAGACACGACTTGAGGACAGTTGCAGCCGCAAGGATTCTAGGGTTTTTGTTTGTACCCGGTTTACTTCGGTTTACAGGAGCTGCTTACGTATAGGTGTGACATTCGAACTGCTACTGGACTGGTAGCCCATGACATTGGAACTGCTACTGGACTGGTAGCCCATGTCTTACTGGACATTGGAACTGCTACTGGACTTTATTTAGTTAAGTCTTTGTTTCTATTTTCAATTTCTTGTTTTTAGCACATTCTTCTTTGGATCTCTACAACTTGTAATCCTATATATAGGGCCTATGAGCCACGAAATAAGACAACATTTTTCTCCTTTTATTGAGTTTATCTCTTTTGTTCTTTGTAGAACACTTCTTGTTTCTTGGTATGGTTAGCTCCAAGTAAACTTCTCTATTTCGTTGGACTTGCACGTAATATCAAGCAACGTATAGAAACCCTTCTTTTGTTGGACTTGTGCGTCATATCAAGCAACAACTGAAGTTTGGTAGTATCAAGAGACTTTCCGCCCCTCTAGTGTCTCCGTTTAATCCACCAGTTCTCCCTTTTGGTGAGTTCATATCCCTTAAGTCCGATTGAGTGATCCTTCCCTAATTTAGGGCGTATCACAATGCAACGATCCTCTCTCTCATTCCTAAATCAGAAGAGGCGCAGACTATGAAGGACTATCGACCAATTGCCTGTTGCAATCTGATCTACAAAGTCATCTTTAAAGTCTTAGCTAGACGACTCAATTTTTTTTCCAGAAGCCTAATCAAACTGCTTTTATCGAAGGGAGGCTGCTATAAACCATGACTAAAAGTGGGTGAAATCCATGGTCTATCAGGTAATGAACTCACTTTTATGGTTGTCTATAATCCCAAGTTCATGGTTCTAGTTAGCTACTCTAGAACTTAAGCAGTTAGATCAATTCTGTGAAGGATCTAATTAAATCACCCTAGCAGTTTTATGTATCAATAATTCATCAAAACCTTAATAAACCCTAAATCTAACTTGATGATTACTCAGACGTAATTAAGCAAAGCATAAAGATTGACTGAATAAATTGCATAAATATATAGTCAGAAATACTGGAGTTCCAATACAAATCTTTGAAGGAGTCTTTGATATTCTCTCCAAAATATACTAAATATAAAACTAGTTTCTAAAGCGTGCTGCTTTGTCTAAGCAATGGAAAAGTCTATAAATACTAAGTATAAAGTCAGCTAAGAGCAATATTGTAATATGTGAGACTTTTGGTCCTAAGTCGGTCTTGAATCAAGTCAGGCCCCTCTACTCGCATGGGCGTCGAGCGACACCAAAGAAGAGGTGTCGAGCGACACCAAGGAAGAGGTATCGATTGATGCTTCTTCTAAATCTTGGCTCTGATTTCTGACTTTTTGAACATTTACGAGTTTCTTCATCTATAAGCACTGAAATGCTCCGTAATCTCCACATTGTTCTAATAATGTTTGGATCTGAAAAGATTCTAAAATATACTCCAAACATAAAATTAAGACTCTAAAAAAAGACTGATACTATAATTAAAAACTGGTAAAATCTATCGTATATCGCATTTTCATAAAACTCCAATAAAAACATGAATTCAGGTTGTTCAAACTCCCTTTAAGGCATGTGTATTTGCTCAACAAACGAGATTTATTGGAGCCATTTGTGCTCCCTTTTGCTTTTTAGTTTTGTCCACTTAGCAAACTTTACCATCATCAAGGACTGGTTCATTAACATTTTGATATCGTATTGGCTCTCTGTCTTTCCTCTCATTCTACAGTCCACCAAAGCTTCAATCATTGTGACTATAGTGAAGATTGCTAGAAAAATTTCAACAGCTTCATTAAGTTGGTCACTTTCTTGGCCTCAATTGCTGTGTACTAGGCAATCTATCTCTTGGCATATGTAATAGAATTACTGCAGTTATATGTTACATTGGTGAAAAGAGAAGTTTTAGGCAGCAAACTTATGACATATCCCAAGCCTCTATTTTAGTCATCCACTTCAAAATCTCTTCTCAATATCCACTTTACAGTATATGAACTCTTAGAATTAATGGTTTATGTTTTCATTTGATTGGTTGTATATGATCCCAACTTCTTCTTTTTTTGTGATCCCATCAACAGCTAATTCATCCCGAGATTTAGTAAGTAGATCATATGTGTTGTACCAAACTTTACCATCATCAAGGACTGGTTCATTAACATTTTGATATCGTATTGGCTCTCTGTCTTACCTCTCATTCTACAGTCCACCAAAGCTTCAATCATTGTGACTATAGTGAAGATTGCTAGAAAAATTTCAACAGCTTCATTAAGTTGGTCACTTTCTTGGCCTCAATTGCTGTGTACTAGGCAATCTATCTCTTGGCATATGTAATAGAATTACTGCAGTTATATGTTACATTGGTGAAAAGAGAAGTTTTAGGCAGCAAACTTATGACATATCCCAAGCCTCTATTTTAGTCATCCACTTCAAAATCTCTTCTCAATATCCAATTTACAGTATATGAACTCTCAGAAACAATGGTTTATGTTTTCATTTGATTGGTTGTATATGATCCCAACTTCTTCTTTTTTTGTGATCCCATCAACAGCTAATTCATCCCGAGATTTAGTAAGTAGATCATATGTGTTGTACCAAACTTTACCATCATCAAGGACTGGTTCATTAACATTTTGATATCGTATTGGCTCTCTGTCTTACCTCTCATTCTACAGTCCACCAAAGCTTCAATCATTGTGACTATAGTGAAGATTGCTAGAAAAATTTCAACAGCTTCATTAAGTTGGTCACTTTCTTGGCCTCAATTGCTGTGTACTAGGCAATCTATCTCTTGGCATATGTAATAGAATTACTGCAGTTATATGTTACATTGGTGAAAAGAGAAGTTTTAGGCAGCAAACTTATGACATATTCCAAGCCTCTATTTTAGTCATCCACTTCAAAATCTCTTCTCAATATCCACTTTACAGTATATGAACTCTCAGAAACAATGGTTTATGTTTTCATTTGATTGGTTGTATATGATCCCAACTTCTTCTTTTTTTTGTGATCCCATCAACAGCTAATTCATCCCGAGATTTAGTAAGTAGATCATATGATCCCAACTTCAAGGACTGGTTCATTAACATTTTGATATCGTATTGGCTCTCTGTCTTACCTCTCATTCTACAGTCCACCAAAGCTTCAATCATTGTGACTATAGTGAAGATTGCTAGAAAAATTTCAACAGCTTCATTAAGTTGGTCACTTTCTTGGCCTCAATTGCTGTGTACTAGGCAATCTATCTCTTGGCATATGTAATAGAATTACTGCAGTTATATGTTACATTGGTGAAAAGAGAAGTTTTAGGCAGCAAACTTATGACATATTCCAAGCCTCTATTTTAGTCATCCACTTCAAAATCTCTTCTCAATATCCACTTTACAGTATATGAACTCTCAGAAACAATGGTTTATGTTTTCATTTGATTGGTTGTATATGATCCCAACTTCTTCTTTTTTTTTGTGATCCCATCAACAGCTAATTCATCCCGAGATTTAGTAAGTAGATCATATGTGTTGTACCCCCCCCCCCCCCCCCCTCCCCCCCCCCCCATTAACCTCTGAAAGATACACATCTACACGCTCTGTTAAGATATATATCGCAACCAAACAAAAAATTCAATTGGTGGAAATTCGTTTGATGAAAAGTACAAAGATTTAAGTAGTAATTGTAGTGTTTGTCGGAATTAAATTTGAAGTGCCCAAGCTAATAAAAAGATATAAGAAATAGGAAATTCATCTTATCTAGTTGTTATGTAAATAAGTTTAAGTTTAATGAGATTATGAGTTATCTATCTCTATATAAGAAGATTCTAGGGTGTGACATAGCTTATGAGTTTAAAGATTGATTTTTGAAAGCTTAAGTTTTGAGTTATTTTCTTAAGCTAAGTTAATAAAGAAAGAGTTTTTTTTTTTACAATATTCGAGTTCATACACTTGAGTTTGAACAATAGTGTTTAGCAAATTCAAGTTCTAGTATATAGAAAAGTAGGCTGCAATTTGCAAACAATTGAAAACCCAAACCAAGATCAAGTGATGACTGCGAGGAGTGCAAAGTCTTTTTATAGAGAATTTGTTACATTGGTTGTTCTATTTCAGTCTGGTTACCCAGACTACCTCAAGTTTGAGTAATAAAATAGTCGTTCGTTGTCAAAAAAATACAATCACTGTTTTCTTAATCAAATACAAACAATTAGTTAAATTTGATCTTATTAAAATAACTTTCACATAGATTCACGAATCTCTTAAAATTTCACTCTCATAATAGACACTCGAAGTAAATGTTCGCATTAGATAGATCATTGTTGGTCAAACCAATAGTTAACACTTAACAGACACATATCAAGCTAATCTCTCTCTCTCTCTCTCATATTTTTTTTTCCTCTAGTCGAAAACCAGGTATACCCAAAGATTCCAAAAATATGTAGATAGAAATTTTACCTTTAGAGGGGCCATGTTAGGTTGCAGAAGTGAGGCCAGCTCTGTGAATCAGATGTTTTAACATGTTAGGAATGTTAATGAGGATGATGGAGAAGACAAGGCATGTTAGAGGGATCATGTTGTCCCACTAACACTTTAATACAATCTCATGGTAAAATATCTTCACATTACCTCACGCTAATCGTTATACGGCTGTACTTTTTTTCTTTTTTTTTTCTCTTCTTATTTTATATTTCGGGCTGTCAACCAATTTTAATTTTATTTTTTTGTTTCAATTTTTATAGATCTTATTTATATCTCATCATTTTAATAAGTTTTAGATTCATCTTTTAGCTTATTATGATCATTTTAGGTTTCATTTAGGTCTTTGTGTTGCATTTGCATACTCATTTGCATATCATAGGGGTTGGAATGCTAATTTGGAAGTTTGGGGTGAAATTCAAGGGTTAAATTGCACATTTTGGAAGTTTTGGGCCACTGTGATGAATAACAAGAATCCAGGAACCAAGGCTGCAAATTCAGTATATTCGGTGGGGTCAAATTGTACAATCCAAAATTCCAGGGGTTAATTCGTGTGGACTTTTCTGCATCGCTAATAGTTTTGGGGTTGGATCGTAAATAGCCAAAAGAAGAAGGACCAGGTGTGCAAAAAGTCTCAAATCCACCATTGTTGCTTCGTGAATCCTCCGTTACGAGCAGACGACGAGCAAGACGGTGGAGGCGGATACCACGGCCTGGAGATCCGATCACAGCAAGGAGGCGACGACCTGTACATGAGAGCTTTCCGATGAGGAGTATCAACGGTGAAGCTCGATCACGAGAAGCGACGAAGAAGACGGAGTCCGAGCTCAAGCGACCTCAGCGGCTTGATGTAGCGGTGTTGCTTGGCCGCTCGCTCTGCATCACCTCCCTGTCCAATATCGACTTGATGGAGCGGTCAAAGGTAACTGCTGTGGTCTCGGAGCGGTTTTGTGGAGCGGGAGAAAGAAGCCGCTCGGTAAATCCATATGCAGAAATTAAATTATTGACCGGTTTAGTCCGGTTTGACTTTGGTTTGTGGGGTCAAACCAGCTCGAGTTTTACCACTCTATAAATAGATTTATGTTGTATAATATAACTTAGAAATAGAACTTATATTTATTATTTATATATGTGTGTTTGATTGATAGAAGTAAGAGAGATCAGATGTTTTATGTGTGTGTAGTAAAGCGAGAGAGAGGAATTATAGAACTTATGTTTCATATTATTATTGTTTCAAGAGAACTACAAATCCTATTTATACTACTTTCACGTTGGTTTAACATACATATATTTGACAAAATAATAATATAAGATGGACAGATATTTATGTCCATATAAAGACAAGATTTGATGGATGAACATTGACTTTTTAACCTTTATCTTATAACACTCCTCCTTGATCATTCATCTTATACGTATTACGTAGTGCCTCGTTAAAAACCTGGTCATGGAAAAATCCATTGGGACAAAAACCATGACAAGGGAAAAAGAGTATACTGTCGTAATCTCTCCCTGAAAGTAGTGGACCTAGCTTCCTCGTTACAGGTCACGCAAATACCGTATTCCGATACCATAGACGTGTTTTTGGAATGTTGTAGTCGGAAGAGCTTTGGTGAACAAGTCAGTCGGATTTTCGCATGACCGTATATACTCGATGCCCACTTCTTTATTTTTCTTGAGCTCCCTTATGTACGAGAAAAATCTTGGAGGGATGTGCTTTGTTCTGTCGCTCTTGATATAGCCTTCTTTAAGTTGAGCAACACAAGCCGAATTATCTTCAAATATTTTCGTCGGTTCTTTCTCGTTGACCATTCCACTTGATTCTTGTATGTGGTGACTCATTGACCGAAGCCACACACATTCTCGACATGCTTCGTGAAGCGCGATAGTTTCTGCGTGATTCGAAGAGGTTGCAACCAGAGTTTGTTTCTGGGACCGCCAAGAGATCGCGGTTCCACCAATTGTAAAAACATAGCCGGTTTGCGATTGAGCCTTATGAGGATCTGATAAGTATCCCGCATCTGCAAAACCAAACATACTAAACTCGGGTTTTCTTAAATACATTAACCCTAAATCAACTGTACCTTGAACGTAACGGAATAAGTGCTTTATTCCGTCCCAATGTCTGCGAGTAGGAGCAGAACTATATCTCGCCAGTAGATTAATAACAAAAGCTATATCTGGTCTGGTACAGTTTGCAAGATATAACAGCCCACCGATAGCACTCATATAAGGTACTTCTGGACTTAATATATTCTCGCTATCTTCGCAGGGCCTAAAAGGATCACACTCAACATTGAGAGATCTACCAATCATTGGAGTACTCAAAGGAGTCGCTTTGTCCATACGAAAGCGTTTCAATAACCTTTTCGTATAGTTTGATTGATGCACAAATATTCCTTCTCGGAGATGCTCAATCTGGAACCCAAGGCAAAATTTTGTCTTGCCGAGATCTTTCATTTCGAACGCCTCTTTCATATGAGTTCGAGCATCATCAAACTCCTTTTGAGTTCCAATTATGTTCAGGTCATCTACGTATACATAAATGATCACAAAGCCAGATGACGATTTCTTTATAAAAACGCATGGACATATCGCATTATTCACATATCCTTTACTCAAAAGATATTCACTTAAGCGATTGTACCACATGCGTCCGGATTGCTTTAATCCGTAAAGTGATCGCTGTAACTTGACCGAACAAATCTCCCTGGATTTTTCTTCCAATGCTTCAGGCATTTTCAATCCCTCAGGGAGCTTCATATATATATCGTTATCCAATGATCCATACAAATACGCAGTCACAACGTCCATGAGATGCATTTCAAGATTTTTAGATGCCGTTAGGCTCATCAAAAATCTAAACGTAATTGCATCCATTACCGGGGAATACGTTTCCTCAAAATAAATTCCCGGTCTCTGAGAAAAATCTTGGGCAACTAATCGGGCTTTATATCGTGTTACTTCATTTTTCTCATTTACTTTTCTCACGAATACCCACTTATACCCAACAGGATTTATATTCTCAGACGTTATGACTATAGGTCCAAAGACATTTCTTTTATTCAGGGAAAGTAATTCAATTTGAATGGCCTTCTTCCACTCTTCCCAGTCATGTCTTTTCTGACATTCTAAAATGGACCTTGGATCGGGATCATCATTTTCATGATCGATCTCTTTGGACACAGAAAAGGAGAACATTCCATCAACATCTTTTATCTTATTTCTGATCCATATCTTTTCATCTCGGGCGTAGTTGATGGAAATCTCATACTTTTCTGTTCCCCTCTCGTCATCTGGATCATCTTTATCTATGCCTTCTTTCAGACATTTTTCAGTATCAGGTTCTTCTAGAACCTTTTCCATTTATGTCTTCTTTCAGACATCTTTCAATATCATATTCTTCTAGAACTTTACTTTGTTCATCCAATTTCATTTTCTTTAGGGGATTTTTATCTTTAGAACCCACTGGCCTTCCCCTCTTTAACTGAACCCTAGGTTCATTCGTTTTGTTTCCATCAGCTTGTTCTTTAGGAACATCAACTCTTGATGGAAAATTTTCAGCGGATATACATGATTTCGACACCCTTCTCGTATCTGTGAATACATCTGGTAACTGGTTTGCCAAATTATGCAAATGCACAATTTTCTGAACTTCCAGCTCTCTTTGATTCGTAGGAGGATCAAGGTGTAACAACGACGGTGTACACCAAGTAATCTCTTTAGGAATTTCTCTAATTCCTCCTCTAATGCTGGAAATTCATCCTCATTAAAATGGCAATCGGCAAACCTTGCCGTAAACATATCACCAGTTACTGGTTTCAGATACCTTATTATACTTGGTGACATATAACCCACATAAATTCCCAATCTCTTTTGTGGGCCCATTTTTGTTCTTTGTGGCGGAGCTATCGGAACATAGACCGCACACCCAAAGATACAGAGATGGGATACATCTGGCTCTTGCCCAGATGCCAATCGTAAAGGGGAGTACTTATGATATGCACTCGGTCTTAACCGAACCAGTGCAGCCGCATGCAATATAGCATGACCCCATACATAAATTGGGAGCTTTGTTCTCAAGACTAACGGTCTTGTAATCAACTGCAACCGTTTTATCAATGACTCGGCCATGCCATTTTGTGTATGCACATGGGGGACTGGATGCTCCACATCAATCCCCATTGACATACAATAATCATCAAAGGCTTGCGATGTAAATTCACCAGCATTATCAAGCCTCAGTTTCTTAATGGCATACTCTGAGAACTGCGTTCTCTGCTTTATTATCTGGGCAATGAACTTTGCGACAGCCGTATTTCGTATCGTCAAAAGAGACACACTTGACCATCTACTAGATGCGTCAATCAATACCATGAAATACTTAAACGGCCCGCACGGTGGATGGATCGGCCCACATATATGACCATGTATTCCTTCTAAAAACATTGGTGATTCATTGCCTACTTTTGCTGGTGATGGCCGAGTTATAAGCTTTCCTTGAGAACATGCATTACATGTAAACTCGCTCGTTTGCAAAATTTTTCCGTTTTTCAACGGATGACCATTCGAATTTTGCACTATCTTTCTCATCATGACTGAACCAGGATGTCCTAGCCTTTCATGCCATATTTTAAATGTATCAGTAAACTTCATGTTTACCACGGCATAGGACTCAGTCATGGTTATTTTCATACAATATAGTCCAGAGGATAACATTTTTAACTCTTCCAATATATGTTTCCTCTCGGACTTAATGCAAAGAAATTCAATGCCATCTTTACTCATAGTCTCAATATGATATCCATTTCTTCGGATATCCTTAAAACTTAACAAGTTTCTATGAGACTTGGAAGAATACAATGCATTACTTATTTCAAATATCGTTCCCCCTGACATTAAAAATTTCGTTCTTCCTGAGCCCATAATAATCTTTGCATTACCAGATATTGTACTTACGCTTCCAGCGTAATCTCTTATTTTGAGACTGGATAAATATTTCTTATCTTTAATTATCGTGTGCGTTGACGCACTATCTGCCAAACACAAATCTCCATCCATAGTCTCAAAGTTTGGCATTTTCTGAATATAAAATATTCATAAAACATAGATTATTAAACATCAAACAAACATAACATATATCTTACAACAAAAGATATAGATACTATAATACAGTCTACTTATATCACATCGATTCTATCACTCATCGATACTCTCTGGTTCAACCAGAAAGTCTGATACGTCGAGATGAGTATCATCGTTTAAACCATGAAAGGATGGCCCAGGTTCATCAGAGATGAAGTTAGTTTCACCTCTTCCTTTCTCTTTTCCCTTTTGGGATTCTCTATACAGATCGGCTAAATGTTTTGGTGTACGACAGGTATGTACCCAATGACTTTTCATGCCGCATCTGTAGCAAACCTTTCCTGTTTGCCTTTTATCATCCTGGCCGTTTTCATTCCTTTCATTTTCGTGGAAGTCTTTATTATTTATTTCATCATAGGGACGGAATCTTCTTCCTCGTCCTCTTCCACGACCATGATAACGGTTTCCACTACGTCCACGACCTCGTCCTCTCCTATTATCATAACTGGATGTTGCAACATTCGTTTCAGGGAATGGAGCAGATCCAGTGGGACGAGCTTGATGGTTTAAAGTCACGAGTTGATTATTCTGTTCCGCTACAAGGAGGACTTGCATCAACTCCGAATAACGGGTATATCCATTCACCCGGTACTGTTTCTGCAGGATTACATTTTCACGATGTAACGTGGAGAGAGTTTTCTCGATCATATCATAATCACTTATTTTCTCTCCACATAACATCATCCTCGAACTAATTCCGAACATCGCGGAATTAAACTCACTAACACTTTTGTAATCCTGGAACCGGAGATGGATCCACTAGTGTTTAGCTTTCGGTAAGATCACATATCTCTGGTGATCGAACCTCTCTTTTAAAGATTTCCAGAGGTCACAAGGATCCTCTTTCGTAATATATTCATCTTTTAAACTATTATGGATGTGGTGTCGTAAAAATATCATGGCTTTAGCCTTTTTCTCATCCGATACCGTTTTTGAACTATCGATGGTTTCCAAAAGCCCGTTTCCTCTCAGGTGCATTTTTGCATCCACTGCCCAGGTCATATAATTATTTCCCATAATATCCAGGGCATTAATTTCGAGCTTTGTCAAATTCGACATGATAACTGTATTCACAGAATAATATATAATATAGTAAAGACGGGAATTTAAATGCATAATTTAAATGCAAAAATTAAAGGCATACAATAAAAGCATAAACTTAAATTGCAGAAATTTAAATTGTAGAAATTTAAATTGCCGAAATTTAAATTGCAAGAATTTAAATAGCATAAATAAAATCGGGAGGCTCAACCTACCACATGATCCGAGAAGTCATAAACTACCATATTGATCATTTTTTCAAAGTCCGAGGAGACATGGTCTACCATTTTGACTTTTATTTATTTCAAGGTCCGAGGAGACTTAGTCTACCATTTTTGACCCTTTTTTTATTCATGGAGGCAAAGCCTACCACGTGTTTCTCTGATCGTGAAGGCATAGCCTACCATAACGATCAGTCGGGGAAGGCAGCGCCTATCATCCCGAACGGAGAAGGTCCAGCCTCTCACTCCGAAACAGTAATAAAATTTAAATAAATTAAGTGTATTGAAATACATAAATTTAAACATTACCTCGGCTGGTTTAAAAACTTTCGGATTGATAAATCTCAGTTGGTCAGAGCTTCGTGCTGATAACGTGTTGTATAATATAACTTAGGAAATAGAACTTATATTTATTATTTATATATGTGTGTTTGATTGATAGAAGTAAGAGAGATCAGATGTTTTATGTGTGTGTAGTAAAACGAAAGAGAGAGGAATTATAGAACTTGTGTTTCATATTATTATTGTTTCAAGAAAACTACAAGTCCTATTTATACTACTTTCACGTCGGTTTAACATACATATATTTGACAAAATAATAATATAAGATGGACAGATATTTATGTCCATATAAAGACGACTTGATGGATGATCATTGACTTTTCAACCTTTATCTTATAACAATTTAGACCTAAAAATCTTAGACTTATCTCATTTTCTCTCAAGACTTTGTCTAAACTTATAAAAGCTTAAATCTTTTTATAATCTAAGGAAGTACTTCATCTTATATTTGTGTTTCTCTTGCTCATTAACATGATTAGCCTTGATCCTTACATGGGTTTAAGGTTTCTCATGGAGATTAGTGATGTGATTCATGGGTTAGATAGATTAGGGTGATTAGGTAGAAATTTAGGATGTTTATGGTTTGATTAACATTGTTCTATGCTTGCTAAGTGCACTTAATGCTAGATTAGACTTGATCACTCTCATCTAAACCTTAAGCTTTTTTACGTCCGAAAGGTGTTTGTTAAAATGTTTGAATGAGCTTAATATTGTCTTTTACATGCTTGGCCAACGACAGTTGATGTTCAAGATGTTTAAGTGGTTAGTATACTTGTGATTCATGCATGCTTGATTGCGTTAGCCAACGACAGTTGATGTTTAATTCATGATTAGCATAGGGGTTTTTGCCACAACAGTGGATTAATCTATATTGAATGAGATCTAGACCTATAGACTTGTTCATTGTTTTGTTTGAACATCCTAGATTGAACCTTGATCACCTTATATCAATTATCATTGCCCATGGATCAATCCTTAGCATTTGAAAGTTCTTGCACTTATTTCTTGATTGGATTTGAGATCACCTTGTTTATATTTATAGGATATTAGCTTGTTACAAATCATCCATCTTCTTGTTTGCTTAGATTAGGAAAGTTTGTGTATTCTTGGTGTTATAGATCACTAGTTCCTTGTGGATTCGATCCTAAGATGCTACAATGACATATCATTCGACTGTGGTATTGTTGGCACATTAGGTTAATTGGTGTGTGCTTAAACGCGTAATCACTTATACAATGCACACAACTTATGTGAAGATTATTGATAGGCCTATTTAGCTCAATATACAAATTGTGGGCGGTAATTGCAGAAGTGTGCATTTTTTTAAATAATTAGCGAACCATGTCATTTATGTCCTGAGTTGCTAATTCTGTCCTCGAGCTAAAACTTCTTTATTGTGTATGTGTTACCTGCTACCGGGACTGATGCCAAAAAAATTAAGTTCTATTGATACTGTATGGAAACGCTATGGAAACGCAAACTACGTTTTGAAACCGGATAGATTGATGGTAATTGATGATATAAGAGCTTGAAACCGGATATAGCTTTAATAATTGAAGAGAGAAGAGTTGTAAGATATTTTACTAATTATTTGTCCGAAATGGGATTCAAAGCAAGATATTTTAGAAAATGTTGGTCGCTGTTCTGAACGTAAGGTGGGGAGTGCTCGACGCCATAGGACCATGGTTTCCTGTTTAGCTGCGTCTGTTCCCTGTCAAATAACGAAACTTGGATGTTAGATTTACCATATTAACGAAGCCAAGAGGTAGAGGGAAGCATATATTTATGAGTATGTTGTAATGATTGTAGGATTACATTCTTTTCTCCGGATTTTAATATTAGTAACTGGATATTTGAAAGTAGTGTGCATATCTACATTATTGAATCCTTACTTCAATATCTTCACGTGCTAGTGGAGTGAGTTGATGGTTGTTTTTACCCAGCCGACCACCCCTTGGTAGGGAAGAATTTTCTTCGTGACAAAGGGCGCCCGAAACCTGAAATTGCATTAACGAGACAGAATTAACCGGTTACAAATATAGGATACTGGATCTCATAAGATGACTCTTTGAGATACCGGATCTCATCTTCGTTCAGAGCATTAAGGATGGTGTTGATTGATCGGGATGACTGGTAAGTCAGAAGCCTAACGCCCACTGGTTCCTCTCCATCCGCGAACATCATCTGAGGTAAATCGACTTATGTTTCATCTACTATGTCTTTTGGAAAATCGACTAATCTTGAAGCGACCATTACGGATTGGTAAAAGAGATTTTGCAGACAGAACTAAGAAATCAGATGTTGGTTCAGAACGAGACGATATACTATGAAACAAATTTATATCAAACTTCTTTGGGTTTTTGCAGTCAAGAGAAAAAGTTTTTGAACATTTTGATTCTTTGCATTATTATCACTCTCTCTCTCTCTCTCTGCAACCGTCTCTTCAGATTCTTTAATTTTCTAATTGTATTTCTTTTTTATACGACCAAGGACACTTTCGGTATTACTGAAAAATGCACAGTGCTTTATCCACTTACCTAATATACTTATATATTTTTGCTATCTAGTGCAAAAACCCTTATTGATATATTCGTTTGTAGTACATTTTTCTTCTAACAAAAGATTTTTAGCGGAAATCCGTAATCCTACAACCCGAAAACAATATATAATATTGATATCATCATGAGGTTTTTGTTTCTGTTTAATTTTTGTCACATGTTTTACTGTTGTAGGGGTTAACTAAGTTCTGTTGATATGGCTGTCAATAACCAAACATTTGTAACATGATTGTACTTAACCAAAACAATCTGTTTAATTTGGTTTGATTATTAGCCAAAAAAAAATTGGTTTGATTGAAAACAAAATTAACCAATAACAAAAAAGCAACCCAAAACTGTTATTTTTTTCTTAAAATTATATCAAAATATAGACATGTAATCATAATTTATGCTGAAATATATTTTTTTGACGATAAATATTAAATCCAAGTCTATTAAAAAACCAGACTAGCTCTTGGGTGAGAGGTGCAACCTACTCGAGACCCTCTTCTAGGTATTCATACGAACGGATCCGCAGCTGTAATGAACAAAATAATGTGACTTAGTTTTCTCAGCACGAAGATCGAACCCGAAATATTTTTCCGTTTAGAGCCCGTCCTCTACCACTAGACGACAGAGTCCCACTCTTTATACTGAAATATGCACATGACAAAATCCCGTTTCCATCTAGATTTGGTTCTTTCATGCATTTTGCAAAACCAGTAAAAATAACGTTAAAAAATCTAAAATTTTCGACTCGAAGTATATATTTCAACACTGTTTCTTTGGGGTTATTTATAAATATTCCAAAAGTTTTGGTAATCAATGAACTCGTATAGTGTCCGAAGGACAATATGATAAGAGTGTAGATAGCATTACTATGAGAGTTAGAGATCCGTTACTAGATAGTTTAATGTTTTATCAGCTACACCTTTTGATGAATTATTTACATTGTCATCCTGTGGTTTATATTCGTTAGTTAAATTAAATAAAATTTGCTATATTATCATTTTGTACAATAGTATATTTATTCAATTATGGTTATGTTCCCTTTATTTTTCAAGATAGTCTTTTCTAAACTTGTTAAGAAAGTAATAAGACTCTGAATACCGAAAACAAAATCAAAAATCCAAAACACAAAACCCTAGCCGCCTCCTCCTTGCAGTCAACCTAATCTCAATACTTCACCGGTATCAGCCTGTCGTGCCGGTGCCGGTGCCGGTGGCTCCTCTCTCTCTAATTTTGTGCTTTGCTTTTGTTTATCTCGCAAGCCTCTTCTCCTTCTCATGTCAATACGTTTGCTTGCTCTGCTATCTCGACGTCTCTTTTCGGTGTATAGGAGGCATTCGAAAGGTAATGGAGTAACTACGAGACATGCGTGAAGGCATCGTCGGCTTCAAATCCTTTTTCTAGGTTTTCACTGGATTTGGTGTTTGGTTTTGGAGTTTGTAGACCCATCCCGTCTTTGTAGAGATTCTCTTTGGTTGGTTTGGATCTGTCACTAGTACTTGCTTCAAGGGCCTTGTAGATTTTTACACATCCGAATCATCACTCGGCTGTGGATTTGGCAAATAAGAGAAGCTTTGTTTCTTCGGTTCTCGATGACGGATCGCGTAAAAAGTCACCGGCTCTTTTGGTCATTAAGTGTCGGAGATCTATTTAGTGGTGGCACATTTTAAGTGTGGATCCATCCCAGCATCATCGATCAGGCTGTGGTCCTTCTAGCTGATGGGAAAAACTCTTTTGTTTCTCTTTTGCAGGTATTAGAGTGGCAGCTAAGTCCCATCTGCCAATTGCTCTGTGTGTGTGGTTCTTGGAATCAAAGATAAGGGAGACATGACATCCGTATTTTCAAATTGATTGTTTCAACGTTCCTTGCCGTTTGTTTTCATATTACTGAAAGTTAAGAATCGCTTCTCGGCTTTCAAGAACGAGTCATGGAGTGAGTATTTCAGTATGGTTGGTCATTCAAAGCTGAAGTACCCTTCGCGTGGACATTTCAATTGTTGTGCCATCCCAGGAACATCTTCGGACATCGGGTATGTGGTGTTGGGTTCAACAATTCTCTTATATTAGCAGATTGGTGTCAATGTCAAAAGAGAAGACTTATCTTTTCTAGATCATTTTCCACGATTTTCCTTCATTACAAGATGTGCCCTTCTCAAGCTGCTAGTGTGGATCAGGACATGTAAAGCAACAGTGTGAAGTAAATTCAACTTTGGACAGGGCAATTTTCCTTGATTCTCAGGTTTTCCGGCCTAGAATAGGATAGGTAAGATCATTGTGGTCATTTATGCTTATATTTTTCTTATCTTTCGTTTGTAATTTGCAGGTATGTTTCATCTCCACGTTTAATAAAAATCTAGTGTTAAAAAAAACTTGTGAAGAAAAAAAAAGAAAACAACTATGTTAATTCGTAAACTGATACTTTTTTATCATCAAGATGCATATTCAATTACGACTCTGCAAATCACTTAGTTAACTTTGTGTCCATATCAACGAATTTATAAAAACAATTAGTAAAAAAATAGGACTCTAAACAAATATAAACTCAAAACTGAAATTATTGTTATATAAACTATTAACTAATAAAATATGTATCAAAAACTTTACAAGATTATTTATATAAACAATTAAAAATCTAAAAAAATCATCATTTTGAATATGGAGAATACAAATAAACCGGAATTGTAAACCGATATCCAAAAAAAAATTTCATGTATGATACAATAAAAGAAAGACTTCGTTTTTTTGGTCAAAAGAAAAAGTTCTTTTTGGAAAATTTGGCTGTATAACACCAAAAAATCTTAATTCATCATCTAACCTTTTTTCTATAAATCTTTCTATCTCTCTCTTCCTTTTTTCTATAAATCTAATATCTCTTTTTTATTTAGAGTATTCCCTTCTGTTTTCTATGAACAACTTGGATTAAAAGAATGATATTAAAATAAAGACTTATTAAATAAAAATGGGCACCATGACTTGGATTAGATCATTGCAGGGATTCATTACATCCGAATCAGAACTGATCATTGGATAAAAATTCACTAAACTCTAATTTAGAGGGGAAAAAAGCCACGACCACGTAATGTAATGTAAGATAAGGAGAAAGAACAGACACATGGCGGGCTCTAATACAAAGCTATACACATTGAAGGAAAAAAGAAGAAGAAGAAGAGAAATTCGAATTCCATCTGTTCAACGTAATGTAAATTACGCTGAAAGATGAATGAGAGTTTCTCATTTTTCGTTGTGAGAAATCCAATCAAGAAGAGAGATTGTTTGAAGAGTTTGACTTGTCAAGAATTGACCACATGACGAGGACATCTTCATAACCACAAGCCATGACGTCTCCTTGAAGCTCCTTCACCGATCGTCTCTCGTGTTCTTCTCTTGCCTTGGCGTTTGCGTGGCGGTTGTGTGGCGTTTGCTGCGGTTGGTTAAAGAACGTTGCCGCTTTCTTGAATGGCGTTGCGATTGTTTTCTTCCATGAAGTCATTTTCTTTCCAAAATAAAAAGATAAAATTAGGTTTAACTGGTAATTGCTTATTTGCTTTCCTTTTGGAGATGGATTGGAGAGGAAAGGATTCTATATATTTATACACCACAGGTGAACACAAAACAGTTTCTCTCTTATTAATATTTTAAGAATTGTTATAATAAAATAAAAAATTAGTAAGCGAATTAAAAGTAAATGATAATAATATCTTGCTTTTTGTTTTGTCACAGATAATAATATGTTGCTAAAAAATAAGTAAATAATATTGGAGAGAGAGAGTTGTTAAAAAAGCAAGATCCGTGTTAAGAGCATTCCCATAAACCCATCAATTCGATTTCTTATCCTCCCCACGTGATCTTTCTCTCCTTTGCTCACAAACTTACACAATTTTACATTTTGTCTCACCTTAACATTCATTTCGAACAGATAACCAAGAACTAGAGTAGTTTTAATTAATTATGGTTTGTAAAAGTTAATAATCCATTAATTAGGTTTGGTCGTTTTCGAAATGGGTAGTTTGGGTATTGATATGAACCGTAAGTTAGTTTATGTTTTTGTTCATGATTTTCTGTCATAAATATAAACTATTTTCATAATGTAATAAGATCTAAGCTATAATGTAATAAGCCATTCATGAATTAGTTAATGTTTAATCCATGATCTTCTGTCATAAAAAAAAGAAGAAGAAAATATTAGCATAATTATAAGGTATAAATTATATTCCACACTTTCTATTTTGTAACTATAAAAACGTTGTAATGAGTTTTACCAAAACAAAAACGTTGTAAAGAGTTAGATTATATCCTACCTTCACCTGCTAGACTTTTCTCACTCAAAAACAAACAACTAAGTAATTTCAAAGTAGATAACCAAAGCAGTAAACTAGACAAAATCAAGATTGGTTCTTCTAATAATTAAGCTTAGTAATAACACAAAAGTTTCTTGAGCTGATTACTTATGTTGAAGATCGGCTTGATTGGTTTGTGGTGAAACATAAACGCTATTTCTGACCGTAAACCATTAGTAGATATTTTTATATTCCATGGTACTATGCTAGATATTTTTTTAAGCTTGAGTGGTAGATATGACTACGCACATGACACATGAACAATGATGAGTAAAAGTCAAGAATTTGCCTTTCCGGTTTCGAGTACTGACGACAAACATAAACCACTTACATCAACTTTCTATGGGGTCTCACTTTCTACTTATGTTTTTACCCAAATCTCCTTTTTCTTCACCGATCATTGCGCTACTTCTTGATATTTTTCTCCTATGCACCCAACTCTCACACAAATGCAGACACATGTACACATAAAAATGTGGTTAGTCAATCTTATGCATAGAATAATCATATATCAATACCAAAAAATAATCGACATGTGAAGATTTGAGACTAGAGACACCGTCGCACCGACACGATATAATTAATTACTAGTATTAAAATACCGCCTAAACTGTTAGCTTAATTAATATCTACTAAAACTAAAATATATGGATTCATCCAAGAGCTCTGGAGACTAAATGGTGTTAGAGTTAAGGGTGACTTTGATAACAGCATATGTTAGTATCTACTTAAGGAGAAAGATGCCAAATCGTCATCTAATGAAGATAAATAGAAAAAGAACAAAACTCAAAGAAAGAAAAAGCAAGTCTTTTGTCTTACGTATAATAGGTTTTTTTGGTTCATTGGCTAACTGAATACTCAAGTTCTTCATATTTAATCGATATTAGATCCTGATCCGTGCGCCAGTGCGTGTATGAATTTTTGATTTTTGGTTATTTATTTAACTAAATGATGTATTTGTAATATTTGATGTATTATATTTACCAAATAAATAATTTTTTGGTATCTTAAACCATCTATTTATGACGAATATTCGATATCATATAAAGAAATATAACAAATAGATGTAATTAGAGAATTATAGACGATATATAAAAACTATGGTTATTAATGTAAAATATGAAAAAATATTATATTATGACTTAGTATGGCATAAAAGATTATAAATTAACTATACATGTTTAAAGAAAATACAATGATTTTTAAACTTCTATGAAAAATTTAACATATAAAAAAGGGTGATGAATTAGTCATCAAATTCTAAATAATTTCATAATTTTATTAATAATAAATTATTTATAGTCTCTGTTTTTCGTCAAGATAATTATTAAATGTCCATAACATTAATATGTTAAAATACCATATTATGAAAGCCCATGTTGTAAACGTTTTTTTCCGGGAAGTGAACAAAAAAATTACATTTAACTCTTCATTTTGTTTAAGTTCTATGTCGGTAAAAGATTAAAAAAATCTCTATATCTTTTTCAATGTTCAATTTGAAGCTTATTATGCGAAAATCATACACAAATATAGGCAATTGGTTGGAATCTCTATATCTTTATATTCTTACAAATTTTAAATTTATTGTTTTTTTTTCTGCAAGCAAATCAATTACCGAAGTAATATATCAATTGGTTGTAATCTTATATATTCTTATAATTAGTGTAATTATGATTACAGTTTCTATATTTAATAGGTACATTAAAGATACGACACTGGAGATATTCTGTTTTGATTAATAGAAGATATTGGATTTTGAGTTTGTATTTATTGATTTGTTTTTTTATAAAGCTTAGAAAATCAATAGGATGATTGGTTGGTTGATACATCCTATAAGTAAAACGAAAACTATAGGTGGTTTGAATATTGTACATCGATCGATGCATGATGTAAGTTGACTATATAAAACTTGAGCATGATCATTTCAAACTAAAGTATAGGAAGGTTATATGCATTTGTTATATTGTAGTTAATATATTTTAAATATTACATACGTCAAGTGATTCACGTTTTCGTAAAAATAAAATTCAAGTTTATTATTGAACTGTACTCGTCCGTAATAAGCTACGTTAAATATGATGTATTTTTAGGTTCATTTAATGTCATTAAGTTTAAATTTGATTAAGGAAAACTCATTAATTTAACTGAAAATGACAAGCATTAAAATATGTAGGTTTATTTAATGACGTTAAGTTTAAATTTGATTAAGGAAAACTCATTAGTTTAACTGAAAAAACAAGTATTAAAATAGATAGTTTAATTTAATTCTCAATGGCATGAAAGTGTAAATAAGTTAGAAAATTTAAGAGTATTTTTTAATGAGTACTTCTCTTATAATAATATATAAATGCTTAATCTCAGTTTAGTTACTGGTGATGTATGTTCGTTTGAACGACAAATTCTGAAGTTTTTGATACAGAAAATATTAGTTTCTATCACTGTTTCCCATTCCGTACTATCGGGAAAAAAAATATTTTGAATGTGATTTGTGTTATTTTCCTTCGTCTAAATGTAAAAAAAAAAGCTGACGTTAACAATAAGAAATGTATTTTTATTAACCAAACGACTATTAAAATCTAAAAATTTGAAATATGATGCAAATTGGCAAATGATTAGGTGATAAAAATGGCGGAGCCAGAGATGGGTAAATGTGTATGATTTACAGGACCAATGTATTAGGAGTTTGAGGTGGGCAGAGTAATGCGCAGAGTAATACCATGTGATCTCCACATGCCTTCTCTCTTTCTCCACTTCCATCTTTATCAACTATTTTCTTCTCTTTTTTGGTTATTTGTTGTGTTTCCGTCGTATTCGTTTTCTTTGATCATATCCTGCTTGACATTTATACAGTCTAGATAACATACTCTAGTTTTCATTGGTACGACTAAACGAACGGAATACAATGATTTATAACTTTTTGTAGTTTCACAATCTTTCTTTTTCATTTTATTGATGTTATTGTTCCATCTAATGCGAAGTGTTCTTAATTAGTGGCATAACGTAAATCTACGTAGCAAAACCAACACTATTCATCACCTTTGTGGCGGTTGACTTCTCTGCTCAACAATGAAACTGATAGGCTATAACCACTGTGATCCAAAAATTAAAGAAAAAACTGTAATTTATTTTAACAGTGTATCATTTCGCGATTTTGTGGCCGAGTGGTAAGGGAAAGGAAAAGAGAAAGAGTTAGGGAAGTAAATACGTTTTAATCCACTTGATGCACGAACTAAATCACATTATCCTGGACATCCACATGGATATGAGTCTTTGTTTTCGGTCTATCCGAATACTCGGAGAAAGAGTATATCCATGGTACACCACTCTTTAAGATTAGTCTGTTCTCTCCATAAATTCGAAATATCTCCAAGTTAATCAAAAAAATGTTTTATAGTGCTAAAAAAATAAAAGTTACTAAATCTTTCAGATTTTGAAAAATCAGGCTTTTAACTATAACAATTTTTCATAGATGTGAAAATTCCAAAACTTACGTTCATAGTTTTCTAATCTTAAAATTATATTAAATATTAAATTTAACAACTATATTTGGTACATGAGTATTTTTTAATCGGACTACAGAAAAACTAACTTCATTCTACTACTAATAGTGATAAACATAAGGTTACTGTTCATCTGGGCACTATTCATCCGGTGAAATACAACACCATCTGCGGGGTGACAGAGATGATCGAAGTGCTCATACTTAAAGTCGACGAGAATGAGATGTTAAGAGACGAAGAAGGTCGCACTCGCAACAACGCATGACAATTGATTAATGCTCAGGGTGATGTGATCTCTGATTTGATTGTTGCTGCTGAGATGAATGACTTTGACCTGAGCCGAGCGTGGTATGATTGGGTAAGTCAAGACCCCTTCGAGGGTCTTCTTCACCAAGATCCCAAAAACCACATCGAAGAGCTTGAGGATCTCGTGTCAAGGAGTGAGCAGAATGAAGTGTCTGAATACCACATGCTCTGCAAGATCTTCCCCTATTTATCTATGGGGATGCATTCAGCTGGTTCAGTCAACTACATCCATGATCTCTAACCAGCTGGAAGGACACTGAAAGAGCCTTCCTTTACAAAATTCTTGATGATGCTGAAGCGACTCGAGAAAAGGAGAAGAATGATAAGTAGGACATGCTTGTTGAAAGTTCACATACAAAGAGGGAAGATCAGATTCCGAAACAGTTGCTCCACTACATTATTGTAGAGGGTGATAAAAAACACAGATCTGAAGAGCAGAGCAGAGCAGAAGAAGCTGAGACTAGTGATCCGAGCTCAGCATCGATCACCACCACTACCTCAACATTGATCGACACCAACACCGCAACATCGATCGATGATATGTGGTGTTTTAGACATCTTGTATATATGCTTTTCAATTAGTTTTCAAGTCTTTATTGAGTCTTCCTAGTCCTTTACGAGTCATTACAGGTCTGGAGTTGCATTGGATGGGCGATGGCTGGAACACAAGAGGCAGAAAAGAGTGCAATTTGGTGATTTTCACGCAAAACAGTCTTGATGGTTGTTCCCGATCGCGCAGAATACCCCGAGTGTCTGTTCCAGCGGCAAAGATTTTTAAGGAAGTTTCCAAATATTTCGGGTACCTAGGGCTTCCCCCTTTTTCTCCTTGGCCGCAAGAGACCTGCAAATATATCTTTTCTTATTCTTTTAGACATTCTACGTTAGTTTTTGGAGAAGAAACCAGATTGGAGCTTTTGGAGATTTGTGATTTGATACTTTGTAAAGGGATAATTCTATCTCTCTCGATTTAGAGAAGAACCTCCTGAACCTTATTTTTGTTTTATCTACACATGTTTTCTTCATCTGTTATCTCTGTGATTTCTCTGTTCATGTCTGAGTAGTCGCTTGCTAGGTTTAGGGTGTTAGGGATCATAGATAAATGAGCTAGACACAAATAGGATTGTTATTCTTTGATATCTCTATCTATTGTTATGCTTACTGCTTATGTTAAACTGGCAATTTAGCATCTGATATATAGGTTTAATCTAATCATCAAAAGTGTTTTAGGTTGCTAGAAAAAGCATAGATAGGCGATTTGTCCTTAGACAACGAAAGCTGATGCTAAGGCAAATCGTGAACCAATTGAATCTGAACTTAATGCGTGTCATCATTCTCTGATCCAAATGACAGTTTAGGCATTAGGATTGCTTGATAAATTGGTAGACACCACGACAGTGGGTTTATCTATTCTTGTTGTTCAAGTTCTAGATTGGCTCTTATTGCCTTCCTGAATAGTTGTGTAGCTCATGTTCTAAGTATTCCAATGAATCACCCTGAACCTAGCTCTTTTAATCATCTGAAATCTTTAATTAATCTTGTTACTTGCTTGATATTGATCCTATAGAAATAAAGTGTAAATTGGTCCTCTGGAAATAAATCTCAAATATTACATCTGCACTATTAGCTTGCAGCAGTAAAGACACAATTTTAGTGTATCAACCGACCACAACACCTCAGCAACGATCTACACAGACTTTTGTCATCGATAGATACCACTTGAAATCTCTGAAAAATCAAGTTTTCCTCAGGACATCGCAGACTCGGAACAAAAGAGTACTGATGTATTAAGTTGTTATCATGCCCCAAATGTAGAATAAGAGATCACCATGGAAGATTTCTTGGAGCTAGAAGAACTCTTGGAGTTAAAGGATGGAGAAAAGCTTGGAGATTTGGATTCGAGTAGGGAAGTCACTATGGAAGACTTCTTGGAGCTGGAGGAATGGCTTTAAGATATGGATAAAAATTCAAAGAAGAAGCTTGATGACGATCAGCATACTTCGAGAGGAGATCTGGAAACTTCACCAAAGGCTAGCATCGATCGACACCAACCTGATGAGATCGATCAAAAATAACCCCACATCGTCGATCAACTCCCACCCTATATCATCGATCGACACTCAGCAGATAGCATCGATCTACACCCACACTCCATCATCGATCGACACCCACTCGAGATCATCGATCGACACCCATCGCTGTAAGAACTGCCAGGATACATGATTGAAATAGGACCGATTGAGGAGTGAGTGCACAAATCTGAGACCTCACACCTTGTTGTCCCCGAACATCTAAGACCACCTATATGCACATAAGAAGCTGTTAGGATTCGCAAAAGAGTGAAGAGGATACATGATCCTGTGAGGATTATGGTTCCATGCGATGTATTTGATGCTGAATCTCCTATTCCACCTAATAGAAGTATGAAGTTCAGTTCTTACATTGAGGTACTTGATGATCCTCTATATGCAGAAGCTTCTCAGAGAGGATTGATATTTAGAAGTGAAGTCGATACATACCCCACAAAATCAGTATCGAACGATATCAATAAGTCGGGATCGATCAACACTACCACTTCACCATCGATCGACACTACTACTTCATCGTCGATCAACAGTGGACGCATATCAAAGCAGAAGGAGTTTGATGTGTGTGAAAATATTTTGATGGAGTTAACACCACGCGATCAGACAAGTTTGAGAGAAATAAGAGGAGGAATTGGAAGAAGAGAAAAATGATCAAGGACGGTCCTCAGTTATCATTGATTCCTCACTTATCAGATGGTGTCAGGAAATCCAGAGTGTGCAGCATCAAAGCCATTTGCAAAGCTTCGAGCAATCCTTACGGCTGAGATAATAGACAAACGAGAAGAGTCTATGGAGGAGGCTTTCACAAAATAATGATAAAGCTTCAGAAACTTGTTTGGAGCGAGTTCTCATTCTCATCCGGGCTGAATCAGATCTCCAGAAGTCAAGCTAAATGACTATAATAAAGCGCTGAGTGGGAGGCAACCCACTATTTGGTAATTTTATTCAGTTTAGGTTCGATTGTTACTGATTTTTGTTTTTTATTTTTATGCAGGTTAAAAAAATGAATAGTAAGGACGACACTGTAGCAGCGCCGAGCGACACTGTAGCAAGAACATCGAACCGCACTGTAGCAAGAAAATCGAATGGCATGTAGCAAGAAAATCGAGCGGCACTGTAGCAGCAACTTTGACTGACACTTTAGCAGAAAATTAGAAGTTACTGTAGCTGAGATACTGTAACAGGGTACTGTATCAAAGTCACTATTCATTAAAAAAAAATAAAAAATTTTGAATTGGTTTTATTAATTATCTATTACTGACTTTTATTGTTTTTTTTTTATGTTAGGTAAAAACAAAAGATCCGAGGAAGACGAGTTTGCATAAGAATCGACGTTGACTAGCTAGCATCGATCGACTAAGCATCACAAGTATCAATCACCACTTAACTGTGTTGATCGATACTCACATCAATCGCCACTTAACTGTGTTGATCGATACTCACATCAATCGGCACATCAACCAATGAGACCAGCTTGATATCGATCGACAACGCTTCAGCAACAACGATTAATTGTCACTTCATTGTGTCGATCGACACTGACATCATCGAGCAGGTTATCGTTCTTAGTTGTTAAATTGTGTACTTATGTTTATGTTATCAACATAACTCCGACTGAATTTACACTGGGGACAGTGTAGTTTAAGTCTGGGAGAGAGGTTTACTGATATTGGTTTATTCATGAGTCTTATTAAAATGTTTTCAAAAATAAGATTTTATTGAGTCAAGAAAGAGACAATGAACTTATTGATTTTGCTTGTTATCTAACCACACCATTCTAGACTTAATAGTTGCAGATAGCACTAAAGATACTAAATTGGATCAACATGTCAACTATGTTACACTTGCTGAGAATGTTTGAAGGAACCAAAGCTGACTTCCAACCTAACTAAGCTCAACTTGCTTGTCTTGGGGCTTGGTATACATGAGATTAGATTCTTCAAACAAGTCTGGAAGGTAAAAGCCTTGTGTAGATATGTCACCCTCTCTCTCTCTCTCTATTTCAAAATTTAGATTAGACAAAAAAAATATATATATATATATATATAATTATAGATGATAATTTAGGAAAAGAATTTGAACATGACTTGGTGGCTACAACCATTAAGGCTTGATTTATAAGAATTCTATAGGTAAATGTTTCGAACAGGACTTGGTGGCTACAACCATTAAGACTTGATTCACAGAGAATCCTAGGATATAGGTCAAAAAGAAGTGAAAAGGATTTGGTGGCTAAAACCATTAAAGCTTGATTCTTGGTCAATGATCTTTCGATAAAAGCAAACTTTGATTCAAAGAGAAACTAGTAGAGAGAGAGGAAAGGAACTCCCATTTACCTGCAGATCCAGATACTTGTTTGAGCATCCTTGCATCCTGTGATCGATACTCCCAAGGTAAAGCCTACACTTTTATTTATTCAAGAAATGAGGTTGGTAGAGGGGATTATTAGACATGATTTGCTAAATTGTTGACTAGGTAAATTTGGGTTGCTGGACTAGGATATGGTATAATGTGCTTCTGAGATTAGGATTTCCTAAGTTAATGATTCTGAGTTTTTAATCTGTGAGTCCCTCCTATTTTCAAACCTCTTTCAGAGAGACTGTCTGTATGTTTTGCTTGAGGACAAGCAAAAGGATAAGTCTGAGGGAATTGATAGGCCATGGATTTTATCCACTTTTAGCCATGGCTTATAAGTTTTTTAATATATATTTAATACGATATATAGTATATTTAGAGTATTTACAGATTCAGGGACAATTTAGAGGAATGTGGTGATTATGGTATCTTTTGGAGCCTTTTGTGTGCAGAATTGCACAGATGCGTCAGATATCTAGCTATGGATGGAGACTTTCCCACCATTATATTGAGCCCATCGTTTGACACAAGATATATCTTTGAGTTATCTTTCTAAGGCCACCGGTTTGAGGTCAATCAACATCCTATACCAGAAGTTATGCATGTTTTACTGAAGAGTGGTCAGTCTGCCTCGCGAGAGGAAGCTGTCGAGGAGATGAAAGACTGTTGATCGACGGTGCACCCTTGGTGTCGATCGACAGTGATGCCAGAATACGGCCGAGAATATTTTATGACCGACTGAAGCCCATAAGCAACCACAAATTACCAGAATACTCTTAGATGATCTAAACCCCTATTTATGTATTTTCTAAGCCATTGTTGATGGTTACGCTTTCTATTATTCATAGAGAGACGAGAGGAACTCCTTGAGAGTCCTATTGGAACTCCATTGGTTTTGGTTTTAATATCTATTGCAATTTTTTATCTATTCATCTATGATTTCTGTGATAACTATCATGTTTGAGTAGATCCACCTGTTAAGTTTAGGGTTCCATATGGTTGTGATAAATTAGCCCTAAAATAGGATTGTTAGAGAATTGATACCAGTGATTAGAAGTATTCTTAATGCATGCTTCTAGAGTAATTAACTAGATCGTGTACTTAGGACATAGGATACTGGGAGAGTAGATCTTTGTCTAATAATATTATGATTGAGTTAGATTTGTTAGAAATACATGATAGCTGATTGACCATCTTTAGTGGTAATCAACTAGCCACAACCATCAATCAACATCGACACTCGACCGTCGATCGATAGTGTTATAAAGTGAGCGGTTGAGTCCTAGCATATCAGCTCGCCTAGCATCTTATCTATTACTCCCTCTGTTCGATGTTTTACAAAATTTTGATGTTCTAATATATAAGATGTTTTCATTTTCCTAGGTAACTTTTACTTTATTAAAAACTGTATACCCAATTCATTTATAGTTTTAATGATACTTTCTAGACAAAAAGTAGTTTTCTTAATATGTATGTTTCTATCTAAACATCTTATATTTAGGAGCAGAGGGAGTATAATTCATGTGCCTAAACCCTAGATCTAGCAACCATCATTCCAGCAAACAACTCTCAGTCTCATAAGAACAACTACCTTGTTCGCCCCTGCAAATTACAATATTTACTGCATTAATAAACTATTAGCCTAGCTTAATCATATAACTATTAGATCTATTGTGTTCCCTATCTCCCTCTAAATTCGATCCCTAAGTACTACAATTCGACCTCTTAATTGAGAGATTATAAATCACTCATTAGGGTAATTTGAGTGATATCAGTTTCCAGAAGCACGAAATGTCAACAAAAGTGGTGATCTCATGGGTGTTGATATGTTCTTAGTGGATGAGAAAGTTATTTTACTTAAGTAAAACTCTGATATTTTTGCACCGAATGTAAAACTTCATATTTGTAATTGATGATTTTTTATTGTGTCTCAGTCAACCCTCATCCAGGGATATATAAGCAGACATCGGTTGAACATCTTTCGACAAATCAGTAAAGAAGGTGTGGTTTATGAGCTCAGTCTCTTCGAGGTCACAAGGAGTAATCAGAACTTCAAAGCCTCGACGGCCCGTTTATAAAAAGATCACAGAGAAGACCAGTTTTGTTGAGATGGCAGATAGCATTAACCGGGAGCGTAATGCATATGTCCTGACCTCGGAGCCACATGTGCACCCTTAGCTCATCTCATCCATTTTTTGTACTTCTAATATATTTAAGTTACTGATTCTGATGTAATGCAACCACATGCATGCAAGTTTCTCTGCTCTGCGGAAGTGGACAATGACTGTACGAACAGGTGGTGCTAAATCTCATGTTTTTAGGTTATCCACACTAAACAGAACATCCCTCATACCCTTTAACCAACCATATCTAATCACTCATATTATGTGACTTATGCAGGTTCCGTATTCAAATGTCTATCTCTGATGTCTCTGAATGTGTTGTGTATGTGGATTTCAATGGGTATGTCACCAAGATGACAAATGTCACAGCTGCAGAGGTTGCACAGCTAATGGTAACATTCTCAAACAATACAATTTCGCATCTACTAGGCTCTTTACCAAATATGACATTGCTTGCTAGAATGTAATCTGCAAACAGAACCCAGGTGTTAAAGACTCAGATGAGAAATCCCTCCCAGAATGCCTCAAGGATTTAGTTGGAAGGACCTACACTTTCCAGTTAAAACTGTCTGCATTTAACTTTACTTAACGAGAGCACTTCTTTGACGACGATGAGTGTCCACCACAACCCAACTTTTAGGAAAGTGTATGTTCACACATTCTCTGTAACTCAACTCACTTCACTCTGAAGATGTAAGATGTCTGCCCTGAAGTAGTCGTTGACGTAGTTGCTGAAGCAGACGTCGTGGTGAGTGGTGAAGACCATGTGGAATCAAGGTGCTGAGTTGGAGTCGTGTAGACTTGGAGAGAAAGAGAGTATCTTGGAGATATGGAAAGAGGAATAAACTTGAGGAGCAAATTTATGACTTAATGAAAGAGGAATAAGTGCATTCCAAGAAAAGGAAAGTTGCACTTATTGTTATGGAAGATGTCCATACATGTTGCCTTGGAGACTAGAGTTTCGGGAACGTGGAGAATAACCATAAGATAGATATGGAGTCGACTGTATAGACATAGAGACACAGAGGCTGATCTTATAGAAAGAGAGAGAAGCTCTTGGAAGTGTTATGGGTCGTGCTGAAGCAGTGGCTGAAGTACTCGACGGAAGAGAGACACAAGCGGGTAGCTTAAGAATCTTTCAGTAGCAGTTGTTAGGGTGTAAAGCTGATTAAGCAGAACTTGTAATAGAGTGTACAAGGCGATTTCTAATAAATCTTAAGGGCTGCTTGTAGTTGTTTGTCTCTTGCTTTACTTTCTGCATTACCTTATTGTGTTTGCATTATGCACTTACAAGTGGTATCAGAGCGGGGTACCTAAGTTATCGGTGTTATCCTGAAGGTGAATATGGACACGATTATTTCTGTGCAGAAGGCGATCGTGTTGAATGTGGACCAGTATGGTCATTGGAAGGCTCGCATGAAGCAGATGATTCGAGGAGTCAATGAAGATGTGTGGACAACTGTGGAGATTGGTTGGGAGGAGCCTACCATAGTCACAGGAGGTGAGAATAAGCCTAAACCAAAAGAGAATTGGTCAGAGGCATAACGCAATGCATCAAAATTTAATGCAAAGGCGTTGTCGATGATTTTTGGAGCTGTTGAAGCAGAGCAGTTTCAGCTGATTCAGGGGAGTACTTCGGCTAAAGAGGCATGGGAGATCCTGCTGAATTCAGTTGAAGGAGATGTGAGTGTCAAAAGGACACGTCTAGATCACCTTGGGTCGCAGTTTGAGAATCTCAGGTGGTCTGATAATGATTCTGTGGCGAGTTTTAGTGCCAAACTCAGTGGTATGGCGCATGAAGCATTTGTACTTGGGAAGAAGGACAAGGAGAAGAAACTGGTAAATGAGTTACTACGCTGTCTTCCAACGAAGTTTGGAGCTCACAAGGCGGTCTTGCAGATGACTACAAACACGGATGAGCTCAAGTTTGACAAACTTGTGGGTATGCTGAAGGTACAAGAGATGGAGACAAACAATAGTTCAGTCTCTACACCAAGCAGTGCGCCAAGGAGTGTGGCGCTTGTAGCTGACAAAGATACTGATAAGTTTCAGAAGATTGAAGATGACATTGGTATGCTGTTCAGGAATTTTGGTAAGATGAATTCTTCTGGTTGGAGGAATCAGTATGGTCGCCAGGGAGGTGATCGTGACAATGGTAGAAGGAGAGAAAGTCTCAAGTACTATGAGTGTGGAGGCATTGATCATATAAGGGTTGACTGTCCTGTAGCACAACAAAGAGAACTTAAGTGTTCTGAGTGCAGAGGTGTTGCACACACACGGCGTGAATGTCCAAACTCAAAGAAGGAGAAAGGAGTTCTATTGCACTCGTCTGATGATTCAGAGTCTGAAGAAGATGGGAAGGTGATGAATAATATGGTTGCATTTGGTGCACACAAGGAGAAATCTAGTGAATCCTCAGATTCAGATGTTTGTACAGACTCTGAGGATTATCACGTGATGCTCAACAAGTGGTTGAATCTCAAGAATGAGAATCTGAGGTTGCAACACGATCTGGTGCAGAGCTGTGAGCAGTATGAAGATCTTGCTGAAGAACTTGCTGTTGTAAATGAGAATTATGAGTCTCTCGAGTAGAAGGTTAGCAAACTGAGGGAGGTTGCTATTGTTGAACGTGAGAGAGCAATGAGGCTGGAACGTGATTTGGCTGAGAATCGCAAATAGACCAGGATGCTCAACAGTGGATCCAAAGAGTTGGATAAGATACTCTCGATGGGTCAACCAGCCAAGGCGAATTGGGGACTGGAATATCGAGGAGCTGAGAGTACTAAGGGAGTACAATAGAAGGGGCTATCACATTTCGTGCATGGGAGCACATCAAAAAGTGGAGCCAAAGGAACTTGTCAGGAAGTGCGTCGGGACTTACGACAGAGAGTAAGACAGAAAGTTCTACAGCGCGTAGCTGTGAGTAACAAGCCGAAAGTAGTACATCAGTGCAACAACATGAAGGTCAGACATGAGGTTCTGAAGCATGGTTGTGCAGCTGGTACAAGGAAGGAGACTGATCGGTGCATCAGCAACTGTGTCGGGCCAAGCAAGAAGCAGCATCAAATTTGCTGTTGGTTCTGTGGGAAGGTTGGACACAAGAAGGTGCAGTGTTTTGCTCGTGAGAAGAGCATAAACATGGCCAAGAAGGTGAACAAGACGTTCACTAAGCCCAAGAGGGTTGAAGAGGTGTCCTTAGCCAAGAGTGGCTTACTTGATGAGATCAAGGATGAGACATCAGAAGATGGATGCAGCTCTGTTAGGAGTGATCTTCAGGAAGATCAAGAAGCATCAAGCGTGGAGTCAGGACACGGAGTTGTATGTGACACAAAGGGGAAGGAGATCGAAGTGCGTCAGAAAGTGGTGCGAGATGATCTTCAGGGGTGTGATAATGAAATCACTCCAAGACAGTAGCAACGAGTGAAGAATACACTCGGTGTGGATGAGGAGGGGCTCATGGTCAAGGAGACGACACATGAAAGTAGTCAGGTCCTCAACAGAAGTGGGTCGAGAGGTAGCTCGACAGGTGCATCAGATCGTGATGTAGTACTTGTTATTCCGCTGCAGCAGGGGCTGTGTCATGATTATACATGAAGAAGCAGGCGGCTGGGTCTGTAAGGCTTGACATCTAAGCTTCTGTGTTTTAGCTTAGTATGCAATCAAGTAGGGGGATAATGGTGTGGTGCACATCTGGTGGGGGAGAAAATCACATTTGGTGTGGAAGTTTCCAGGTAGGGAACGTGGTTGCAATGTGGTTGCTGAACCAGAAGAGTGTTGTGCTTGATCGGCACACAAAGCTAAAAGGGGGAGATTGAAGATGTAAGATGTCTGCCTTGAAGTAGTCGCTGACGTAGTTGCTGAAGTAGACGTCGTGGTGAATGGTGAAGACCATGTGGAGTCAAGGTGCTGAGCTGGAGTCGTGTAGACTTGGAGAGCAAGAGAGTATCTTGGAGATATGGAAAGAGGAATAAACTTGAGAAGTAAGTTTATGACTTAAAGAAAGAGGAATAAGTGCATTCCAAGAAAAGAAAAGTTTGCACTTATTGTTATCGAAGATGTCCATACATGTTGCCTTGGAAACTAGGGTTTCAGAAACATGGAGAATAACTATAAGATAGATATGGGGTCGTCTGTATAGACATAGAGACACATAGGCTGATCTTATAGAAAGAGAGAGAAACTCTTGGAAGTGTTATGGGTCGTGCTGAAGCAGTGGCTGAAGTACTCGACGGAAGAGAGACACAAACAGGTAGCTTAGGAATCTTTCAGTAACAGTTGTTAGGGTGTAACAGACTGTGTAAAGCTGATTAAGCAGAATTTGTAATAGAGTGTACAAGACGATTTCTAATAAAACTTAAAAGTTACTTTTAGTTGTTTGTCTCTTACTTTACTTTCTGTATTACCTTGTGTTTGCATTATCCATACCCAGGTGTATAACCTACGTGATGACATGCCTAGAGCTGGAACTCTGACAACAAAGCCCTCCCTTGGTGTAAGCAACCCCTGAGGCCAGTGTAGAGACGGAGCTTTTTTAGGAGCTGTTTCTGCGAGTGGAGCTTCGCCTACTGAATCTATTCCAGGTGGAATAAATACTGAGAAGATACCATTTCCGAAAAAGGAGCCCGCGGGAAAAAAAAAGCTCCGGAAGACATAGCTCCTTACTTATCGAACTATTGCGACGACCGAACACCACTACTCCTTTTTCTTTTGATTTTTAAAATTTTCAATAATTTGAAATGGGCATGACTAATTTATAACCGCTACTGTTAAATTATTTTGATTATTTACTAGCCTTGTTGAGGACGTAACTTATGAATCAAGTTTCAGTAATTGAGGCAACCTTAGACACGCACAAAACATTGCTATTATTTGACACTGCAGAAAAAATCATGCTTTCAGCCTGACTTACAACATCGAGGACACGTTTATCTTACAAAATTATAACTTCAGAATTCCCATTTAGTCATCAGCCCCAAATCTTTCTATGTTCATGATTTGAAATATGCGCTTTAAACTTTCCTGCAATTAGCAAACCGAAGACTTATTAGCGCAAACCATCCCCTCCTACGTGAACATGGACATGCTAAAACGTAATTTTTCACGCACAAAACTATCCACAGTTTCCATTATTTCTAAAAAAAACTACCAACAACTCCAACAAACATGTTCCTTAGAAAATCGGAAACCCCACAGTTTTCACCTGCAAACAAATGTGATTGTTACATTAGTTATACAAATAATATTATAGCTCCAAGCAAACATTTACCAAAGCATGCTTTCTGGTGCGAGGAACGGCCAACATCAAGAGCTTCCTGGCACGTAATGAGCTCTAGTTCACAATAGAAATGAGAGCATTCCTAATTTATATTCCACTTTGTTTTGAAAATTATCTGTAATTCCACTTAATTTTAAGTCTATAATAAAATATAACGTAGAATTATTTTAATTTTTGATTTATGATTCTACGTTATAGTAAAAAAAAAACATGAAAGTAAAACTCAATTCGATTTTGAAGTTAATTTATAAAGTAAGAACTGAAGTGATTTGTTGATGCTGTAAAGCAAATCTTTATGACACTATTATAGGTAAAGTTGACTACTATACATAAATGAAATTGTATTATATATGAATGATGAACTTATTTTATGCGAATGAAAAAAGGTGTCGGGGATGGATTTACATCTTACTCAAGGCCCATTAGACATTGAACTAGGTCCATATTGGTAGGAAGCTATAGACTTCATCTTTCTATAAATAAAGAGCTATGAAAAGGTTCACTTTGCATTTGTAATCATCTTCTTCTCCTCTTCTTAGACTAAGAAACATATTTTCATAGAGATTTTGTATTAAAAGGTTCACTTTGCATTTGTAATCATTTTTGTAATGAACCTTTAATCGATAAAATCTCTCTTATATTCTTTTTCCCATTTGATTTCATCTAAAGATTTCTTCTAAGCCTCAATAATCTAATTCTTATTCTTTTTTTTGTAAACTGCTTGCTAATTCTTATTCTTTGATTCTTTTATCAAACAGTTGGCGCTGGAAAGAGGGGGCTGAAGAGAACTAGCTTCAAAGCATGTCAAACATGAAAGAATCCTAGATCGATATTCATCTTCTGTTTCTAAAAAAAGGAAAGAAAAAAAAAGCTTGGCTTTTGATTCCACAATCTGAGCTTGCCGTCTCATCCTTTGGCTCGTAGAGATTGCAGCAAAGCTCAATACTTTATCTCGGCGGCGATGGCGATCTCGCGATGATTGAGTCTCGTTCCGACGATCTCCAAAACCTACTCGAGGAAGCTCCAAGCCCAACCTCATGAACCGGACCATGAGACGGGAACCGTAACAGATAATTCCCGAACTAGAAACCCTTCTTGAGGATTCGAAGAATGGGGATACACAAGCGTAGAAGAAGATCGTTAAGGTAGAGAGATCTTCTTAGATGAATGTGTTCGTAAGCGTAGCTTGTAAGAGCTTTGCAAGATAACTTGAGAGATAAGGAAGTTAGGAAAAATAGTTTATTGATTGTGTTCTCTTAGCTATCGTAAGAGTTACATATATAGTAAAACTAAAATATAGATAAGGCTAGAACTAATCCTTATCCTAGTAGAAATCATAAATAAGAACTTGATAATAATAAAACATAACGATAAAGTCGTTAAAACCGTTAGTGACGTGTCCTGTCACAATACTCCCTCCTTCAGAACAGACTTGGCCTCAAGGCTGAAACTCAGGATATTGCGCAATGAAGTCTTGGTAGAACTCCCAAGTCGCCTGTTGAGGAGTAGAACCTTTCCACTGGACGAGAATCTTGGTCACTGGTTTATTTTGCCGATTGACCATTTTCTTTTCCAATATGAGTTCAGGTTCTCTACTTGAACCAATGTCGTTGAGGTATTGTTGCAGAGGAGGCATTGAAGTTGAAGCTGGCGGGTTAGGACACAGTTTCAGTTGACTCACATGGAATACATTATGTATGGAAGTAGTTGGTGGTAGTTCAAGCTTGTAAGCCCGCGAACCAACTCTGTCTTGTACGCGAAACGGACCGTAGTAACGTGGTGAAAGCTTGTGAGGCATGTTACGACCCTTCAGCGAATGTTGACGATATGGTTGAAGTTTCAAGTACACATAGTCACCAACAGAGAACTCACGATCAGAACGATGAGAATCAGCGTACTGTTTCATTCGATTTTGAGCCCGCAAGAGGTGGAACTTCATCATATCAATGAGTGCTTCCCGTTTCTGAAGCGTTCGGTCAATAGCTTGTGATGAACTTTCTCCAGGCAAGTAAGGCATGTGTATTGGCGGAGGCTGACCGTAGACGATCTCGAACGGTGTACTGTGAATAGCCGAGTGATAGGTTGTGTTATACCACCATTCCGCGAGAGGAAGCCAAGAGCTCCAAGAACGAGGCGAGTCAGAGACCATACATCGTAAGTATGTTTCCAAAGTCTTGTTTGTAACCTCTGTCTGACCGTCAGATTGAGGATGATAGGCTGTTGAGAAGTTGAGATCGACACCATGGACACGGAACATCTCTCGCCATACTTCACTTAAGAAGGTGGGATCTCGGTCGCTAGTAATGTCTTTGGGCATTCCATGGAGGCGGAAGACCTGATCCAAGTAAACTTTGGCGACATCCATAGCAGTGTATGGGTGTGATAGAGCCATAAAGTGGGCGTTCTTACTTAGCCTATCAATGACCACGAGGATGCAATGTTTGCCGGCAGATGGGGGCAGACCTTCTATGAAGTCGAGACTTATTGATTCCCAAACTCCTGCAGGGACCGGAAGTGGTTGTAGCAGACCTGGCTTTGCCGCCAAATCGTAGTTGTTCTTCTGACAGGTTGGACAGTTTCGAACATAGTTTTGAGTTTCTAAGCTCATCTTTGGCCAAAAGAACAGAGTTTTGATGCGTTGCAGTGTTGAATCACGACCTGAGTGTCCTCCAATAGCTGAATCATGTAGCCATTTATATATGTGAAGCTTGACTGTTGGATCATCACCTACTACGAGTTTCCCTCGACGACGTAGTTCTCCATTCACGAACGTGTATGACGGGTGAAGGGATTTGTTGTCCTGCAGCTCGGAGATGATCTTTTTAAGACACGGATCAGTGTCCCACAAAGCTTTCAGTTCCTCATAAAACCCATGATGGGCTTGAGATAGCGTGATCTGAAGCAATTGGGAACCAGAAACGCGAGATAACGCGTCTGCTGCGACGTTCTCCTTGCCTTGTTTGTATTGAATTTCAAACGTGTATCCAATTAGTTTGGACAGCCACATGTGTTGAAAAGGAGTTGTGATCTTCTGTTCCAGGAGAAATTTGAGGCTCCTCTGATCAGTTCGAATGATAAACTTGTTATGAGCCAAGTAAGCATTCCAAGTTTGGACCGCGTGAACCACTGCAAGAAGTTCCTTTTCGTAGACTGAAAGGTTTTGGTGTCGTGGTCCCAATGCTCTACTAATGTAGCAGATTGGATGGTTTTCTTGCATGAGCACGGCGCCTATACCCGTCTTGGATGCGTCCGTTTCTACTATGAATGGCTTAGAGAAATCAGGTAAGGCGAGGACAGGTGCCGTTATTAAGGCCGTTTTTAAATCTTGAAACGCTGAGTTTGCTTCTGTACACCACGAGAATCCATCTTTCCGGAGTAGTAAGGTGAGTGGTCGTGCGATTATACTGTAACCTTGTATAAAACGTCTGTAGTAGTTAGCAAGACCTAAGAAGCTCCTGATCTGCTTTTGGTTACTAGGAATGGGCCAATTTTCGACTGCTTTTATCTTAACTGGATCGGTGCTGACGCCGGCAGAAGATATAAAGTGGCCAAGGTATTCAATCCTTGTTGCTCCGAAGGTGCACTTGGATTGCTTGAGGTAGAGCTGGTGGTGTCGAAGTATTTCGAAAACCATGTCGATATGAATGAGGTGATCTTCCCAGGTGTTGCTGTATATCAGGATATCATCGAAGAAAACTAGCAGACACTTACGAAGAATCGGTTCAAACACATGATTCATCAGGCCCTGGAAGGTACACGGGGCGTTAGTAAGTCCGAAAGGCATGACGAGGTATTCGTAGTGGCCCGCGTGGGTTTTGAATGCTGTTTTGTACACGTCTTCAGGAGACATGCGTAGCTGATGGAAACCGGCGCGTAAGTCCAGCTTGGAGAAAAATTTGGCACCTCCCAGTTCGTCTAACAGATCTTCCAGTAGGGGAATAGGGTATTTATCTTTGATCGTCTGTTTGTTTAAGCCTCTATAATCCACACATAAACGCCATGAACCGTCTTTCTTTTTCACAAGGACTACTGGGGAGGCGTATGGACTGGAGCTGTATTGAATGATTCCTTGAGTTAGCATCTCAAGAATCATCTTATTGATCGAGTCTTTCTGCATTGACGAGTATCTGTATGGTCGTAGGTTGACAGGGTTAGTTCCTGCTTCGAGTGGGATTTTGTGATTGAAACCGTCTCGGAATGGAGGAAGAGACGAAGGCTCATCAAAGATATCAGAGTAGGAGTCAAGGATTCGTTGGAGTGATCTGTTTTCGTCGAGCTGTGGGTTGCTTGCTTCTATGTGGTAGAAGATAGCCTCGGGGTTAAGTGGTTGCTGCGGTGAAGTAGTGTCGTTGATCTCGTGTAAGTGGAGGAGGGCGAGCTGAGGTTGTTGTAGTAATAGCTTGTTTAAGTTGTTTCCTGTGACGACTTTGGAGTTGTTTGGTGTTGCGCCTCGGAGAACATGTTTTAGACCTTTGAAGTTGAATTCCATTCGTAGATTCAGAAAATCCCAAAGGATAGGGCCGAAGGTTGATAGCCATTGAACTCCTAGTACCAAATCACTGCATCCCAGCGCCAATGTTCTTGTTTCGGTTGTAAAGTCGTAGCCCTGCATCTTCCACGTGAACGGGCTGCATTTGTATTTGGTTATCAAGTCACCGCTGGCTGCGACCACTGCCATTGGTTTGATTGGTGTTAAAGAACAGCCCAAGCCCTTGGCGATTTGTAGGTCGAGGAAGTTATGTGTGCTGCCGGGATCGATCAGAATATGCAGTTTTCTTTTTCCGTATTGACCCATTAGGCGCATACAGTTGAACGTCGGACAACCGTTTAATGCGTGTACCGAGATCGTAGGGACCTTATCATCATCTGCAATTGTTGTTTCGCGTATCTGTTCTTCGAAAGCGATTTCTTCGTCGAATTCTGTTTGGTCGGCTTCGAGAAGTAAAAGCTCTGAACGTCGATGTTTCAGTTGATGGCCAGGTGTGAAAGGTTCCTCGAAATACATACACAAACCTTTACGTTTTCGTTCCTGCATCTCGTCGAAAGAAAACCGTTTCTGAGGTGCATTAGGTATTAACGGTTTGTTGTTGTGATTGTCGCTGGTGTTGGACGAGTTTGGTGTTGTGCTGTATTGATTCTTGTTTTGTTGAAAATTTGATCTCTGAGACGTGGTGAAGGTTGGCCGTGATGTCTTTGTCGGAGCATGGAGTAGGGATAGCTCGTGGAGTTTCGCGATTCGTGCTGCCTCTGGGACAGTGGAGGCTTTGAACTGGCGGACATGAAAGGCTAGATGCTGATTCATGTTTGTGAGGAAGATACTTAAGGCGTGAGCAGGAGCCAAAGTAATCCTTGTCATGGCACAATCAAACTTTTCCAGATAGATGTCGATGGAGTCGTTTGCTTGTTTTAGACTGACTAATTCAGAGAGAGGATCATCGAAAAGTTCGCTGAAGCGTTCCGATACAGCAGAGACATAGTCGGGCCATAGTGGAAATATGTTGTAGCGGTTGGCTATGTAGGCGTGATGCCATTGAAGAGCCTTGCCGGTCATATGAAGGGAGGCGAGACGAACCTTCAATTCTGGTGGAGTACTATCGATCGAAAAGAATTGTTCGCAACGATAAATCCATTCACGAAGTGCTGTTCCATCAAACATTGGGAACCCTATTTTTGTTAACCGTGACGAGAGTGTATTGGGGAGCTGTGGAGTAGCGTTTTGGTCGGAGTTCATTGGTGTTGTTTTTGCTGTACTCTGTTCTCCTGTGAAGCGATCTGGTGGGTCTGGTTTCTGGGATTTGTCAGCAGCTGTGAGGCCGGAACTTCCCTCTTGTTGTGTTGACTGCGAATTGCTATTAAGGAATTTTTCCATCATAGCTTTAAGTTCGGCGATTTCTCCTCCAAGATCCTTGCGTATTTCCTCTGATTGTTGAGTTTGTGATAAACGCAAGTCGTCAAGGTTTTTGTTCATCTCGGCCAGCGCGGTGGTTTGCCTTGTGTCCATAGTTTGGTCCTAAGGTATTGAGATGCTCTGATACCACTGAGACGGGAACCGTAACAGATAATTCCCGAACTAGAAACCCTTCTTGAGGATTCGAAGAATGGGGATACACAAGCGTAGAAGAAGATCGTTAAGGTAGAGAGATTTTCTTAGATGAATGTGTTCGTAAGCGTAGCTTGTAAGAGCTTTGCAAGATAACTTGAGAGATAAGGAAGTTAGGAAAAATAGTTTATTGATTGTGTTCTCTTAGCTATCGTAAGAGTTACATATATAGTAAAACTAAAACATAAATAAGAACTTGATAATAATAAAACATAACGATAAAGCCGTTAAAACCGTTAGTGACTTGTCCTGTCACAGATCATGGAGCCCTCCATCTTCAGAAACCGATCTCTCCTCTCTCTGGAACTTAACTCTATCGATCTCAGGCATGAAGTCCTCTCTTGTCCAAAAGATGTCACTGAACGGACAGATCCAGAACGCGTTACAGTTTCTGCATAAGCCGAAAGTCTCATTCTTTGCCGGAGAGTGGATCAGAAGTTGACGAGGAGGAAGGTGATTTAATGGAAGCTCTACAAAGAGACCATGGTTGACGGCTGTGGAGCTGGATTCGTTGGGTTTAGGAGCATCTAAACCAAAAGACTTCTCCTCTTCTCGTCATGTTGATGAGATGACCTTCGTTGCCAAGATCAGCTCTCAGCTTTGTCGGG
Organism: Brassica rapa; assembly: GCF_000309985.2. NCBI lineage: Eukaryota > Viridiplantae > Streptophyta > Magnoliopsida > Brassicales > Brassicaceae > Brassica > Brassica rapa. The sequence goes on from NC_024799.2 coordinate 13,192,459, forward strand.
AGAAAGTCTTGAGCTTCAGAGACTCTGTTCTTCAGACAGAACCTGTTCACAAGAGACCCAAGCGTGACCTTATCTGGCTCAAAAACAAGTTTAGTATCTGAAAGAGATGGCGTAGATTGAATCAGCTTCAGTTACTTGATCTCTCTCTCACAACCACCTCAAAGGCTGATTGCCTTCAGAGATCCCCAAGCTGCGGCAGCTTCAACATCAAGGCTCAGTGGTCACAAGGCCTTGTCTCTTGGCTCAAGGTCTCAAGACAAGCTCGCCGTAATTGGCAAAAGCTTCCAATGAGACATCATCATGTCCCTTGGCGTCAACAAGCTTCTTGAGGCCCAAAAGCTCTCGCCATCTGGTCGTACACAAGGAGCTTTCGGGGACAGGAGGTATGAGATCAGTCCAAGTAGAGGAGTCTATCAAACGGTTCTGTTAAGAGGAATGTGGCGTCTCCGAGGTCGCAGTCTCAGTCACTGTTTGTACGAGATTCAGTTGATTAGAATGATGAACTTCAAGATGGGGTGACTAAAGACGTTTTTATTAGAATCAGACAAGGGATTACAAGATTGACGGGAAATAAGGAGACAAGATTAGAGATCTAAGCAACAAGATCAGAATGATCGTTGGGAAACCCTAAATCTAGCCGCTTAGTTTGTAGATTGTCCAAAAGTCCCAGTTTCGTTGCCTCCCCCTTCTCTTTTATAGCGCCCCTGTTCGTGATGCCCTAATCGCACTTGTTCTTTGGGCCCTGTCGCCAAAGGCCGAGTATGCGGGCCTTGGTACTGTTTCGTCTAAGCCGAATATAACTGATCGGCTTAGCTTATCGGCTTAAAGTGCTCTAGAGTCGAGCCAACGTCCCTAGCCTCTAAGCCGACTAAGTTCAATCGAGCTTGTCGGGCTAGGGCCTGTTATTTGATGGGCCTTGTGGAGGGATGTAATCCATCTCCTACAATAAGTCCCCCCCCCCCCAGTTCACTTGTGAGCGGCTTGTCGGTCTCAGTGAATTTGTGGGTCAGGTTCGTTCATATAACAGGACCTAATGCCAGCGACAACTCGTTTTGCCAGTGTGTGATTTTAGTCGCGTGTCGCATCTAGTCGCTCCGAGCTGCGTCTTTTCACGATGCGTTGTGTTTTACTCGGGAGGTAAAATTCTCTTGACTAAGAGCTCGGGTGGTTTACTCGGGAGGTGAACTTCTCGAACTAAGATCCCGGGCGGTCTTTGGATGGTTAACTCTGTTGAGTCGGTTCAGACCGGAACCGGAGATTAATTTCGGTCCTGATTGAAAACCGGTTTGAGCGAGAAACCGAACCGTCGCGAGTATGTTTTTGGGCATTTAGGCGGCCTTTGAAGCCCATTTAGGCCTTTGTAGACCTAATGATGACGCTTCGAAGAATGCGCCTCGTTTTTGCTATAAATAGGCTTCTCTCCTTCACTTTCGTCATTCTTCTCTGCAGACTCAGGTATCCTACTTTCTCTCCCTTCTCTCTACTTTTATTTTCTCTCTCTAGATAAGTCTTCTGTAGAGTACGCTTAGGACTTCATCGGTTTAGTCGTTCCCCCCCGAGTAGAAAGATGGCTTCGAAGAATCGGTTGTCGCGTGAAGAGAAGGGGAAAGACATTGCCGCCCCGTCAAGCCCTGCTAGGGATGCGGACGGCAGTCCGTTGGATGAGTTCGACGTAATTCATCGCGATGCCCTGAGAGATACGGAGAATATGAGCCTCTCCCAACGCCTTCTAGTCGCTGATGCTCACAGGCAATTTTGCGAAGAGGCCGAGGAGAATGCTGAGGGTGAGGGTAGAGAAGCAAGTGGCTCAGAAGCACCTAGTCAAGTCGCGAGACCTCGGAGGCGGGCTCAGCGGAGGGGTCGGTTTGATCAGTCAGCTTCTTGTCCCGTGCCAAGGAGTATTCCTTTCGACGAGTTAGACTGTCGCCCCATAATTTATCATCCTGGTGGAATCTTTGAGGAGCTTCCTTCACTTCCTCGAGAGGTGTTACGCGATCCTCGAGTTCAATCGTGGGGGGAATGTATTCAGTTCTTGTTCCTCTAGCGAGTCCGTGAAGAACTTATTAAGGGAGAACGGCGGCGCCGGCGTCACTTTCCTTATTCCGTCTACCGAGCAGCGCCCATGGTCACCTCTGGTCGGATATCAGTGTGTGTATGAATCCTATTTCAAGGACCAGACCAAGCTCTGGTTTCCAATCCCTCGATTGATCACGTCGTACGCGTTTCGTCGGGATATTGCTATTTCTCAGCTGCTGAATGGGTCACTGCGCATAGCGGTCATGCTGATGGTTATGGCTGCGGAGATGGATATTTCGATGAGCGTGAGGGTGTTCGAAGAGTTAACTTTCACGAAGGCGGAGCCAAACGGGATCTTCTCGATAAAGATGCGGGCAAACTACAACGTCTTGACGGGCCATCCTAACAAGACGCAGGATTGGCAGCGAGCTTATTTCTATGTTAAGTCTGACGAGCATGCCTTCGAAGAGCCTCCGGGGGACGACTATCGCGTTTTATGGAATCCGTTACTCGGTAGAGATTTGACTGTTTTACTCGCGTTCTGATTAGGAGTTCTAACACCCTTCTTTCTTTTGCAGTTCGTCATCCTAACACGATCGCCTATCCCAAAAAGTTCTTTGAGAACGCTCAACTTATCGCAACGCACAGTCATCTTCGTTGGCCAGATCTTAGCCGAGAGTGGATTCGTCGTCAGCAAGCTAGGATCGCTAGAGGTAAGGACGCTGTTCCATTTAGAGAAATTACGAACCTTTCGAATTCTTATATTGGGTTTTCTTCTCCTTCTGCAGTTGATTGGGAATCGAGACTTCCTTGTGTACTCGGTACTCGCAGATCACGTCCCTCCTTATTTACTCGGAAGCAGCAAAAACTTCTCAACAAAGCCAGAGAGATGGAGGGAATCCCGGATTTGAGCGCGTTGCTTAAAGGGAAGCTTCAGATGCTTTCGTCAAAATCGTCTTCTGCTGGCGCCTCAGAGGTCAGGCCTACTCCCGCAGACGGTGACGCGAACTCGGAGCCGCCAGCTCGCACCCCTCCGAAGAAAAGGGCCAGCAAAAGCAAGAAACAGAGCCAAAAGGAACAGCCTTCTCCTCTTGAAGGGAATGTTCCTTTGGAAATGGCCCCGTCTTCCGCTGATGCCTCTGAAGTCGCGGCGAAGAAAAAGAAGAAGAAGAAGGACGGCAAGAAGAGGTCTCGCGAGGAGACTTCTATCGAACCTGCGGAGACTTCAGCGGCTGTAGGGAGTGACGATGCGGGAAGACCCGACCCGATCGATTCAACTCGGGGGTCGTCTGAAGAACGTCCCAAGAAGAAGGCTAAGAAGACAACCGCGGGGGATGAAGGCCGACGTGAGGGGACCCCCATTCCCGAGGGCCCTTCTAAAAGCGGGGGAAGGACTTCTGAAACTGGAGGCGGCTCTCGGGATGAGTCTCCATCGAGTAGAAGAGCCCCTTCTTCTTCCGCGAGGAGGAAGGACGGTGAGAGTGGAGGTTCTCTTCCGCAGATGTCAGGAAGAGGGTTCCCAGATCGCGTAGAGTTCTTGTACGACGAGAAGACTCCGCTGGTGCTGAACCCGCTTCAATGCGCAGAGTTAACCCGTCAGATCCGTGGCGGGACGAAGGAGTTGCCACCACTCGATGACTTGTACTTCAAGAAGGAGTACATTGATGCAGCCATGGCGAGCAAAAGGGTAACTTCGTTTTCCCTTTGCTTTTTCTTTCTTGCAAAAATTTCTAAGTGTTTATTGCTTTATGCAGAGCGACGGAAGCATGAATTATCTCGTTGAGAAGTACGACAGCACCTTGAAGCAGACGATGGTTCAGCTGGGCGCCTCGGAGAAGCTCACACGAACCAGGTTGGGCGTGATCGAGAGGTTACGTGCTGAAAACAAAAAGGCCGGCGACAAAGCGGCCAAAGAGAAAGAGGTCCTCCGAGTTAAATTTGAGGAGTTGGAAGACAAGCTGAAGTCTGACCGTCTCGCGAAGAAGGACGCTTTACGCGAGAAAACTCGCTTAGAGCGGTTGGTCACTTCCCTCGAGAAAGAGAAGGCCGAGCTCGAGGAAGAGAGGGACGCTGTCGTTGGAACGCTGGTCAAAGAGAGGCAACGTCTGAGGGACTCTAGGGTTCAGGAGGTCACCCGCGAGAGGATCAAGGTTCAAACGGCTATGGCGGACAAGTCTACTCGCTGTGTAGGTAAGATGAAGGGCTATCTGGATCGCCTTAACGCGCTAGAGAAGGCCAAGAGTCTATACGGGCAGGCTTCAGGGACGAAAAAGTGCCTTGAGATGATAAGAGATAGCGGGACTGAGATCCCGCAGAGTATGATCGACATCTTTTCGGAGCAGGAGAAGGTGCATGAGGCTGAAGTCGCCAAACTCCGCCTCGAGCCATTCTCCGAGGATGACTTTGCTCTCTCTCCTCTCAACCTCCCTTCTCGATTTGTAAGTGAAGAGCTCATGGGGGTACTCGACCCGTACGGATCGAATGTTGGTTTGATTGGCCACGAATCGGCTTCCCAGTTGATCACTTCCCGCGAGGCGACCGAAGATCCAGTCGATGAGCCGATGGTAGACATTACTTCCGCTCTGTCGGAGCGTATTGTCGTTCCCGAAGGAACTGCCATCGAGGAGCGTCCCGACGGGAACGATCCCGAGGAGGCCGGGGACGCGATTCAAGCAGACACGGGGGATGTAGCCGCCGAAGATTTGATCCTGGTTTCTTCGTCTGAGGAGCGAGAAGAGGACGAGGTGGGTGAGGAGGAGAACAGGTCGTCGCCGGCACTTATCGAAGAGACGGTCCCGAACCTGTCAGTTTCAGACCCTCCTGCTCAGGTTGAAGGCCTTGACGCTCAAGCCGTTGAAGAAGAAACGGTTGAACCGCTTGACCCGAGCAGGGACGACCAAGACATTGTCGTTTGATCTTGTTGTATGTAATATTAGGATGCTTTCATCGGTGGTCTTGATAGACCTTGTTGTTGTACTTTAAGACTCTTTTTCCTTTGTGTTTCCTGTCAGTATTTGCAACTCTTTTAAGCGATTTCAGTTATCTGTTGTGTTTGGAAACATCAGATTTTTTTATCCTTAATCTTTTGCAAATAGACAAGTGATGAACCGGTAATTGGTTTTACTCGGCTGTCATCATGTTTCGATTTGGAGTTATATCCGTGCAAGTTGTCCAATTTCGATAACAAAGAGTTGAGTATAAGAGTGGAAGGTTCTTATGTCCGTTTCCTCAGTGACAATTAAGTAACCGGGTAGTTAAGCCGTTACATTTTAGTCGAGAAAAGGCAAAGATTCACTCTGTTTAGTCGGTTCAATGCTTAGGCATAGGTGAATCGCGACTATTAAGGTCCTGGAGCCAAGTGTCTGATCAGGACATAGCTGTAAGCAAAGGAGCGTGAGTGTCCGCGTGTCCTCTGCTGGAGGCACGGGAGCCATTCGATATGAAAGTCATTATTTATTCGATTGAGACCTAGGTAAGGTTTTGACTTTGGTTTTGTTACAGCTGGACCTGTTAAGGCTGCCTACGTACCTCGGTTGAGGATCAAGCCATTCGTAGTTCGTTGTTCCTGAGTAAAAGTGGCTGTGAGTGGCGCATTTACTCGGTCGAGTAGAAGTGACCACGGGGTGCACCTACTCGGTGTTTTTTTTTTTTTTTTTTTTTTTTTTTTACTAAAGACATACTCCTACGGGTAGAAGCGTCGTAGGTGCATCGAGTTCCATGAGCGTGGGACTTCTTCGTCGCGCGACGTTTGGAGTCTGTATACGCCAGGCTTGACGACTTTAATGATTTTGTAAGGTCCTTCCCATCTGGCGCCGAGTTTGCCGGCGTTTAGCTCCTTAGTGTTTTCGAACACTTTGCACATGACGAGGTCGCCGAGTTCCAGAGGTCGGGCTCGAACCCTTTTGTTATAGTAGCTTTCGATCTGGTGTTGGTAATTCTGGATGCGCAGCAGAGCTTGGTCTCGTCGTTCTTCTTTCTCATCGAGGGCATCGAGTAGCATCTCCTTGTTGAGCTCGACGTATTGAGGCATGTTGGAACGTCGGAGGCTTGAAACGTTAACTTCAGCAGGAGCCATTGCTTCGACACCGTAGGCGAGGGAGAAAGGAGTCGATTTAGTCGATCCTCGCGGGGTTGTGCGGTGGCTCCATAGGACTCCGTCGAGTTCGTTGGCCCAGTGACCCTTTTTCAGGTCCAGACGCTTCTTGATGCCATCGATGATGAGTTTGTTGGAGGATTCTGCCTGGCCGTTACCTTGCGGGTAACGACGAGTGGAGGGGCTTAGTCGAATGTTCCACTTGCCACAGAACTCCTTGAAATTACCTGACATGAACTACGATCCGTTGTCGGTAACAATTTCATAAGGTAGACCATGGCGGCAAATGATGTTTTTCCAGACGAAACCGCGGACTTCTTTGTCTGTGACTTGAGCGTATGCTTCAGCTTCGATCCATTTAGTGAAGTAGTCGGTGAGGACAAGGATGAAGCGTCTTTGGCGGGAACAAGGAAGCGGTCCTATGATATCCATCGCCCAACGCATGAACGGGTAAGGGGCGGTGGTTGTGCGCAACATCTCGGTTGGACAATGGATGATGGGTGCGTGTCGTTGGCACTTGTCGCAGCTTCTCGCGTATGACTTGCAATCAGCGTTCATCGTCGGCCAAAAGAACCCTAAGCTCCTTACTTTGATTGCTAACGCACGTCCGCCCGAATGATTTCCGCAAGCGCCTTCATGCGTCTCTGCCATAACCCTTGCTGTCTCGTCGCCATGGATGCATTTGAGGAGCACTTTACTCGCCGTCCATCGGTGTAGTTCATTGTCAAGAACGACGTAATGGGCGCTGCGGGTTTTTAGCCGGCGAGCTGCCCATTTTCTGCTGGGAGTTCCCCCTTCGAGAGGTAGTCGATGAACTCGGTTCTCCAATCTGGGCCAAATCCGTCGTCGTCTGGAGCAATGGGCTCGACGACCTGGGCAACGAGGGTTTGGTCGGTCAGTATATCGATGCTTGGTTTCTCGATACGATGTATCGGGATTGTTCATTTAACTTGGTCATGAAGCTTGCTGCCAAGGGTCGCGAGGGCGTCGGCGCAGACGTTTTCGCCTCTGGGAACTTTGATGAGTTCGAAGAACTCAAACTCTGCTGCCAGGCTTTGCACTATTTTGAGATAGGCGTCCATTCGATCGTTGCGGGCATCGTAGTCGCCACTGAACTGACTGGCGACTAACTGGGAGTCGCAATAGGCGCTTAGTCGTTTAGCTTTTACGGCTTTTGCTAAGCGGAGTCCGGCGATCAGGGATTCGTATTCTGCCTCGTTGTTTGAAGCGGGAAAGCCAAAGCTAAAAGACTGTCTGATTAGCTCTCCGGTCGGAGACTGTAGTTGGACTCCGGCGCCTGCTCCTTTGTTGGTCGACGATCCATCGACGTGCAGCGTCCAGTTCAAACTTGGGAGTGCGAGATCTTGTTCCAATTCTGGGGCCAGTTCGACCAAGAAGTCCGCGAGAACCTGTGACTTTGCTGCGGTGCGGTTCTTGTAGATGATATCGAGCTCGCCGAGTTCAATGGCCCACTTTGTGAGTCTGCCAGACCTGTTGGTGTTTTGGAGTATCGTTCGGAGAGGCTGATCAGTCAACACCTCTACCGAATGCGACTGGAAATAGGGTCGAAGCTTTCTCGCTGCTTCGACGACTGCTAAGGCCATCTTCTCCAGAGTTGGGTATCGCGTCTCTGGCCCGGTCATGCGCCGGCTCGTATAGAAAATGGGCTTTTGCTCGCCGCGGTCTTCTTTTATCAGGACGCTGCTGACTGCAGCTTGTGATACTGCGACATAGAGAGACAGAACATCACCGACGTCCGGCTTAGCGAGTACAGGAGGTGTTGTCAGGTATTGCTTGAGTTGAGTAAATGCCTCCTGGCACTTCTCGTCCCAAATGAACTTCTTGTTTCCTCGCAGGAGATCGTAGAAGGGCAAGCACTTGTCGGTGGATCTGGAAATGAATCGGTTTAGAGCGGCTATCCTCCCCGTGAGTCGTTGTACTTCTCTACTGTTTCTCGGACTCGGGAGGTTCAGGACCGCGGATATCTGTTTCGGGTTCGCCTCAATTCCTCGCTGCGTGACGATGTAGCCGAGGAACTCGCCAGAGGAGACTCCGAACGTGCACTTTGCCGGGTTCAGCTTCATGCCGTACTTGTTGAGAGTTTCGAAACATTCTTGCAGGTGGCGGAGGTGATCAGTGGCATGGAGCGACTTAACCAGCATGTCGTCGATGTATACTTCCATGGTGATACCCAACTTATCTGCGAACATCTTGTTTACGAGCCGTTGGTAGGTTGCTCCGGCGTTCTTCAAGCCGAACGGCATAACCTTATAGCAGTAGGTTCCCCTATCTGTGATGAAGGCTGTCTTCTCGCGATCATCCGGGTGCATCATTATCTGGTTGTATCCAGAGAAAGCGTCCATGAAGGTTAGCATCTCGTTTCCAGCCGTAGACTCGACTAAACGGTCGATGTTGGGAAGAGGGTAGCTGTCCTTTGGGCAGGCTTTGTTCAAGTCGGTGAAGTCGACGCAGACGCGCCACTTGCCATTTTTCTTTTTGACGACTACTGGATTTGCCAACCATTCGGGGTAGCGGACTTCGGCAATCGAACCGGCACCGAGTAACCGGTCGACTTCTTCATTTACGGCCTTAGACCTATCGGGACCGAGTTTACGTCTCTTCTGGCGGATAGGTTTGAACGTTGGGTCGACGTTTAGTTCATGAGTCGTTATAGTCGGGTCAATGCCTTTCATGTCTGCCATAGACCAAGCGAACGTGGACACGTTCTTTCTGAGAAAATCCAGAACTGACTGCTGCATTTCCTCAGAAAGGTATGCGCCAACCCTCACGGTTCGACTCTGGTCGACGTCGTCAATAGGTAACTCGAGAACTTCGCTTTCCTGAGAGTAGACTTTTGAGGTTGGAGGAGATACTGAGTTAACGGATAGTGACGACCGTTGAAGTTTGACTGTGGCGACTAGGAGATCCCTGGCGGCTCTCTGATCCCCGCGCAACGTTTTAATCTTCCCGTCCGTGCCAGGGAACTTGACGCACTGGTGGTATGTGGAAGGAATGGCTTGCATTGAGTGTAACCAAGGGGTACCGAGTATAGCGTGATACAGAGCTTTTGTGCTTACGACGGCAAACTTGACCGTTCGAGTAACACCGCATGCACGCACCGGGAGGTGGATCGTTCCCAAGATAGTTTCGGAAGACCCATTGAATCCGGTTAACGTTCTGGAGGACGCTTTTATGTCGTCGAGGTCGACTCCCATCTTCTGCAGAGTTCCTCGGAAGATGAGGTGTCGATAAGGATCTTGGTGACATCATACTCTCCAATTCCAAGGACGACGAGGAGTGGATCATTATAGGGCGTGTGAACACCTTCTGCATCATCTGGTGAGAAGGTTATCGGAGGATGACTTGTCGGTTTAGTCGGCCATTTCTGGGACGTCGCGACTTGTCGATGATAATCTTTCACGGAACGGACTGAGTCTCCGTTAGGGGGGGAGCCTCCCATGATAACGTTCAAAGATTGTCCCGTTTGTACTCGCTTAGAGTCCAGTAAGGCGCGGAGATCTTTGGATATGCTGGTATCGGGTGGTGACGGTTGAGACTGACCTTTAACTCGCTCCAACTGTCGTCGTAAGTCTGTTGGTTTTGAACGGTTGAGCTTCACGCGAAGATCGCATGCGCCGGCATTGAGTTTATCTCGGAGGTCGCTAATTGGCCCTTCGTTGTTGTTAGTGTCGCTTGCCGAGATGCGTCGAGACTTTCGTGCATCCAGCATCGTCCGGAGATCTCTGTGCTTGGAAGCGCCTTCGTTTTCTGATTCGAACTTCCGTTTAAGGACGTCTCTCAGATCTCCGGGTACAGGAGCATCGTCGTTCTCTTCATCGGACGACAAGGATTGCTGAGAGAGTATGACCTCGATGCGTCTGCGATTAGCCGGGTGCTCTTCGTCGGCTGAGGAATCCCCCTTGCCGTTATCCTTCGGGGTTTCTTCCTCGTCGTCTCGCCGCGGAGCATCGTTTTGTCGACCTTTGCCGGTGGCTTTGCGCTGGACTCTTCTTTCCTTATTCTTGCTCCAGCTCTTACCGTTCTTTGGTTTAGCTTTCAAGGGCTCGAACTTAAACTCGCCGCTCGCAAGGGATGAGAGATAATGTGCGTAGAGAGATTTGCATTCCGTTGTATCGTGTCCCTTGACGTCGTGATATTTGCAATGCTTGGTGAGATCGACAGTCCTGGAAGGCCCCGCTGCTGATCCGGCTCCCGCCGTAGGTTGGGTGGTGCAAACAGTGTCGACTTGTTTGTCGGGCGATTCGAGTTCTCTTGCCCACTTGTTCCACCCCTCTCCGCGAACCACGAGAGTAGAAATCGGTACGTTATTCTCGTTGACGACATACATGTATCCGTCTTTGCGACCGTTTTTGTCATTTGGAGCGTGCTGGCGCGGCTCTTGTCGCGTATTTGCGTTCTTAGCCGCTGGAGCCTTGGGCACGCTCATCTTGCTGAGAATTGCATTGGTGTCTTCTTCCATCCGGATGAAGTTATCAGAGCGTGCGATAGCGTCTTGGAGCGACTTAGTCGGGTTCTGGTACAGGTCTTCTCGGAACTTAGAGTGGACCCATAAGGTATTGCGCAAGGCGTCGATAGCGATTCCGTCTGGGATTTCAATCTTTGACACCACAGCTTTGAATTTTTCCATGTACTCGCGCAAGCTCTGGTCCTTCTTCTGATTGAGGTTCCATAGGCTGGATGCGGTGGCACTGCGCTTTGTGAACATGATGTATGTCTTGAGAAAAGCTGCTGATAAGTCGCGGAAACATCCGATTGAGTTCTCCTCCAACTGGGAGAACCAAGTCAGGGCTTGCTCGTGAAGAGTCTCAACGAACAGCTGGCAGTAACCTGCGTCCCTTTCGTCGTCAGGGAGTCGAGCTCGCGCCATCGCGATGTTAAAAGCTGTCATATGTTCCACCGGGTCTCCGCCGGGCTTATACTCAGGTAGGCGCAGCTTCTCTATCTTTCCGAGTTGCACGCTAGTTAGCGCGCGAGTAAAAGGAGTACGCGAGGTTGCGGCGAGTACACTCTCGATTTGCGGAGCCGCGCTGGTTACTTGGTGGATCTTCTCGCCCATCTGTTGAAGGCTGAGTTTGAGCTCGGCGAGCTCGCGTATTGTCGTGAGATCTGAACCTGCTGGGAGAGCATCTGCGAGAAGGGCTTCATTAGGCTCCGAGTCGTCAGAGATATGGTCGACTCCGGTTGCCGTAGGGTTTGTGTTGAAGAGGCGGCGGCGTATCTGCTGGGGGCGGCTCGTCTGTCCATCAGGAGCTGTGAGCGCCGCGACCAACGCAGCGAGTTGGTCGTTGGTTGTCTTTTGGACTTCGTCTTGGCGAGCGAGTCGAGCCATGACGGAGCTCATGAAATCTGAGGTGATGGGTGGCGCGGCCGCAGGCGTAGGTGTCGGTTCCTCGCCTGGAGCGCCGAAGGCGGCGTCGTCTTGAGCCATGTAGATCTAGAACGTTGCTTTAGTCTGCCCCACGGTGGGCGCCAATTGTTTGTACGAGATTCAGTTGATTAGAATGATGAACTTCAAGATGGGGTGACTAAAGACGTTTTTATTAGAATCAGACAAGGGATTACAAGATTGACGGGAAATAAGGAGACAAGATTAGAGATCTAAGCAACAAGATCAGAATGATCGTTGGGAAACCCTAAATCTAGCCGCTTAGTATGTAGATTGTCCAAAAGTCCCAGTTTCGTTGCCTCACCCTTCTCTTTTATAGCGCCCCTGTTCGTGATGCCCTAATCGCACTTGTTCTTTGGGCCCTGTCGCCAAAGGCCGAATATGCGGGCCTTGGTACTGTTTCGTCTAAGCCGAGTATAACTGATCGGCTTAGCTGATCGGCTTAAAGTGCTCTAGAGTCGAGCCAACGTCCCTAGCCGCTAAGCCGACTAAGCTCAATCGAGCTTGTCGGGCTAGGGCCTGTTATTTGATGGGCCTTGTGGAGGGATGTAATCCATCTTCTACAGTCACTGACGAACCGACGAGTTGTCTGAATGGAAAGCTCAAGCTCAAGGTTCTTTGCCGATCTCACCACGGCTGCTATCATCTTGAAGTTTGACGTCATTGCCAACTGAATTTGGATAACACCGAGGACAAAAGCTCTCACACTTGTGGGAAGGGAAACCAACAACCTGACCAGAACTTGATCAAACTTCCGACAAGCTCGGCCAATCATCTCGCCACAAGCTTGACGAACAGAGACGACCCCAAGATGAGATGAGTTCGATGAGAACAAGTTCAAGCTCTGTTCAAGGACTGCTTATTAGCGACTTGAGTTCTTCTTTTTGAAGTTTTACTCTTACTGGCTTGAGCCCCAACGTCAACAGTTTCTTCTTGATGCGAAAGTGGAGATTGCAACCAGTCGTTAAGCTCGGCTTCTCAGATAATAGCAATCACATGGTTTGTTCTCAGCAAGTACGCAATCTCGGCAAAAGCGAGGAGCAGCTACCGTGATCTCGTCAAAACGCTGACCACGTACAACCATCCCTTCACGACAGAGATAAGCTCTCTTATCAAATCATTACATGCTTTAATCACTTTGAAATTACACACATGTGTTAGGCACTATAGCTTTGGTTTAAATTATTAAACAACTCTAAGTTGTTCACTCATCTCATGTTATTGCTTTGCTGTTGGTAGCCTTATGATATTAATAAGTTGACAGTTATTATATCATCATGTGCAACTCACAAACACTAAGTAGAAACAAGTTCTATTGATTACGTGAAACTCGTTTATTTCTTTTGGGTTTGTAATGATCTAATCCTGTTTTTTGTGAACCAGAGTTGATTAGATCTTTGAGCCAAAGAGAATCAACAAGTGACTGTCACCATCATGTCCTCATGCTTCGAAGGACGGCCCTCAGCTACAAGCTTGCAGGAAGCGGTACAAGCGGAGCAAGCCAGAACGTTTCTCAACATCATCACAGCCTGACGAACATACAAGCCAACAACTTGTTCGGCACACACGATCTCAACACGAGACTTCGGGTCGGCAACAGTTCTGTAACTTGTATTTTAGGCACAAGTTTAAGTTAAACTTGCTTTTTATTAGGCACGAGTTTTCGGTCGACTCGCTTATTGTTAGACACGAGTTTACAAAAACTCGTCTTTGACTAGGCATGAGTTTACAGAAACTCTCATTCTACTAGGCACGAGTTCTCAGTCAATTCGCCTCTGTCTCAGCATGAGTCAAGTGAACTCGTCTTTCACTAAGCACGAGTTTAAAGCAAACTCGCATTTTACTAGGTACAAGTTCGAAGTAAACTCGCCTAAATCATCATAGGCATGAATGTGACTAGTTCATTGTCTAATAAACCCTATTCGTAAAATTCACAGAGATCCACTTCATCTCTCTCTCTACGAACTTGGGGGACTTACTATTGGGGATGGATTTACATCCTCCTCAAGGTCCATTAGACATTGAACTTGGCACATATTGCTAGGAAGCCCTAGGCTTCATCTTTCTGTAAATAAGGAGCTACCTCCTTATGAGAAAGGATCATCTTCTCCTCTTCTTAGACTAAGAAACATATTTTCATAGAGATTTTGTATTAAAAGGTTCACTTTGCATTTGTAATCATCTTTGTAATGAACCTTCAATCAATGAAATCTCTTTTATATTATTTTTCCCATTTGATTTCATCTAAAGATTTCTTCTAAGCCTCAAGAATCTAATTTTTATTCTTAGATTCTTTTATTGTATTGATTCAACAAACATCACCAGCATAAATACTATTTTTGGATCAAACAAAAGGTACAATCAATAACGAACTTATTTATTGTAATTTGTTCATATAAGAATGCTTAAACTGTAGGCGAAAATTAAATATTTTAATCTAGAGAAACACTTAGCTAGAAATGTAAAAGTAGCTTCTAAGTCTGCAAAAACTGTGTCCTAACGCATCATTTGCGTCTTTCTTCGGTCTTCGGATGATATTAATGTTGGGGGTGGATTTACATCCTCCCTCAAGCCCCATTAGACAATAAATTAGGCTCGTTTTACTATAAAGCTCTAGTTTTTTCCTTGTATAAATAGAGATACACCTCTCTTTATTAAGGGGATCATCTCTTTTACATTTAGACCTAGAACACATCCTATAAGGATTTTATACATTTTTTGATTCACTTTACACTAGAAATCATTCTTTTAATGCAATCTTTGATCAATAAAGTCTATTGGATATTCTTTTTCTCATTTGATTCTATGAAGATTTCTCTTAAACTTCAAGAATCTAATCTTTATCCTTAGGTTCTTTATTGTATGGTTCCAACAAACAACACCAGCATAAACACCGTTTTTGGGTCAAACAGTTGGCGCTAGAAGGAGGGGACTAAGGAAAACTATCTTCAAAGCATATCAAATTTGGAAAACCCCTAGATCTAGCTTGACCACAAGTCATCTCGGTAAAGAAGGAAGCTTTTCATGAAGCCCGGCGGTTGATGTCACTAAAGGCCCACCAACGAGCCCAATACTCTAGGCTTGTCGTCTCTGAACATCACGTAAGGTTTCCCGTCTTCGACGATCTCCACTGGTGGACCGGAACTCTGGAAGAAAAAAGCTAGCGAGACAGGAGACGACGACGTCGATACCTAGGCCGAGACTCTCCATGGATTGCTCGAGTGAAGGTAAATTGGTGACGTCTGAAGAAGAAGACGATGTCGGAGCGGTCTCGAGAGATGAAACTGGTTTGATTCTCTCTCTCGTGAGCCTAAGATTGTTAGACGTCCGGATCCATCCAAAGGACGCGGCAGCAAATCCAGAAACACGGCGAAGGCGAAAATCCAGATCTAGCTTATCACAAGGGTTCATCATCCTCTAATTTGTTTACTTTTGATGATGTGTGAATACATTCGTTCTCCCATCTGCACAGCACCAAGATCAACACAAGGAGACAAAACCACAATCACAATCGATTCATCAAGCTCGACTTTGACCTGCCAATGAGTATAACTTGAAAGGATGTCCGAATTTGGGTTATTCATATGAACCCAAGCTTCCTTACAAGAGAGCAGATCCATTGTTCGACAAAAAGAGAGAGCTCTATGAGCTAACGACGAAGTTTTAATGGTGAATGAAACAGAGAAACTCTCCAGAGCTTTCTCTGAATCATTGTTTGAAGTTTAAGAGAGCTTTGATTGGATCCTTAGATTCAAGGTAATGCTGGCTTGCACAATGATGTATCTCTGGAGATTTTTCTCGGCCAGGTGATATCGCTCAAATTATCCTAATGAGTTAATTACTCTCTCAAATAAGTTGTTAATATATATTTTTTAATTAAATTTTCTAAATATCATGATAAGTATATATATTAAATATTTTTTTAAAAATACTATATATATATATATATCAATAGAATAGATTAATGTTTATTAATTATCTTAAATATCATGATAAATATATATAACAAGTTAAAATAAAAATTAAATAATAATAATAATTAAAATATGATTAATCCTAAAATTATTGAGAATATTCACTTTTAAAATAATACTCCTTCTGTTTTTAAAAGATGCATATTCTAGACTTTTCACATATATTAAGAAAATTCATTAAATATGCATTATTTTTTGTGAATAATAATTTTTCATAATTTTTAGCCAATAGAAATTCAATAAACACCATTAATTTTTTTTGAAACTTACAAATTTTTATAAAATCATACATTGTAAAAAATGTATCTTTTTGAAACATTTTTTTTTCATAACATACATCTTTTAGGAACGGAGGGAATAATAGATAAGTTTATTATGTGCCACAAAAGGGACTTAATTTACTGTAGCCCATTAAAAGGGTTCAAGTCCCACAATCAACAAGAGAAAAAAAAAATTCCATCTGATAAGAATGTCTGTCAGCTTTTGACATTTGGACTAAAGGGGAGTGGACCCCCGCTATCACTCTCAGTTTCAAAAATATTCGACCAACAAGACAATTCAACCTATCCTACCCACTTTGTCCCAGCCTTGGTTATTATCTAACTCCTAAGAAGACACTCACCTACCTAACCCCACCACAGATCGCACAAATGGATTCTGCATCGTCCAAAACCAAAGCTTTAGCCCTTCCGCTTCACATCTTAGGCTTCGAGATTGATGAACTGTCTACAACACGTGTCACCGGTCGTCTTCCCGTTTCTCAAATCTGCTGTCAGGTTCTTTGTTCGTCCTTCTTCTTCTTCAGTTTGATCATCAACCCTTTGGTTTCCCGATCACAGTTCTGAGAAATTTTCATTTTATTTCTTTCTCAAAAGCCTTTCAAGGTGTTACACGGTGGTGTATCTGCTTTGATCGCTGAGTCTTTAGCAAGTATAGGAGCTTACATGGCTACTGATCTCAAAAGGGTGGCTGGAATTCAACTCTCGATCAACCACTTAAAGAGTGCCGATCTTGGAGACATTGTGTTCGCCCAAGCATCTCCTGTAAGCTCGGGGAAAACCATTCAGGTTTGGGAAGTCAAGCTTTGGAAGTCAAGAAAAGAATCCCATAACAAAACCTTAATATCTTCCTCTAGAGTCACACTCCTCTGTAATCTTCCTACCCCTGGTCACGCCAAAAATGTATCGGACCCACTCAAAATGATCTCCAAATTGTAAACTACAAAGCTCTCTCTCTCTCTCTATATATATATATCTCTGAATACGAGTCATTGTATTCTATCGTGCTAATCACTGTATTCTATCTTGTTAATGGCATTTTTAATTTTCACTTGTATCGATCACTTATTCTAAACATTTACCTTTTGAGAGCCGTTTATTGATCTAAGAGGATATCCAGATTGTGATTTTGGTATCAACTTTCCGAAACAACCAACCCTACTCAACTAAGAAGCTTATTATGAAATTTATTCGTAATTATAAAATTTATTGCTATTTCAATATGTGGAGGCGAATCTGTTAAAACTAATTCTGGGTTCATATGTTTTTTAGTTTTTGTGGGAGGTTCTTTTTGAGAAGTTTTCCAGATAGGAAGAGCTACATCGAGATTTTGTCTCTGGAAATCTATTTCTGCAAGAAATCCATAGGTACCAACTGGTTATAAACCTGAGGTAATCTCAGTTGGGAAATCGTTTTGCAAGTCGAGAGAAAGTGATTGTTTTGGATTCCAGAAAAAACTAGGTTTTGCAAATTTGGGTTTGGACATGTAACACCCGGTTTCTCTTATTTAACTCAAATCTCCACTTTGGTAACTCCAACCCCATAAATTCAATATTTTATTATATAAAGCTTGGTTAATATATATATACACATAACAATTATATATTTAAGATTTTGACATGAGTTAATCTATCTCATAATTAAAAATATATACTAGGATATTAACAAAAACAAATTTTATTAAAAAGAATTTGATTTTAATTAAAGAGAATTATAAATATTATTAAAAGAATTATGAATATTATTTAATAGTAATTTTCTTTTTCCAGAATCCTAATCAAAAGATAATTGCAAAAGATTATTTGATACTAATTTTCCTTCTAATATTGTGACATGTGTTTAAATATATAACGATTAAAAATATATATAATAAAAGGAATTTTGAAAATGACAACTTTTAAAAACAGTTAATATTAACTGGAAATAATTATTTTATAGAAATTTTATTATTTTATAGAAATTTTATTTTTCTAAATCCGAGAAAAAATATAATTATAAAAGATTATGTAATATTAATTTCCTTTTTTAAAATCCTAAAAAACTGTAAAAGAATGTTTGATAGTTGTTTTCCTTTTTATAAAAATAAATCCTAAACAAAAGAAATTTGTATCATATTTTTAAGTCATATCCAAAAGAGAATTGTACATATTTATTAGATAATATTTTTAAGAGAGTATTTAATGATGAACATGATACTAAAAAGTATTTAATTAACAAAAAAGTGTAAAATTAGTATTGATACGAATTGTCAAACTAGTAATTTTAAAATTATTTATTAATAACTAAAAATAATTATTTGATAGCAGTTTTATTTTTTTCTGAAATTTTAAAGAGAAGATAATTGTAATAGATTATATGACAATAATTTTCCTTTTCTAAAATCTCAAAAAAATTGTAAAAGAGTATTTAATATTATCTTTTATATTTATTTTAAATAAAAGGGAAATTTATAAAATAGAATGTTTTACTTTTTTTAAAAATCCTAGCAAAATGTTTTTAAGACTTATTTAATAAAATATTAAATTAGTATATAAGAACATGTATAATATTGTCATTGATTCGATTGGTGTATTTGACTTTCATTTTTTTTTAATTTTCATTCAATTTCTTATTTCGGGTTGTGTTCAATTTAAATGCTTAGGTACAGTATTTTCTCTAATCCAGAGTACAATGTTTATAACAATTCATCTATGCACCATGATTATAACATACAAATATTAACTTAAATTTATATGTGAAAACTGGTTTAATTATAAAATAAATTTCAAACAACGTATGCAAAATAAACAATCATAAAACTGTAATATAATGATTTATTATTTTGTGATTTTCATTAAATTAAAACATAAAAAACCTTGTTGCAACGCAACGGGCTCATATCTTGTTATTATATATAAAGCATGGTTTTTAAAGTTGTTTATTAACATGATCGCATGATCGCGACACATAGCAATTATATATTTAAGATTGTGACATGTGTTAATCTATCTCATAATTAAAAAATTATATATTAAGATATTAAAAACGAATTTTATTAAAAAATAATTATAAATATTACTTAATGGTAATTTTCCTTTTTTTTTAAATCCTAATAAAAAGATAATTGCAAAATATTTTTTAATAATAATTTTCCTTCTAATATTTATATGTGTTTAAATATATAATAATTAAAATATATATAATAAGATAAAAAAAACGAATTTTGGGAAAACAAAACTACTTTCAAGAATTATTTAATACAACAAACAATTTAAAAAAAAATATTTAGTAGTAACTTTTATAGAAATTTTCTTTTTCAAAATCCTAGAAATACATTTGAAAACAATTAATTTAATATAATTTTTCTTTTGCAAAATTTTAATGAAAATTTAATTATAAAGGATTATATTGATCTTATTTCTTCAAAATTGATAATTAATATGATTGTGACACATGTCAGTTATATATTTAAAAATGTGATATGTGTTAAACTATATTATAATCAAAAAAATATATACTAAAATAGTAAAAAAAACGTTAAAAGCATGATCGCGACACATGTCAATTATATATTTAATATTGTAACATTTGTTAATCTATCTCATAATCAAAAGTATATATACTAAAATAATAAAAATGATTTTCTGAAAAATTAATTATATATGTGGAAGCCCCCTTGGTCTAGTGGTTTGACCAAAAGTTCATTAATGCTTCTACACCAGGAGGTATTGGTTTCAACTCCGGAGAAAGCGGAATTTTGCAAATTAAGAGAGAAAAGGCTAACAAGAGATCTGCAGCATGGCGCAAGGAGTACCGTCAAGCGTCGATCCCATAAGACGGCTCAGATGATGCAGTCAGGCGTGAATCCTCATACGACAGGTAGAATTGTCAATTGTAGAATCGTCAACTAATATTTCTTATTATTATTACTGTTATTATTTTTTTAAGAGATATTAAAGATAGAGAATTATAAAAGATGAATATTAACTTTTAAGAAAATAATGTTAAACAAAAGACTAATTGTAAAATCCTACAAGTGCAATAAAGTATTTAATAAAAAAAATAAGAAGAAAAAACAATTTTAAAATAAATATTTTTTTTAAAATCCTATTTAAAAGAAAATTGTAAAAGTACTCTTATTATTTTTTTTATAAGTAACTAATTTTCCTTTTCAATAGATAATTGTATGTTAAAAAATTATGACCAAAAATAGCTACAAATATTTCACATCTATATTTAGGTTTAAACTTCCAAATATTATTCTTACAAAACACAATAGTATTTACATGAAAAGTATTACCTGAGTATTTTATTTTAATTTATTGATACAACTCAACTTATATTATCCTTATTATATCTTATAATGCTAACATAATTTTTAATTTTGATGTTGTTGTCGTACATTAGTATGTGTGAATATGATGCATATGTGTTTGTATGTATAAGACAAAATATATAAATAATTAAACAGAAACTTTTCTATTAAAAATAAAATAGTTGTATAAAAATACAAAAGAAAAACTAATTATAAGATAATTAATTTCGTCGACAAAAAAAAGAAGTTAATTAATTTCCTTTTTAAAAGTCTAAATAAAATAAAAATGTAAAAGTAATCTTATTTTTCTTATAATTCACTAACTTTAATTTTAATATTTTTGTATAATAAAAATATAAACAAAATTAATTTCAAATATTTCACTTAATATGACTGTTACATGTGTCAATTAAAAAAAAATTAGATAGTCAATGTGTTAATAAAAACATAAATTATGTGAAAATAACTTCTTATTTTCCTAAAATCCTAAATAAAATAGATTTCTCAAAAAAAAAATATTATTTTCTAATCTTAACCAATCAAGATTTTTTTTTTACCAGAGAGAATTGTAAAATTTTATTTAATATTAATTTTGAGTTAAAACTTAATGATAAACATGATAGTAACAATTATTTAATTAACAAGAAAATTTGTAAAACTATTAGTGATATTGAAAAAAAAAAGAATTTTTAAAATGGAAACTTTTTAAAATAATTAATATTAACTGGAAATAATTATTTGATAGAAATTTTATTTCTCTAAATCCTAGACAAAATATAATTATAACAAATTATGAAATATTAATTTCCTTTTCTAGAATCCTAAAAAACTGTAAAATAATATTTGATAGTTGTTTTTTTTTATATAAAAATCCTAAACAAAAGAAGTTTATATCATATTTTTAAGTCCTAACCAAAAGAAAATTGTAAAAGTTTATTTGACAATATTTTTAAGAGAATATTTGATAATGAACATGATATTAAAAATTATTTAACTAACAAAAGAAGTGTAAAATTAGTATTGATACGAATTGTAAAAATAGTAATTTAAAAATTATTTATTAATAGCTAAAAATAATTATTTGATAGCAATTTATTTTTTCTGAAATTCTAAAGAGAATATAATTGTAATAGGTCATATGACAGTAATTTTCCTTTTACAAAATCTTAAACAAAATTGCAAAAGAGTATTTAATATTTTTTTTTAAAATTTTAAATCAAAAATAGATTTATAAAATATAATGTTTTCCTTTTTAAAAAGTGCTAGCAAATTAAAATTTTAAAGATTTATTTAATAAAACAATAGTAGTTAGAGTACACTTTGAGAAAAATAGTAGTGTTTTTTTCACAAAATCGTTGAGATAATGGAAAACCGAAGTAGTTATGGAGAGAGTGGGGATTAAAAGAAGTTGTAATCATTGTATTTTACACAATGTTTGTCAAAAATAAAAAAAAAACTTGTTTTAGGTTTTTTTTTAAAGGACATATGTCACTTCCAAAATTGTCTTTGAATCTTGTTTTATAAAAAGTTGTAATCATTTTATTTTACAAAACGTTTGTCAAGTAAAAAACTTGTATTAGATTTTTTTTAAAAGGACATATGTCACTCCCAAATAAAAGATGATTCTTTTTATTGTTTTCCCAACAGTTTCTAGTATTCTGAAAGTGGTTCCAGTTGGACTTTAAGCTTATTTCACGCAACTTCTAATCTATTAATTTAGGTACTATTTTTTATCTACTATTAACAATTCATAGTAATCCACTTAAAGAAATAGTTAATATGACATATTTGATAATTTATATTAATAACAAACCAACTATAAATTTGAAATTTTTTCATTATGACAAAATTTGTTGAAAAACAATCTAAGAATATCTTATTTAAAATTTTAAATATTTTTATAAAATAACATATAAATTAATTTTTTAATTAGCAATATAATATTATTATATATCAATGTTAATTAAAGTTTTATTATAAAACAATAAAATAAAAATTATATACTTTTTTTATAAGTTCTATAGTTATATATTGTATTAAAATAAAGTGCTATATGAACTAAATATAAAATTTTATATTAAATATATAAATATATAAATTAATAAATTTTATTTCTTAAAATTGTTTCATTCAAATAAATTATCATTCATCATTAAAATGAGTTAAAATTTGTAAAGTATATAATATTTTTGATACAAAAATTAATTTATTAACACAAGTTAAACTTGTATATATACAACTATATATTATGTTTTTATTTATTTTGAAAATTTCAGCAATATATTGTTTAAAATGTTTTTATACAAAAATATAATAGTATATAATTAAATTCATATACTATTTAAAAATATGTTATTAGAGAACTACGAAGTTTTAGTAATTCATTTAAAATATTAATGATTAATCAAATTATATTTTTTTTCATTATAACAAAATCTGTTAAGAAACATTTAGAAAAGATTACCAAAAATTCAAATATTTTTATAAAATAATGTATTACAAGTAGTAACAAAAACAAGTTCAAAATTCATGTAATCTTCAAAACTCCTTCGCTTGTCCTTTCTCCTTCACGGTTTGGGATTCATTAGCGAACCGACTGACTGGGAATAGGACTGATCCTGACTGGTCGGCAACGCTGCATTTTGTGTGCAGCAATTTGCAAAGCATGGATAAGATCCTGATTAAAATTCTGTTCCAAGCGTGTATCTACAATGTATGGAAGGAGAGGAACACTCGCAGACACAATACTGGCTTTCGAACAGCAGAACAAGTAGTGAGAATCATTGATAAGGGGATAAGGAACAGAATCACTTCTCTCCATTACAAGGTGGGTCACAAGTTGGAGGGTTTGAGAAGACGTTGGTTCGAAGTTACACTTTAAATCATATGAGTTCATTCATTATACAGCCTTGTGAATGTTCTTAGGTATCCATAGCATATGTAAATTCATATTCTTTCTACATGATCAATAAATTTCACATTTCATCAAAAAAAAAAAATCTTCAAAACTCAAAAATAATAGTGTATTTTTGAAAGTTTTCTTAACAAAATATAAAATTTTGAAAATATATATTCAAGCTCAAAATGATAATATCTTAAATTTTACAAACAATAAAATCATAGATACTAAATAATATTTTTTGAAATGCACCACGGAAAAACAAACTATATATGTTGTGAACATTAAAGCAATCTAATATTTTGAAATATTAATTAAATATAAAAAAAACTTTATATCATAACATCCAAAAAAATCCTATATCAATACAACTTACTAAAATAATATGATAGATGCACTATGTATAAAATTTACTAAAATAACAGGGCTATATTGTTTAAAAAACAATATTTTTTACTTATAAATCCCGTAAAATACTAAAATAATATATGTTAAAGTATTTTTTTAAGCACAACATGTAAATATAAATTATCTTAAACATATTTATTTTCTATAATATAAATAAATAAATTTTAAAAATGTATTATAGCAAAATGTACAAACTAAAGAAAAAACATATTTTCAAGAAAATTATCTATTAGATTATTTTATATTATTATTTTATTGTACCTAACTTGAAAATATATTAGTAAATAATAAAAATTAATAACAAAGTAAATGTATTAAGAAATAATGTCAAATAAAGATAACAATACTATTGAGTTACATGATATATAATCCTAAAATAGAAATAATATATTTAAAATATTTGTAATAATATCAAATATATTTAAAATGACAAAAATATCCTCATGGACGTGCTGACTAAATCTAGTTTTTTTTTCCTTCAAACGGATGTTCTATTACTCAAGCTTGAGGTGGTCTGGGGAACAAAACCGGAACAGAACAACCAGCTCAGTAGAAAAGCTCGGCCATGCTTTAGGATCTTTGATCATCGAGATTAAGTCCTTGCAGTCAGTCCCAAAAGATTGACATGTCGATACCTGGACCATACACTCCATTGCCCAAGATAAAGCTTCAGTTCATAATGCAATGGTGAGATTCGTCGTCGTTGATTTCTTGCTCCCAGTAGTTGCGTCACTCCTCTTGAATTTACCCATATCCATCCATAACCACTAAAGAGTGCGTCATGTGTCCATGACCCATCTGTCATGCATCGCTCGGAGATTGGAGCCCCTTCTGTATTTTGTTCTTCCACCGTTTCTTCCGGTCTTTGATTTGCGTCAAACCAAGCTTGGCATTCAGATTCATCGTGTCTGACAGTTTCCAAAGGGTCCCTGTCTATTCCTCTAAAGAGTTTGTCGTTCCTCGCTTTCCAAATATACCATATGATCCATGGATATGGGTCCTTGTCCAATTCTGGATCTTCAATATCATTCTTCCGCCAGAAGAGGTAATCTATATTTGTGAAGTGACTTCCACTTGGGAAAAGTGTTGGAGGTGTTCGGGTTGACGCATGTGACCATGTCTGTACGGCAGGAGGACACTCAAAGATGGCATGATTTATAGTTTCATCATCTGCACCACAGCGAGGACAATAGTTGTCGCATCTTATATGACGATGAGTCAGATTAGTTGTTACTGCTAGTTGCCATGATATCGTCTGCCAAATAAGATGTCTCATTTTGGGAGGAACTTTTATTTTCCAAGCAAAGGCCTGAAGCTTTGTAATACTAGGCTCATGCACCTCCAATGACTCTTCTTAACCAAGTTTGTTGCCACCCAATAACCTGATTTGACAGTGTACATCCCATTCTTCGTATAGCTCCAACAATATCCATCTCGACGGTAGTCTTGGCTTATGGCCAGCGAGTGGATCAATGTGATGTCCTCCTGATGGACATAATTCTCTAGCATTTCAGCATTCCATCTCTTCGGGTTTCCAATCATCATACTACTTACTGGCATCATTGGGTGAAGTACTGGTGCAATTGACCTAGCTGGTCTCTCCGGTATCGTTGGGATCCAAAGATCTTCCCACATCCTAATTTCATTCCCAGAGTGTACCTTTTGTCTAATCTTCAACATTATTAATGGCTTTGCAGCCATTATACTCCTCCACCCATATGAGGGATTGTTTACATCGTTTAATCGCAGCGGTGAGCTATATCAAAAATATCGTCTTCTCAAGACTCTTGTCAGTAAAGAGTCCAGAAATTGCACTAATCGCCATAACTGCTTCCCAAGTAATGCGAGATTAAATTCATGGATCATCTTGAATCCTATTCCTCCTTCTTCCCTTGATTTTCAGAGTTTCTCCCACTTAACCCAGTGAATTCCTCTCTTAGGAGGGTTCGAGCTCCACCAGAACTGTGTAATGGCACTAGCTAAGTTCTCACAAGTCTCCAAGGGGAGAAGAAGAGTTGACATTACATATGTAGGTAGCGCCAGCAGTATAGACTTTATTAGCACCTCCTTTCCTCCCCTTGTTACCCATCTTCATGTCCAGCCATTAACACGGTTTTGCAGTCGTTCCTTCAGAAAGGCAAAGAGCCTTACCTTCGAACCACTAATATCTTCAGGGATACTAAGATAGGAACCCATTCCTCCCTCATTATCAATTCCAGTTGAATGTTTTAGAGTATCCTTGACATGTCCACATATCCTCTTACCAAAGAGTAAGGAAGATTTTTCAAAATTAATGCATTGTCCCGAAGCTTTTCCATAGGTCCCCAGTGCTTTCATGATTTCATCGCATTCGCGTGGCTCCGCCTTGCAGAAGAACAGGCTATCATCAGCAAAGAGAAGGTGGGATACCGGAGGGCTAGCACGTGAAACGCGCATCCCCGTAATCTTTCATTGATTCTCTGCATGATTTAGAATGTTAACAAGCGCTTCCGTGCATAAGATGAATATGAAAGGAGACAAAGGATCTCCTTGTCGCAAACCTCGTTGTGGGGTTATGTTTCCTCTTGGTTGACCATTGAATAAGACATGGTATTTCACCGATGATACACATTATCCATTCAATCCATGTTTCTGAGAACCCCATCTTCTTCATGACCGCAATGATAAATTCCCACTCCAACCTATTATAAACCTTGCTCATGTCAGTCTTTATCGCCATCCGCTTCTCTCTTCCCCCAGAGTTCGTGCGCAGAGCATGAAATATTTCCTGAGCTATCAAAACATTATCTGTTATTTGTCTTCCAGCAACAAAAGCTGACTGGGTTTCAGATATTCGATCTGGTAATATTTTTTTCAATCTTTGGCATAGGACCTTAGATATAATCTTGTATCTGACATTACAGAGACTTATGGGCCGAAATTGTGACATCTCGTTTGGTTTCTCCTTCTTAGGTATAAGACATATATTTGCATCATTGAGCCCATTGGTCATTATTCCATCGAAAAGGAACTCATTAACCATACGAGTTAAGTCTTTCTTCAGAATGTCCCAGAACTTTTGGTAAAAAAGAGCAGTGATACCATCCAAACCCGACGCCTTTTCAGGGTGCATTGCGAAGAAGGCCAATTTAACTTCCCATTTTGAAACAGGAACTGTAAGATCTTCATTTAACCGGTCAGATATGGTTGTAGAAACATTTGCCAAAGCTTCATCAATGAGTTGAGGGTTGGATGACTGAAACAAGTCTCTAAAGTAACTAGTAGCAATCTACTAATTTATCCTCCTCCTCTACAAGGTTGCTGACTAAATCTAGTTACATATTACAATTCTACGCTTTAAATTGTGTTTCGATACATGGCTCAGTCAATGATATATGAGTGACGGGTCCAATAATTGATCAAAAAGTCACGACTTTCTCCACATCGAGTTTTTATGGGTCAAATCTCCATATCGAGTTAAAATTAATAAAACACGAATGGGACCCTTTGTTTATCTTTCTTAACCTACTCGAGGAAGCCAAGTCCCGCACGACCTTCCCACTAACTATGTTTTTCCCCTACTTAATTATATAATTTCTGCTGATCTTGTCAACAAAACAAGAAACCATTCCTACTAGAGGAGGACTTGTTTAATAGAAACGTTTCTGCATGCCTCTTTAAATATCTTTTTTATAAATCTAGACTATTGTTTTTGGGTTGTAAAAACCTTTATGCATGTCTCTTTTGAATTATTTTGTTATAAATCCAAACAATAATTTTAAATCTTTCTTAACCAGATTAGAAGATACACATGTAATACTAATAATAAACAAAAGATTCGTATCCGAAGTTTCTCATTCCAATGGATTTGTCTTCTCTTATTAGAAGATACATGTATTTGTATACAAGATATCCGAATCCAAAGTTTCCTTTTTTTTTTGTCACAGTCCGAATCCAAAGTTTCTCATTCCAAAGAATTTGTCGTCTCTTTGAATTCCAGTATATAAACAAAAATATTACCCAACGAATCTATTGGGTCTAAATCGTGGGCACATCATCGTAATATTTGTGGTCGAAGCATCTGAACTTACATATTTTAAATATTTTTATTTTCAATAGTATCTGGTCCAACTAATTCTTATCCTATATACCTAGTTTTTCCTTTTGGTTTTATATACCTATTAAACATTTAACAACTTTGAGTTAAAAAATATTTCAAGAAAAATAAACAAAAAAGTTATGGTAGTTGTTAGTTTAGTAAGCGTGAGAAGTTTTTTTTTATTCTATTATTCAAATTTGAAGTCGGAAAAACCAGATCGGAACAGAAAAACCAATATAGTACATATCCTTTTTTTTTTTTTTTTTGTCTTGGAAAAATTCCATTAAAACTTAAGTCAATCGACTTATGAGGTATCTGAAACAAGAAAGGCTAAAAGAAACAAAGGAACAAAGGGCGAAAAACGCAACAAAAAACATCAGTAGATGCCGTAGAAATAAATAGACTCCCAATCAGGGGAAGTACATCATATGCCTGAACCATTCGAGGCAAGAGATCATTGCAACTACATATCCATATGATAAGATTTTGCTATCTTAATTAAAGAGCAGACGATACATTTTCAAAACGAGAAATGAAAACAGTCGAGAAATCCGAGAATTTATTCTTCAGATTTGACAATTCCTTCGGTTTAATAGAAAATTTAGGTCATGATCATGGATCTTGAATCATCGAGACTAGGTCCTTGCAATCGGTGCCAAAAGCCTGACACATCGATTATTATAGCATGCACTCCATTGTCCATAAAAGCGCCTCAATTTTCGAATGTAGGGGGTGAGATTCTTCTACGTTGGTTTCTTATTCCAATAGTTGAATTTCTCTTCTAGAGTCTTTCCATGTCCATCCACAAATACTGAAGAGTGTGTCATGTATCTATGATCCATCTATCATACATCTCTCTGAAGTTGTGACATGATCTAGAGATTGTCGATTGCTCTGCTGGTATTTCTTCTGGTTATAACAAAGATAGCTATTGTTGTTCATCGTTCAGAAGCCCGTTCGTAAAAAGTTTCCTTTAATTTTTATTCATTCTCTCTTACTTTACTTTTATTTTATATTTTATTTTAGCTTATTCAACTTCTGTATTAAATATGATTAATTTAAATATGATTAATATTAATAAAGTAGGAAAAAAGGATAATATGATAAAAAAAAAATGAAACTCCAGTCTTACGTTTCCACATCAAAGTGAAATAGAGAACTTCATTCTCTTTTTTTTTTTCATTTCATGCCTATTGGCGTTCCAAAAGTACCTTTTCGAAGTCCTGGAGAAGGAGATGTTTACAATTCGCTTCAAATCAAGCATGACATTTTAATTTTGCATGTCTGACAGTTTCTATTGGATCTGTGTCTATCCATTTGAATAACTTATCGTTCTACGCTTTCTAAATATACCTTATTATCCATGGGTATGGGTATTTGTCCAGGTCATGATCTTCAATATTAGAACAGATAATCTATACTTGTGTATTGGTTTGCGCTGAGAAATACCAATGGTGGAGACGGGGTTAATGCTAAAGACCATGTTTGTAAAGCTGGAAGATATTCAAACACGGTATGATTAACAGTTTTATTCTCTGCTTCAGTTTCCACATCGAAGATAGGATAGTGATTATCGCATCGCATATAGCGATGTGTTAAGTTGCTTGTTACAGCTAGTTGACCTGAGATCGTTTGCCATATAAGATGAC
Source organism: Brassica rapa (assembly GCF_000309985.2). NCBI lineage: Eukaryota > Viridiplantae > Streptophyta > Magnoliopsida > Brassicales > Brassicaceae > Brassica > Brassica rapa. Next base: position 13,221,555 of record NC_024799.2, read on the forward strand.
AACTAGTAAATGTGAGAAGTTAGAACATTTTATTAGATAGAAATTATTATGTTGATGAAAACTAAAAAAATACACTAATGCAAAGTGTGAATGTCTAAAGCAGCCGCCAGCTACGATATTCAAAACACGACCCGAAATGTATGCTAATCATCATTCACTGATTTCAAAACAAGAAAATACGAAGTCATTACCAAAAACATAAATCTATTTAATAGTCTGTCAAAAAGAACAAAACAAGTATTTGTTGCATTATGTTGTCATGATACAATATATAATAAACATGTGAACAGCCGAGAGTTGATTTATCTGTCTTGTTCTCAACCGATTAATTTCGGGGAATAGTATGTGGTGGCTTTCTTCTTCCTGGCTCTCCGAGCTCTCATGTTCTTCCACGGCGGTTATATCTGAACCAACATCTACTGTATCTATAGCTATCCAATGGCTGAGATTTGTTTTCCTCTCTCCGTGCCCTCAACGTGCTCTCTTCTCCGCCGTAGATCTTTTATTCGTGGTCGTCCTTGTCTTGTTCGCCCTTGGGAAGCTCTTTTCTTCGTCTTCTTCCTCAACCTCAGTCAACGTAGGAAACCTCTACTCGGAAGAATCCAAACAAGAACAACCGCATGGTTCAAATCCACGGTCGTAGCCACCGTTTTACTGTCGGTTTGCTCCGTTGTGGTCTGTGTTTTGGCGTTCACGGAGAAGCAACGGACACAGAGACCATGCAACGTTATAAACCCGATGTTTTGGCTAATCCACGCCGTCACAAACGCCGTCACCGCAGTTCTTGTCCTCCACGAGAAGAGATTCGCAGCTCTGAAGCATCCCTTATCTCTAAGAGTCTACTGGGTTTCAAGCTTCGTCGTGACAACTCTCTTCACCGTCTCCGGGATTCTCCACGTACTCTCCGACGACTCAACCGCCGCGGTCCTGAAAGCAGAAGACGTCGCATCGTTCTTCTCCTTCCCGTTGACCGCCTTTCTGCTCATCGCTTCCGTCTTAGGAAGCACCGGCGTTGTCACAACGGAAGGGAACAACAACAACTACAGTGATACGACGCCGTTTCGGAGAAAGCCGATAACGTGTCTCTCTACGCCTCCGCTTCGGCTTTATCCAAGACGTTCTGGTTATGGATGAATCCTTTACTGAGCAAAGGCTACAAGTCACCGTTGACGCTTGAACAAGTCCCGACGCTGTCTCCAGAGCACAAAGCAGAGAGGCTCGCGCTTCTCTTCGAATCAAACTGGCCGAAACCTTCCGACAACTCGAGGAGCCATCCTGTCGGTACGACCATACTCCGATGTTTCTGGAAAGAGATCCTCTTCACGGCGATCCTCGCAGTCGTGCGTCTCGGCGTCATGTACGTCGGTCCTGTTCTCATCCAGAGCTTCGTCGATTTCACCTCCGGCAAGAGATCCTCGCCGTGGCAGGGGTACTACCTCGTCCTCATCCTCCTTGTCGCCAAGTTCGTGGAGGTCTTGACGACGCATCACTTTAACTTCAGCTCGCAGAAGCTTGGGATGCTCATAAGGTCGACTCTAATCACCGCACTGTACAAGAAAGGTCTAAAGATCACAAGCTCCGCGCGTCAGAGCCACGGCGTGGGTCAAATCGTGAACTACATGGCCGTGGATGCGCAACAGCTCTCTGACATGATGCTTCAGCTCCACGCAATCTGGCTTATGCCCTTACAAGTGGCTCTTGCTTTAGTGCTTCTCTACGGAAGCCTAGGCCCGTCTGTTGTCACGGCCATCATCGGTCTAACCGGAGTGTTCGTATTCGTCCTCCTGGGGACTAAGAGAAACAACAGATACCAATTTAGCTTGATGGGAAACAGAGATTCTCGGATGAAGGCCACCAACGAGATGCTTAACTACATGCGAGTGATCAAGTTCCAGGCTTGGGAGAATCATTTCAACAAGAGGATCCTTGGATTCAGGGACCTGGAGTTTGGTTGGCTCTCCAAGTTTCTCTACTCTATTGCCGCAAACATCATTGTTCTCTGGAGCACGCCGGTTCTTATCTCGGCTCTCACGTTCGCCACCGCGCTTTTCTTGGGAGTCAAGCTTGACGCTGGGACCGTGTTCACCACCACCACCATTTTCAAGATCTTGCAAGAACCCATCAGGACCTTCCCTCAGTCTATGATCTCTCTCTCGCAGGCAATGATCTCTCTGGGAAGACTTGACTCCTACATGATGAGCAGAGAGCTGTCTAGCGACGAGGCCGTGGGTTGTGATGGTAACATTGCCGTGGAGGTAAGAGATGGAAGCTTTAGTTGGGATGATGAGGACAACGTACCTGCACTCAAAGACATCAACTTTAAGGTTAATAAAGGAGAGCTCACAGCGATTGTTGGGACCGTTGGTTCAGGAAAGTCTTCCTTGTTAGCTTCGGTTCTTGGCGAAATGCACAGAATCACGGGCCAGGTGAGTGTTTGTGGCAGCACAGGTTATGTAGCGCAGACATCATGGATCCAGAACGGCACGGTTCTAGACAACATCTTGTTTGGTCTTCCGATGGATAGAGACAAGTATAACCAAGTTCTCAATGTCTGTTGTTTGGAGAAAGATCTGGAAATGATGGAGTTTGGAGATCAAACAGAGATTGGAGAACGTGGAATCAACCTCAGCGGAGGTCAGAAGCAGCGTATACAGCTCGCACGTGCAGTTTACCAAGACTGCGATGTTTACTTTCTTGATGATGTTTTCAGCGCCGTGGATGCTCATACCGGTTCAGACATTTTCAAGGTGACAAGGGACAAGACACACAAGAATCTTGATGTACTAATTTTAAATTATGCAACACAAGTTGATTCTTGTTTTCTTTTTTTTTTTTAGAATTGTGTAAGAGGAGTTCTGAAAGGCAAGACCGTCTTGCTCGTAACCCATCAAGTGGACTTCTTGCACAACGTTGATTGTATTTTGGTAAGTTCTGACTGAAGTCAAGAGAGTTGAACATGTATGTATACTTATGAGATGGAGTTTCAGGTGATGCGGGAAGGGAAGATTGTTGAATCAGGAAGATACGACGAGTTAGTCAGCTCCGGGTTGGATTTCGGGGAGCTCGTGGCGGCACATGAGACATCAATGGAGCTAGTTGAAGCCGGTGCAGAGTCTTCAGCGGCGGCAACATCAATCATTACATCCCCAAGAGCACCAACGTCTCCTCGTGTCAGCTCCCCAAGAACGTCCATGGAGTCTCCTCACTTAAGTGATCTTAATGAGGAACACGTCAAGTCGTTTCTCCGCTCGAAGCTCATCAAAGAAGAGGAAAGGGAGACCGGGCAGGTTAGTCTGCGAGTTTACAAACAGTATTGCACCGAGGCCTATGGCTGGTGGGGCATTGTGTTTGTGGTGTTCTTCTCTCTAACATGGCAAGGCTCTGTGATGGCTAGCGACTACTGGCTCGCTTACGAAACATCAGCCAACAATGCAGTATCGTTTGACGCCTCTGTTTTCATTCGTGTATACGTCATTATTGCGCTTGTTTCCATCGTTTTGGTGAGTTTGCGCTCATATTACGTCACACACTTGGGACTCAAGACGGCTCAGATCTTCTTCCGACAGATTCTTAACAGTATCTTACATGCTCCCATGTCGTTCTTCGACACCACACCATCTGGAAGAATCCTCAGCCGGGTGAGAAAAAGTTTCACCCTATATGAGATTTGATTTTAGTAGAGATGTTAAAAGGTTCAATACTTTGCAGGCATCGACTGATCAAACAAACGTTGATATCTTCATTCCGTTCATGCTCGGACTTGTGGCCTCAATGTACACTACTCTGCTTAGCATTTTCATAGTTACTTGCCAGTACGCTTGGCCTACTATTTTCTTTGTGATTCCTCTTGGATGGCTCAACATTTGGTACCGGGTAGGCACATCGAAAATATGTTTCTTCTTTGATATTTAATTTCCTAACAACATGCCACTTTGCTTTTGATCCTTCAGAACTATTACCTAGCATCTTCCCGCGAATTAACACGCCTGGACTCCATCACCAAGGCTCCTGTCATCCACCATTTCTCGGAGAGTATAGCAGGAGTGATGACAATCAGGTCGTTCAGGAAACATGAGTTGTTTAGGCAAGAGAATGTGAAGCGTGTCAACGACAATCTTAGGATGGACTTCCACAACAACGGTTCAAACGAATGGCTCGGGTTTCGGCTTGAGCTTATTGGGAGCTGGGTGCTCTGCATCTCAGCTCTGTTTATGGTTATGTTACCAAGCAACGTTATCAAACCAGGTAATGATCAACCAACAAAATACATACCTTGAGACGATCTCAATCATGAGGAATAATATTCTTTTGGTCTGATGCAGAAAATGTCGGGTTGTCTCTTTCTTACGGGCTGTCTTTGAACTCGGTTCTGTTTTGGGCAATCTACATGAGCTGTTTTGTCGAAAACAAGATGGTTTCTGTTGAAAGGATCAAACAGTTCACTGATATTCCTGCTGAAGCCGAGTGGGAGAGCAAAGAAAACCTCCCACCTTCGAACTGGCCTTTCCATGGCAATGTACATCTCGAAGACCTCAAGGTAAGTTAACAACAAACCAAAACATTTTCATGACTAGAAGACTCATCTTTACTGCTTAAAGTATTCAAAAAGTGGACCTCATATGAAATTATCTACAACAATAGGTACGGTACAGGCCAAACACTCCACTTGTGCTCAAAGGAATCACTCTAGACATCAAAGGAGGAGAGAAAGTTGGTGTAGTTGGACGAACAGGAAGCGGGAAATCGACGTTGATCCAAGTCTTGTTCAGGCTTGTAGAACCATCAGGAGGGAGGATAATCATCGATGGGATTGATATATGCAACCTAGGATTACATGATCTCAGGTCAAGATTCGGAATCATTCCTCAAGAACCAGTCCTCTTTGAAGGAACCGTGAGAAGCAACATCGACCCAACAGATCAATACTCCGACGAAGAAATCTGGAAGGTGATGAGCTTCAACGTTGAAGTTTCTTTCTATCTTAATCATATACAATAATATTTTTATCCTTTTATTCTCCAGAGCCTTGAGCGATGCCAACTAAAGGATGTTGTTGCTACAAAGCCTGAGAAGCTCGATTCTTTGGGTGAGTTTTTAGCAGATTATATACATTTTCATGAGAAAAGAATCTTGAATGAACATATACATACTTGATTCTTACAGTGGTTGATAGTGGTGAGAACTGGAGCGTAGGACAGAGGCAGCTTCTTTGTTTAGGCAGGGTTATGCTGAAACGAAGCAGACTTCTGTTTCTAGACGAAGCAACTGCATCTGTAGATTCTCAAACCGATGCAGTGATTCAGAAGATTATTAGAGAAGACTTTGAGTCGTGTACCATAGTTAGCATCGCTCACAGGATCCCAACAGTGATGGACTGCGACCGAGTACTCGTCATAGACGCAGGTAAGGCAAAAGAGTTTGATAGCCCGACTCGTTTGCTTGAGAGCCACTCTCTTTTTGCGGCGCTGGTGCAAGAGTATGCTCTCAGATCTTCTGGAATATGAAAATTAAAAAGGTTGCTAGAAAAAATATCTAAAGATATTATTTTAACTGACTGGAGAAAAAAAAATCGAGATTGGTTCTTATGTAATTTTTGTTTAAGCAATAAAACAGAATTTGAATAATCAAATGTTTTTGTAACCCAAACGACATCGTTAATTCAACGGTTTCATTTTAGGACTCTTGATTTATAGAGATACTTACTTGTTAATTGTTATGTTTATGTTAGCCAATTAACTTCGGTGGGAATCTAGTAGTTCCACCAACATGTGAATCTGGAGGGGGTGGCGGGTTACTAGTTACATATCAAAGGAAACAAAAAGTTGATTACACGGAAACTAACATACGGTCGATATTCAAAACTGAGGGGGTGTGTATTGGAATAGGAGTTTTAGAAGATTTTGGAATTTGATAAAAAAATCCCCTGTTATTCAAATAGTGATTTAGATATTTCTTTTTCAAATCATGTGTCATTCAATATAGAATTTGGGAAAAAATATTAAATACACTTGAAATTCTCTGTTATTCAATTGACAATTTATAAAAGTTATATCAAATTCTCGGTTATTCAAAGGTAAACAATATTTAGAAAGAACAGTTTGTAAAGAGGATTTGAGAATAGGTTACTGTCACTTTTTAGTTAAAAAATGTTCATATTGAATAACACTAGGGGCATTGCCCCGCGCAAGCGTGATATTGTGGACATAGTTTTTGTTTCATCTCAATATTTGCTACGGTTATTGTAGTTCTGAATTTTGTGTTTTTGGTTGATCATTGTTTTTCAAGTTTTTTTTATTGTTATAGGGTTAGAGTTGTGATGATGAACTGTGTATGCATTGTTCCCCATCTACAAAGGACTTAACTGTGTTAGTTATGTGATTGATATAGTTTGTGGAGTTGCTTGACGTGTACCTTTTGTTTATGTATATTTTTTTTCTCCAGTTTAGTTGTGTAAGTTGTGTGTATTAAGTAATAATTTTTATTATCCTTATTATGTTTGTTATATGTTTTATTTTTATTTTTAAACTTGTTGCTTTTACCGGATCTTAAAACAAATACACGAAGACTTGTAGAAATAACTATAAAACGAGTGATAATTCTGAGTATTTGGGCTTTAATGGGTTTTATATATTTCTTATAAGAAGAAAATAGCATTGGCCTGTTGATATTGGGCATGTAAGTTATTTTCATAAGACTAGAGGAGTGAGCAGGTGGAGATGTTGTTGCCGCCTTTGTGTCTGTCATGATTGTCTCTTGTATCTTCTGGTGTGGTTGTGTTTATTCTCTTTTATTTGATGGATAATATGTAAACAAAAAACATTGTTATTTGTATTTATCAAAGTTCGTAACTTACTCTACTTCTTTTTAGGTAATTTCACTGATTTTTGTCGTCGTCTTCGTAAGCATTTGCGAAAGTAAGTTTGTAAATTGTTAAATAGCTGGCCGTGTAGTTTGTGTTTGTTTAGCTGATTCGATGTTTGTGTCGTTGAGTTTAAGTTGAGGTGATTGGTTTGTTATATTTGTTTTGAAGTTTATTTGTAAGATTAGAAAATAAAAGAGAGGTGATCATTGATTCATCTTTTTTGGGATTCTAGTTTTTGGTGTTTTGATTGTTTGGGTTGTTGTGGTTTCTTTTAAACCGTAAAATAAAGCTTTGTGTAAAATTAGTTTGATAAGTAATGGAGATAGATAGACGACCACAGATCTTGAGTGATGTGGTCATCAGATCAGCAACTGAACCGGGGGTCAACCCAAAGCCCTACTCAACCAGCCAAGGCGCCAAGCAGAACATATGTGCACTAAAAATGCTGTATCTTACAAACCAGGAGGGTTTAAGTCACGAGACAAATTTTAATGGACTCTACACTCAAGAACTTGAGGAGTCCAGCCCATTTTGAATCAGTCCAAAATATTCACGAAGCAAGAAGTTATGAATTTTACAAGTCAGAGGTTTTCCAGCCCGTCCATCTGCGAGTACCCGACTTTAGAAGGAGATTCCAGCCCAAGGAAGGAGCGGCCTGAACCAAAGCCCATCATAGGATTCAATAGGAATCTCTCAGCTTTCCAGAAAGCCCAATACCAGGAGAAATGGTCACGAAATTATGAAGTTATGATCCAATCTCCAAAACCGGCCAAACCAGTTCTACACTTGCCTCAATTGGAAGCTACCCGGTTCAATCAGCTTCAAACCAGAAATTGGCGACCAGGAGATCAATATATACATTCAGGAAGTCTATCCAGAGATCCAGAAGAGTTCTACAAGTTTATACAATGCACCAGCCAACAGTGGATCAGGAGGATCCTCATTTACTTCAACTTACCTTATTTGGAGTCTCAAGCATTAAAACTCCAACAGCTCTTTTTCCTTCAGATTAGGCACGACCTCAGCACATTCCAAACCATCAAGAAGGTTCCCAGGAAGCTTAGTTATCCCCTCAAACCGTCCAAATACAAGGAGAACACCATCTACATTCATTTGGCCAAGATTCTCATCATAAATGCAGATTATTGCTGGGACTTTATGTTGTCTCTTAGTAAATAAATTATTTATTTTAATAAGTAATAACATATAAAAGATGTGTTTAAAATAAAACATATAACATTTAAATTGAAAAATAAGAAAATTACAAAGTTGCCTACAAAAATAATAAAAACCTGAAATTATAACATTAAAAATTTTAAAAGAAAACATTGAAGACACAAATTAAAAACAGAAAATCATACAAACATCATAAATTAAAGCACAACATTTTATTCAATTCATAGAAACTTATAAATTATATGTTATTTGAAAGATGTCCAAATTTAGCCCATATATTTTCAATCAAATCATTTTTTTAATTGTTGATGGTCTTGCCTATTCCGAACTCTCGTTCGATGATCAATTGTATTGCCGAGATTTGTAGCCATATCGACGGAAAATGTAAGATCCACATCTTCTCCTTGTTGAAATTCTAAAATGTCATACTGAGTGAATGACTCTCGTTCTTCTTCGACAATCATATTATGTAGTATGATACATGCTTTCATAATATTTGCTATTTTGTCTTTATCCTATAACTTAGATGAATTTTTGACAACGACAAATCTAGCTTGCAAGACTCCAAAGGCACGCTCAACATCTTTTCGCACAGCTTCTTGGGTTTTAGTAAATAATGATTTTTCTCACCTTGTGGTAGTCGGATAGATTGACTAAACTTCGTCCATTTCGGATAAATACCATCCGTGAGATAATAAGACAAATGGTATTCCGTTCAGTTGACATAGAAGTTTACTTGTGGTGCTATTCCGTTAACAATGTCATCTTAAACAGGTGATCGATCAAGAATATTAAGAATCACCCGTGATGCTTATTGTTTTACAAGTATACATCTTGTGATACTAGCTTGTTTTCTTGTGGAAGAAACAAACAACCCATGTGACTCTTGAGTACATCTTGTGAAACTATAGTTTTTTTTCATTGGTAAAATAGCATGTGACTCTTGAGTACAAACCATGTCATAGTAGCTTGTTTTTTCCATTTTCTTACAATCTCTTCTCTTTTTCGCCTTGAGTACAAACCATGTGATATTTTGGTTCTCGGAAGTACTAGACATTACAAAATGGAGAGCATTGAATGATGTTTACGATTATATTATACAAAATGGAGAGCAGTTACTATAGTTTTTGGTGTCGTTATAAACATTGAATGATGTTTTTACGATTATATTATTTTGGTTCTTGGAAGTACTAAACATTTCAATGGTGTTTATTCTCTTGCATTGAAATGTTTTTGGTGTCGTTCGGTTACAACAGAAAACGATTGCAATGTTTGAATATTATTGGAGTCATTACACATTTAACAAAACCAGAGAAAGAGTTCATTAGAGTCATTACAAATTACACATAAGACATATTAGACATAACTAATCCGATTCATTACACATTAGAAATAAGACATAAGAGTTCATTAGAATCATTACAAATTACACATTAAACAAAACCAGAGAAAGAGTTTATCACAGTATGCAACAACCACTTGATGATTAACGTCATTCCATATTACACATTAGACATAACTCATCCAATTCATTACAATACAGCAGCTTAATTTACTTAAACATGAGCAGCATACCTATTAAAACTAATACCATAACCATTACACCAACAAAGTACTCAAAACCATTGGTAAACCTTGATTTTTTCTTAGCTAAATCACACACTGTCTTCTCTAGCCTAACCAGTTTTTGCTCAGAGTCATTATGGAGATCCTTAACCTAGTTAAGAGTTGTTTCATAGTCACCAAAAAAGGTTAGATAATCTATCTTTTCAGCTAATTGAAGTGTGTGTGTATCCATGGCTCTCATCTCCTCCATAACCACCACATCCCACCATTTCCAAACATGGCACTCTCCATCATCAACATTATCACAACTGTAGTATCTTCTTCCTGAATCATTTCAAGTGTGAGATGTTGCTAGAATAGGTTGACCACCATAGTAGCATGTCTGCGGGAATCCACTCAACCTCGGGTTGAGGAGGTTACAGAACCGGCGCACCATTATTGTAGTTTATCTCAGCTTGGTCCCGACGACTAAGATATTCTATACTGCTGTAGCCACTGTCAGCTGTCTCCCACCATACTCCTCTGATTCAGAAGGCTGGCTATAGCTATAATCATGTCCCATGTTTAACTAAACCTGAAAAAAAATTAGACAAGGTAAATATTATATAGACATTTAATCAACCAGGAAGATAGACAATTTTTTTATAAAAGATCGACATTCATTTATAAAGTAGAAAGCACCATTAACATAAGTGATTCTTTAATAAAGATAGACATTTAAAAGCAAACAAGTAGTACATTCATCACATTTAAGATAATACAAAGTACTTAAAACAAAATTTAAAAGACATAGTTATAAAGTAGAAACATAGATAGGCTCTAATTCCCAGAAATTCTCGGTGAGTAGCTTATTCTTGACAACTTCTTCAGCCTCACTTAATGGTTCTTTTTTGGCAAGGAGAGTGTCTAGTATGGCCAGCTTTGACAGTTTCTTTTTTTTTTTGAATTATACAGAAGTATCTTGGTCCCACAGAAGTGATCCATACTAGTCACGTGTTGCCACGTGTCGGTCATCTGTCCCTAACGATGCCAAAATGTTAATTCCTCAGTGGCCGGGATTCGAACCCAGGTGGAGGTACTCACAGCTGTAAGCCCTTTACCACTAGAGCTAGAAGTCCCGGTTAGCTTTGACAGTTTCTCCTTCATCATGAGATCCTCCTTCTTCATTTCTCAAATGCTCGTATACTAAGCAACAGACTTCCCTTAAGCATTATTCCTTTTAGCTTTAGCAGCCTTGATACCTTCAAGACGGATGTCATGATCACCAACAGTGGTGCTTGAAGTTTGGGAACCTATCTCACCAGTTTTTCTCTTTGAACTGCCAGTAGGTTTAGGAGTGTTAAGGTTAAGTCATTTCTGTTTATACCTCAACACACACCACGCATGCTCAAGATTAAACTTCGTGTTGTGATCAGAGTAGAAGATGTCATGAGCCACCTTGAGAACATCATTGTCATTATGACCAGAACTGATATGTCTCTCTGCTGCCCCATATGCGCCACAGAACTTATTAGTGAGATCATTGATTTTGTGCCACCTCTGCTTACAATGGAGATGCTCTCTTGGTTCACCACCCTCTCTAGCATGAGGACTTGCTGCATAATATTATCCTACTCGTTTCCAGAAGGTCTCTGGCTTTTGTTCATTTCCAACGACAGCATCCTTAGATGTGTTTAGCCACCCACTGATTAGAACATCGTCATCGGCTAGGGTCCATTTCCTTCTCTCCATACAGTCCACTAGTGTGTCTTCACGTAGAGTTGGAGCGTCGGTTTGTTGTGAACTGAAACGAAGGATTTCTGAAGCTCCAATGTTTATAGTAGAAGGAAAACTTTCATAAAGAAAGTTTTGACTGTTAAGAAGGCCTACATAACTAGAAGACTCACTATATGAATTCCTTGAATCCATAGCGATTAGAACAGGGAGGGGATTATAGAAGAGAAACCAGAGAGAAGGGGCTTTCGCAAACAAGAGAGAAAGAAGATGATGGAGATATATGATACAATGAAGGATGGTTGGGGTTTAATAGGTGAAACTGTAAGAAGTAACAAGTTACAATCATAATGACCTAACCATAAACTACCAAAGTCTAATCAGAAGTTATTACACATTACACAACCAAAAAGCTATCAAGTAATTAAATTATAAAGGGATTTGGTTTCAAACAAACTTCTCTTCATTCAGACTTGACAATTTATTTTACTAACCATCAATTAAATTAAAAGAGGATTTAGTTCGAAACAAACTTCACTCCAATCACACTTATCAATTTACTTTTCGCAAAAAACTTACATATTTCATGTATTATTTTCTATCTCCATGTAATCAAGCTCTTTTTACTAATGCTATGAGAACACACTCATAAATCATGAAATGAGTTTCAAATCGAATGAGTGAATGATCATATACGATAATATTCTAACAAATCTTGTATTCTACCAATATTTTGAAAAATAGTGCATCCATCTTACCCAATATCTAAAATTAGGAACCAACTCCAACGTCTTTCTAAAATGTCCACAAAAACTAGTCTGTAAATGATGAACCCATTTTATCCCAAAAACAATCACCAAGTTACAAAACAAAAACTGAGTTAAACTCCATCGACTACGTACTCATCAAGAAAAGGAATCTAAAACATGGCTTTATCACTGAAATCCCTAAATCTACCCTAATTTTCAATTAGATTTACTCAAACACCAAGCATACAATCACAGACATTAAGCATGCAATCAAATCGTCACAACAAAAACCAATCAAACCCAGATATTCATCGTGGAGATAGATCGACAATGACAAATAAATCCTCTAAATCTCAAAACAGAGGACAGAGGAGGAACACATACCTGGTTTAGATTGGAATCGGCGGACAAGCTTTGGATGACATGAGAGATCAGTGTGGAGTGAGCGACTACAGATCGGTGTGGTTGAAATTGCCGTCGAGAGAGAATAGGGAGACGATAAGAATGATTTCGAGACCGTAAACTCGACTTTCCCCTACCCCATTCGGTAAACCTATCGCATGATGCCACGTGCCCCTTCAAGACGTCTTTGAAAACTTCTTAATTAACCCACATCTCTACTTTTTTCTCCTAATTTTGATTTATTTTTGGGTCATTATTACTAAGGGGGCGACTGGTTTTCCCGCTACCACCCGCAAACGCAGCTTTTGCGGTTAGTAGCGGTTGTCGGTGGTTTGTAACAATCACTCAAATCGCTCTAAACCGCTTCAAACCGCTTTAAACCGCTCTGAATCTCATAAATTCAAAAGCTGGCTCCAGTTAGTGTTTGCGGTTGCGGGCAGTTGCGGGAGGCTAAAATTTTTTTCTTTTTTTTAAAACAATATATATATATATATATATATAAAAGTAAAAATATTTAATAAAAAATTAAAATTGAAATTATGAAAATATTAAAATATATCTATTATATTTTAATTAATATTATAAAATTTTATAATAAAAACAATTTCAATAAATTTTCAAAAATTAAAAATATAACTTTCTAAATAGAAATTTTATATTTGTTATAATTTTATGATTTTGATAATTTTATAATTATATTAAATATAAATATTGTTAATTTATTATTTGATTGTTACCTCATTTGGTAGTTAATCAGTCATAAGTCACCCGCAAACACACTAATTTTAACCGTAGTACTAATCGTACAAATCTCTTAAAACTGTTAGAAACCGCAACCGCCCGCATCCACAAACTTCCGCAACCGCAACCACAACCGCTGCGTTTGAACCAGTCAGGCCCTAAAACACTGCATTAAAAGGCGCCGAAAATGTTGGTCTAATACCTTTTAACATTGTCTCTTAACTTGAAAATAATAAAAAAAACCTAAGAACTCTAAAATTTGTCCTACCAATAATGTTGCTTTAAGTGAGACCTGGATGTGGCGTAATTGCTCTGCCTGATCTGTTGCCCTTCTCATCATCTAAAGCCACGAAACGGCAGCGTTTCAGATACAAACGGTAGCGTTTCATTTTCCGGTATTCTTTCTTTTTTTGCTTTTCTAGAAACGTTTTAAAAAAAGAAAAAAGGCGAAGACGGAGAGGGACGAGGGAAAGAAGATATTCGAGAAGTGAATCCGCCATTAAAAGACGAAGAAGTGTGGAGGTGGGATCGAAAATGGATGATGATGACTTTGATTTGACGATGGAAGAGATGGATGCCCTTGAAAAAGAAGCTCTTGAGAGAATCAACCAGAACAAGGTTCTCGCTTTCTCAATTTTCCTTATTGTCCTTACGTTGGGGATTAATCTCGTGTTCAGCCCTAATGTGTGTTTTCCTTTTGCTCAGGTTCCTAATTTATCTCAAGGGTCCAGAAGCTTACCTTCATCTCTCGCCCCTAAACCAAACACTGGTCAGTTCCAGTAGCAATCGTCTGTTGTTTCTTCTTCTTACTCATTCTGTGCCTTATCTCTCTCTGCTAGCCTCTGCGCCAAAAGGTGAGGGCGTTAAGGTCCCTGTGAAGATTTTGCTGCATCATAGTGGAGATCTTGCTGCAAAGTTCCCCTATAACCAGGTAATTTTTGTTATAACAAGTCTTCATGTGGAGGTGTTTTGTTCCTGAGACACTTACTTTATGTTTCTTATCATCCAGTCGGTGGTGGATGCTGTGCGTAAAATCCCTATGGCTCTTTGGAATGCTAAAGAAAGGTAGGATTCTTATCTTTTGTTTCAATGGTCCTTGCCATGTAATGCCTTGTTTATTCTCTTCCAGGTTATGGATCTTTCCTCAATCTTCATTGTCATCAGCAGAAAATATTCTACGACAAGTTTCCAGCGTTAAAGTTGAGGTAAGCCTGAAAGTTCAGCTTCAACTAAAGGTACATTGCTTTATGTTTTTCTTCTGAAATGTCAGGTAGAGAACTTAGATCCTCTTGTGCAACGTGCAATAGCTTCTGCCTCAAGAGTTCCAGATCTACGGCGTAAGTCAACCATCCCATACCCTGGCATTTTGTGTTTTGTGTTTTATTACTGAAGAATATGTTTATGTTTTGGACTCTTTTTCTCTTTTCTGATTCCCTAGATCTGTATGACAAGATACCAAGCCACATTGAGCCAAAGCTTCTTCCGTTTCAGCGAGATGGCATAGAGTATGTCAGCTATGTTTAGTCTTCTTCATTAGCTGTGATTCTTCACTAATATCTACTCATTAGTAACGTACTGGCCGTTTTGCTGCCTGATAACTGTTTCCTTTGCCTCATGCTCTGTTTCTTCCTTTCTGGTCAGGTTTATATTGCAGCACGGAGGGCGTGTGCTCCTAGCGGATGAAATGGGTCTGGGAAAGACTCTGCAGGCAAGTGGTTTTCTTTCTCATATTATTCAATATATCCTTTAATTTCTTTACAAGAGTCTTATTCTCATTCATAGGAGAAGATTTCTATTGTCAATTGCTTAGTAGATATCCTTGACATTAGAACACATTTATCATAATATTCCTCCTCACAAGTATGTCTCCTTGAAAAATCAACAAGACACTAATTCTGGAGAATCTTTTTGTCATTCACTCTGCTTGTAAATTCTTTAAATCAATTGTCTGTGCAGGCAATTGCTGTGACTACATGCGTTCAAGAATCTTGGCCAGTTCTGATTATTGCACCATCTTCCTTACGTTTACATTGGGCAACGGTAAGCTCATGATCTTTGTTTGAATTTTATTTGACGTTCTGTAAGTCACTTAAAAGTTCACTATGTTGCTTTCTGGCAGATGATTCACCAATGGCTGCATGTACCTCCGTCAGACATAGTTGTATGTGGTTTGGTGTTTGTATAACGTTGAGTAGCTAGGATATAGCTATTCTTTATATGTTGCTCTCTCTCATCTAAGTCATCCTTTTTAGTAGGTAGTTTTACCGCAACCAGGTGGATCAAACAAGTGCGGATTTACTATAGTTTCCTCGAATACAAAGGGCACAATCCATCTTGATGGTGTCTTCAACATTATCTCTTACGATGTGGTCACCAAACTGGACAAACTCCTGATGGCGTTGGACTTTAAGGTAATTAACTAGACATTGCTTCATAGTATTAGCAACTTTTGGTTAATTGTTCCCGTCTTCCTGACATCTTGATTTATAGTGTTACTAATCAAGCACGTGGGAGTTAGTTTTTTTTTGTTTTTGAGTGGAGGGGAAGAAAGCATTTATGGATTCTGCGTGCCGTATCTTGCAAATAAAGCTTTTTTTTTTTGGTTTTAGTCTCATATGTTTGGAGTTTCACTATGAACTTATCCTTCTTTTCAGGTTGTCATAGCAGATGAATCACATTTTCTTAAAAACGCTCAAGCAAAGAGGACAACTGCTACCCTTCCAGTCATAAAGGTAATATTGATATATCATCCACTCATCGTTTTAGGTTCTGCTAACTGATGGAAAATCAGTTTCTTTTTGGTGATATTGTAAAACTTTTGCTTCATTGTTAATATTCTCGGTATTTTTTATTCTCTATAATTTCAGAAAGCTCAATATGCAATCCTACTGAGTGGAACTCCTGCTTTATCTAGACCAATAGAGCTATTCAAACAGGTTATCTATCCAGTTTTACTAGTGTCGCATTCCTTCTCATTTATTAGGCTTTGAATTTTTGATGTAATTTGAATCAACTACCAAAACCCTTCATTCTTTATCTCTTGTCAGCTGGAAGCTCTATACCCAGATGTATATAGAAATGTTCATGAATACGGTAGCAGATACTGCAAAGGCGTAAGTTACTGCTCATTGAGAAACTGCCTAAGGGTTTCATGTAGGGGGTAGTTACTGTGCATCATAAATTTTATATTGTTTCAATTTAATTTCAGGGAGTTTTTGGAATATATCAAGGCGCAAGCAATCATGAAGAGTTGCACAATTTGATGAAGGCAACAGTAATGATTCGAAGACTTAAAAAGGATGTCTTGTCTGAACTTCCGTCGAAACGAAGACAGCAGGTTATTAGTAGTAGCTCTTTCTCTCATGTCCCCATGCATCTAATCTGATGTGATCTTTTACTGCTTGCTATTGATTTATTCTCACGTTCTTATTTATATCTTTGTGTAAATAGGTCTTCTTAGATTTAGCCGAGAAAGACATGAAGCAAATCAATGCTTTGTTTCGTGAGGTAACATTGGTGTAGTTTTCACTATCGATGCATTTTACACTCATTGAAGGAACTGATTTTGAGAAAAAGAATGGCGTTTCTTTCTCTTTTACAGCTAAAGGTTGTAAAGGCAAAAATTAAGGATTGCATGTCGGAAGATGACATCAAATCTCTTAAATTTACAGAGAAGCAACTTATCAATAAGGTATTGATTTGCTTTTTCTAGATTGTTTCTTCACATCTTCTATATAACAATGGGCCTACTTCTTGATTCAGCTGGGTGTACTTTTAGCTGATAAGATATGTTCTTCTTTTGTTTCGTTGGATCTGCTTGTTATTTCCTAGTGTCTTTAACATCTCATTTTATATTTTAGATCTACACTGATTCCGCTGAAGCCAAAATCCCAGCAGTGACTGATTATCTAGGAACTGTGCTTGAGGTAATAGCGCCTATTTGCAATAAGCTGTTTCGAAAATTTTCTCATACATGTGTGACATCTGTTCTATCCTTTCTCTTTGAGCATTATGATGCAGGCTGGTTGCAAATTTCTAGTATTTGCTCATCATCAGTCCATGCTTGAAGCATTACACCAGTTTCTAAAAGTAAGGCATTGAACTCTCATCAAAGCTTTCCCAAAACCCCCCACCACTGTTTCTCAAACGAGTTACAAAAAAAATGCAGAAAAAGAAAGTGGGCTGCATCCGGATTGATGGAAGTACCCCTGCCTCCTCTAGACAAGCATTGGTTTCAGACTTTCAGGGGAACGATGAGATAAAAGCAGCAGTAGTAAGTATTTTCATCATTTGTTAAACATGAGTTTCCTACCCATCTCTCACCATGCCACTGTAGTAGGAATTATAATTTGTCCTTTTGTGGATAGAGCTGACTTTCCTGAGATGCATCCTTGGTCGATTCTCCTGAAACCATATAATTTGTTATTTTATTCCTTTGAAGGTTGTTTTTAACAATTTAATTGCAAAACGATACTTTAAAAGCACAGATAAGTAATACAAGTAAAGAATTGAATCTTATTGCTTTTTTTTTTGTTTTGGTGCAAAATTTATATTTTATGTATAAGTCTTACTCCTTTAAATCTGTAGTAAAGATTACTAGTCCTTTAATTTATTGTTTGTTTGTTGCAGCTGTCAATACGAGCTGCTGGTGTTGGGATAACTTTGACAGCAGCAAGCACTGTTATCTTTGCGGAGTTGGCATGGACTCCAGGTGACCTGATACAGGCAGAAGATCGTGCACATAGGATTGGTCAAGTGAGTCATGAAAGAATAGTTTAATGGAGTCACAGTCACGCCCATATATCTAACTGATCGTTTGCAGCGTCATTTTTAAACCCTTCCTATGGCTTTTGCTTCATTTCTACAGGTCTCCTCAGTTAACATACACTACCTTCTAGCAAATGACACTGTTGACGACATCATCTGGTTCTTTCTCATTAACATTTACAGTTGATAATTCAATAATTTATTTTATTTTTTGTTTGTATGTTCTTGGAGCATTACGCTGAACTTGCTCACTCTTTTGTACAGGGATGTCGTTCAGAGCAAGCTGGAGAATCTAGGACAGGTATTCTCGTTCTCTATGTCAACTCACCAGGAGAGAAAATCTCTTGGTGTGATATAATTATGATTATCTGCAGCATGCCGTTGACCATTATTACTTTGTGAACGATTTGCAACACAGATGCTTGATGGACAAGAGAATGCTCTGGAGGTTTCATCTAGTCATGTGATGAACAGTCCACTAAAACCGAGAAACAGCCCCTCGAAGCAGCAAACTCTAGACCCGTTCTTGAAGCGCTGCAAGAGATCATTATATGATGACACTGAAGAACATCCGACGCCTAAAGTTCCCAGAAACTGAAAGTAAAAAATGTTCAAGATCCCATCAGCATTTTTTGTTGCTTGCAGAAACGCATGACTGTGTGGGTAAAATGACCATTTTGTAATATTTTTTGGGCAACCAAATAGCCGTTAGTAGTTTTAGGCTTCCATACAATTTGGATCCTCAGAGTTCATGACCTTGCAAAATAACTTTTTGTCAAAGTTGATCTCTACAGGTCTTTATCACAACAGATTTTATTTGAATGAGACATAATCAAGACGTTCTTGACCAAAGAATTTTGTGACAATAGTTTCCACATCAGTCATCAAAGCATTAGTCTCCTTCAATTTTTGAACCATCTCAACACTTCCCTATGCAGTTGCAAGCCACAGCGGATCCTTCCATGCCCGCCATTGCCTTTTGAAACTCATCCAACAACAAAGCCCCTCCTGACTTCTTGCATTTTCTTCCGATACAATTGGAACTGCTTCTAAGTCTTCATTGTTTGTCCAGGATTAACAATTGAGCGAAAGGCTGTGGATGCAGCAGAGCAAGCTTCAACGCTTCATCGCGTTCTTGCAATAATGTGCATCTTCTTCGAGCTTATTAGGAAGGGTTCCTGCTCGAGAATCGGTTTAGCCTTGTTTCCAAAAGAACTCATGTCAACTACTTTTCCTTTGCTACAGTCACTGCCACTCGATTCAGAAGAAGATGATGATTTAGAGTTCAATTCAGTCATCATTTTCAATTTTTCGTGGCAATGCGTTTTTGCCTTCTCTTCTTTCCTTTGTTTCTTCAATAGCTTTTCCTTTGTTTTTTTTTTGAATAACCCGGTGTAATCCTAACCCCCTCGGTGGATCCAGACTAGACAAGTGTCCGTAGCAGCCTACATTATCGGTTGGAGTATGCCTCGGTCACCGGACGCTGGGAGAGCCCGGATGTTAAATTTTGCCCCCAATGGCCAGCAAGATTCAAACCCAAGTCTGTATTGGGGAGAAACTCCCTCAATAGCTTGTCCTCTGTGTACAACTGCTCCAGTTGCTTAACCAAGATCTCTGTTGCTTCCTGCGCAAACAAAAACAAGATCATTCCATTTCTAATTTTCTATCTTGAATCCAACAAAACGGTATCAAGCTGATTGAAACTGGAAATCACTCTTACCGGATCAAGACCAAACCCTATGCTTGATAACATGTTCAAGTTTTTAGAAAGAGAGCTTTAACCTTTAAGAGCCTTAGCTAATACCACATATGTACTTTGTTTCATAGTCTTGTTTCTTGAAACCGTAGGTGTTGAATCAAAGGGGATACTATCTCCTGATTCTAATAGGATCATGGCATTTGGCAACCGTATTCATGATTTTGTTGTGCCAGGCCGTAAGATCTTCTGGCTCTCAGCTCTTGACGTGGGAACAGCTGGCACTTAATGGTAGCAAGACCATGCAATAAACACCAATGGTAAAAGTTCTGCACACATCTTCTTTGCTCATCCTAATTTGCTTGTTCAACTCAATTGCATATGGTTTAAACAGCAAGCTATCCATGAAACATTCTCTTTTGTTTTGTTATATATAACTAATATAATCTATGAAGGCAGATTGTCCTAAACTGAAACCCTTGGAAAATTAGATTCTTGTCGGAGCTGTTATATAGACGGCTACCAAGCAATTTATGATGGTCTCACTCAAACCAGCAATGTTCAATAACTTTTCAACATTGTGTTACATGGAGGGATTGGTCGCCTGAATATTAACTGAAACCCAGTTAAAAATCAAACCTTAGTAAAACAAGCTTTTTTAATGACAAACAATAAAGATAAGAAAATAACATTAACACAACGTCCTTACAAAAGTATCACCTCTTTTACATGCTATGATCAACGCATTGAAAGTGACTACATCAGAGGCTAATTTTCATCTTCATCATATAGATGAGAGCGAAAGCTTAAAAACAAATGCTGATGTAGTCACTTTCAGTGCATTGATCGAAGCAATAAACAGGTCAAAACCCGAGTTTTGTGATCTTGCCAATATAAGAGGGAGCAAGAGAGGGTTGATGATAGCTTTGGTACAAATTTTTTCTCCGTAAGAATCTTACATTCTTATAAGAGGCGAATCTTACTATGAGAGGGAAAAAGGAAAGAGAAAGGTTGATATATAGAGAACGAAAGAAAAGAAATGAGAGACAGAGAAGAAGGCGGCGGAAAAGAGTTGAAGAAAGGAAACCCTACAAGAGTAAAGAAACCCTAAACGAGTAAAGAAACCGTAAAAGAGTAAAGAAAAGTCTCAGATCAAATAATGGGCCGAGATATGGGCACATGCGACCCAATTTTAGTAAAATTCCTAACGATAAGCTGGTTTTGTTTCCATTACGGTTTAACTTTCTTTTTTTTTGGTCTGGCAAGTAACTGAAATTCACAAATTTCATGGTGAGCAACAAATGTGTAGATTTAGATTTTTTATTTTATTTTCATTGGCTGGGTTACAAATTCTCTGGGTTATATGGCAACATATTTGATTTAACATTTTACCCAAAATTACATATTGTTTGCCTCATTTACTGACAGTAATGTTTAGTTTTTCTTTTGCAAAACAAATTTAAGTTTTAAGTATTAATATTTATTTATTTGCTCTCTACATAATATACAGTAAAATAAAAACAAAACTAATGCTAATTTGTTGTGATGTATTTTTTTTAGTGACGCTTTAACATTGAAACAATAAACAATGATTACAGACAAAATATTACAATGTTTTATTGATGATTGGTAACAAAAAATGTTTTCTTACCAATCATCTTTTGTCCTGTATATTGTCATCTTTAGGCTATTTATTCTTTTGTAAATGCCTATTCTTTTTGCTATGATTAGTACATTTCACATTTCATCAATTTTTTTTTCTGAAAAAGATTAATTCAGTTAAAAGTATGATATTTTTTATTGTCTCTTTGTCGGGCCTTTTATAGTGAGGTGAAACCCGCCTCCAAAAATAGCCCCCTAGAGTCCGGTGTGTCTCAAATTGTCGGATATGTTGGGTATTTATTTCGATTTGGGTGGTGTTATCTGAGACCAGTTGTTTATGAATTTCAAAACCCAGTTTGAGATTTTGATTTTTTTGGTTTAATTACGAGATTTGATTGATGTTCAGTTTGGGGGTCGAGATATTCTTGTTGAAATACGAATCACTTTGTTGTTAATAATCATTATGTTTCTTAGTTTGCGGGCTCCAAAGTGTGGTCACTTTGTATTCTTTGTTTTTTCGTTTTCTCTTATTCTCTGGGTTGTCTTCTCTTTCTTTGTTGGTATCCTTTTTCTGTCGATTTTCTTCCTTCCGATCAAATTCTGATGGTGTCTCCTATGGAAGTAGTAATTGGCTATCTTTTTATAAATCAATGGAAAATCAAATCCTTTGATTTATATCATTTAAATCTTGTAACTAATCCAAGAGAGATGATTTTTTTAGTTTGTGAGAGGCGATTTGTATAAGTTATACGAGAAGCGTTTCATAAGATGTTTTACAAAAATCTTTCATATATGTTATGTATTGTAGCTGAAGAGTTTTAGATTGGCTGATGGCTGTGTTTAGCCATATGTTGGAGGCACTATAGGTTGAGGGTTAGACCATGCCATTTTTTTGTTAGCATTAAAGTCATGTTAGTTTGAAATTTTCCTTAAGGATGTACCCACAATTGGTTTGAGCTTTACAGAAGGAGTAATTTGCCAAGGGCCAAAGAGTTTGAGTCGAGAATGTTAGTCCTTTATGAACACTGTGTAGAGAAGCTTTGTCGAGATACATAAAGGTTGTGTTTTAACCGTAGATTTTACGAGAAACATTTTTCTTTTGATTCTGATCTTTCCTAAAAGTATTTTTGTCTGTCTCATTAAGTTTCTATGAAAGTTATCTCAGGTTTTATGAGAAACATTCCGAGTATATGTAATGAAATTTTGTTACTCGTGATGTTTGTGGGATCGATGAGCAAAATGGCTTCATAAACTGATGATGATATCTGGTCCACTGTTGTGGAGAAGATTTTTCTCTTGTTTATGCTCGATGTTCCAGACATTGCTGATCTTGTTTTTCTGCGAAATAATTTTGAAAAACTTTTTGATGTTTTCCCGTAAATCATTTGGCTCTACGGAAATTGGGAGTGACACTTTTTTTGTTTGGAGATATCTAAATTGATTTTTGATTTTTTTTATTTATTTTGGTTATACAAGACTTATTTCGTCAAGTCAAATAAGTTTTATGCCTTAACGTTTGGTTAACTGTTTTGTTATTAGTCTGATGTTCGTATAAGGTTTGTCCAAATGCACGATTGCATTAAGAGTTGCTAGACAGTTTAGACGAGTCTTAAATTATCATTTTTCGTTGGACGATTTCGATGAGGCATTGTCTTCCCTAAGTCGTTTACTTCCTAAGGCTACAAGAGTTTGTTTCTTGATGCTGAGATAAAACATTTTTGAAAGTATGGGAGTACGAGTATAGTATATGTTATTTACTCTATGCTCATACATACTCCGTACGCACTCTAAAACATATGTCTCCCACAAACCACACTCTCAAAGCATGTTTGGGTACTCTTCCTTTGAACCAAACAGAGTAAGTCCATTACTTGACAATTTGGCGATGACTGATAATAACTTCCCAAGTGCCAGACGTTGATAAAGCTTTAAGGTTCTCATTTTTTACTTTCCAGAAGACAAAGGGTATGAATGGTGACCAAGGAACGATGAGGAACAAATGCATTCCCTAACATTCCTTAAAAAAATCACCATTCATAAGGAATAATTTTTCCTTCTCATTCCCTACCATTCCTTTTTTTGTAGAGAAATAAAGAACAAATTAATTCCTTGTTAAATATGGGATGGAACAACCATTCCCTTTCATTCCTGCAATTCTATGTCTCTACATTCCTTTCCTATTCGTTCCTCTTGTTTTCAGAATGGTCACCAGTCGAACCCAAAATCAAACGGAGCGTGCGGAACCGGTAAATGATTTGTGGTGAGGTGCATTTGAAGAAATTCTGATGCATGAGAATGAACACCATTTTGGTTAATTGGGTTAGCAACCCCGATGTGTGTGAACTATAAAAGTTAGATAACTATTGAATCGTGCACTAAGTTACTTTCTTCAAACAATATTTCAACCATATTTCAAGCTTTATGTTACACGAAATATCTTTGTAGGATAAAACAATCAAAGTCTCATTCTTGTTCTAGTCTAAGATACAAGAATAAAAAATAGAGGTTTAATGTTTATATATGTTTCTTCAAATATTTTTGATGATCTTTGAACAATGAATCTCTCTATTTCTCTAACTAACAATTAGTCTCTAATTTTCTCTTGTTCAATTAGTATAAGTTATCATTTGACCTTATATAGAGTACTACGGTTTGTAATGGTTAGCACTTGCAATGGTTAGCAAAGAGTTACAACTATTAAACAACAATTGCAATGGGAAGTCAAAAGACCTAATGGTTCATTACCAAAGGTTTTAATCATCAACGGTTGAAATGGTTTATCAACAAAGGTTGCAACGGTTCATTTCTAATACTTACACATCACAAATAGTTACAATTATTTATCTAAACAATTGTAATGCTTCACTTTAATGGATGCAAGGTATCACCTAAATATCCAACAATCCACCCCCGTTTAAATGTAAACATAGATTCATTAAATAATAACACATATATAAAATTTATACATAAATGAAAATGTTCAAAGAATTGAATTTTCATCGTAGTGTATTAAACATTCTAAATTCCCGAGAATTAGGATGCCCTACAAATTGAATCCATCAATACATCTTGGACACATGAAGATAATACACACATGTGTTTCCACACTACTATAAGTGTTTACCTAACACTATTATAAGCAATGTGTCTCTATCTATTCATGAATGTATACACACATGTGTTTCCACACTACTTTCAATCATGCACCTGCAAATTCATTTTTTCAAAGTATCTATTAAAACATCTCAACCTATTATTTCTTGTAGGTTCAAGCACATACCATATATGATGATATGAACATGTGCTTCAATCTTTAAATATTGGTTATACACATTGAATTCAGCCTCTAATGTTGTATTAGAGGGTGATTGGATATCTCACAGTTAAAGATTTTGAATGGACTTTAAACTCATCCCTTTAACATACTCAATTACCAAGTCTATAGTTAATCATTTTGTTAAATGACATGCTACATATTTTTCAGACAAAAAAAACTTTATGGTAATTAATCTATGAGTGATCAATTCACATATTGCCTATACTTGACGCACATGTGTTGCGACTTACCATTATACACTTGGTTATAAACCTTAACCAAGATTTCTTCACTATAAAAATAGGTGGAAACTGGTGATCTAATATTTTGACCACAACATAATCTCTTAAAATAAATTCCTTAGCCATTATGCCTATTTATCGGCATATGCTAATGCTAAAAATTATTATTAAATAGTTGATTTTTTCATGAAAGTCTCCTTCTTGGAAGCCCATGAAATGGCACTTCCCCAAGCAAAACACTCAACCACTTGTAAAAAAAAAGGTCTTCTAGGTTAGTAACCAAACTTGCATCTGATTATCCTTGTACCAGTGAAGGAAATCTGACGTATGACAAACCATAATTTATGGTTCCATTTAAGTACTTGAGTTGTGATATCAGTTGTCTAGTATAAAACACAAGCTTCACACTCGTATCCATGGGAATGCTCACTGCAAAACAATCTCCAAATTGAACTTCTTAACAATTTTCTCAGTATAAAGAGATTGTGTCAAAGATAGTCTTTTCTTGCATGTGTAATTCAAATTTCAAGAATCACATCCACCTCCCCTATTTTTTTTCAGTATAAACATAATAACAATAGTGATTTTGAAAGATCTACTTGTCTGGGGCTAGTGCCAAAGATCAACATGTCATCAACATACAAGAAAATGATTATTCAATTTGGTATATAAACACGTATCCCAGTGGTTTATGTTAAACCACATGATAAGAAAGTCTCATCAACTATCCAAGAGTTTAAGAAAAGCATACCAGTCAGTGATGTTGAGGTTAAATGTTATCTCTTCTCATTCAACATGTTCACTAGTGTATGCCACTGCTTGTCACTCAACCCAGTTATGCCCACGCGATCTTGCGCTGTTATCGCGTTTGATGACTGCATTGCTTCTGCTGGAACAGAGGTTTGCACTACATTCACCCTTGGTGGATCATTTCTAACCTGTGTTTATCCAGTTCCACATCCACGACCAGTAGACTGACGTGCATTTGGTCGATCTCCACACCACTCAGGGTACTCGAGTGTGCGAAAGCAGCCATAAGATAGGTGCCCCTTTCTTTCACAGTGGAGTAAACCATCTTTGCTCGTTCTTCTCGTGAAGGAAAGGAACGAGTCATCCCTCCATTCTGATTCGTTCTGACCGAGTACGCCATCGTGTCATTCTTATTGTGCTGGACACAAGAGGTATGTTTCACATCTACATCCTGAAGCAACACATTAATGTAAGCTTCATCCAGAGTAGGAAAATAATCTTTAGAAAGTAGGCTTGATTTTACAGAACCATACAATGCCTTGTCAAGCCATTGCAAGAATTCATGAAGCCTATCCTCTTCACGTTCTTTCTCTATATTGATCCCAACTGGACAGTTTCAGGTTTTAGATTGCCTAAAATCAGACAGAGATGTCCACAACTGCATCAACTTTCCGTAGTATTATTCTATCGACAAACCTTGTTGTCGACAAATCGCTAGTTTCACTTTGATTCTTTGAATTCGTTGACAATTCTTCACCAAATTTCGATAAAGATTATGTTTCCAGTAATAGCTCGCAATCTCCAGATGAGACAGATTCGAATGTACCATCTCTGCGATTGTGAGTTTGATCCAGGATACCACCAGCACGTTATTTGTCTACCAATCCTCCACATCTTCAGAGTCATCACCATGCTTTGGAATAGACCCGTCCACAAACCCAACTTTCTTCATTGCCTTGAGCGCCATACAAAGATTTCCAGACCACTCATTGTAGTTTCTCTTGTTAAGTAGCGGTTGGGATATCAAAGAACCAGGATTGTCACTTGATGACAAGTCGTAGGGTGATATGGTCAGTCTCTGGGTCTCAGGTCTCAACACTCTGCTTCCTTCCGATTTGAGTCTTAGTCTCAGAGCTCATACCAGAATCATCGTTCTTGCCGTCGTTACTTCCCATCTTGCAGTACTGGTAGAGAAAACAACTTTAGAACTTGATTAGCAGAATCATATTACTGCTCTGATACAATGTCAAAAGAATTTCTCAGTGGTGAACGTTTCTCTTGTATTTGCTTTGAGGTCAATCGACATGTTTATATATTACACATTTTATAACCTAGCTTCCCAACATATACAGAACGTTACAACTAAGGCAATATGTAGTACATACAATATCAGAATATACAATATGCCAAGATACGATTTGATATTTTAATAGATTTTAAATGAGTTTTTAAAATTCATGTTTAAATAACAGTGAATTTTTCATTTTAATACAAATCGCTCAAAACTCTCGGTTGTATACACTCCCGTAATGTTAATTACATAATATCATTAAGTTACGAGATATTACCATGCATAATATATATTTCGTGCAGTTAGGTATACATTTGTTTAGTTTGGATGGTTAACCATATGATGCTATGATGGTCAATGCTTTACATAGCCGCTACCATTTTTATGAATAAAAAATGATGAATAATTATTTTTTGTATATATAACCTGAAAATCTAAGTTTTTAAGCAAACCGCTACACAAAAAAAAGTTGTGGGTAAAAATAAAATAACACTAGTACTTACCTCGAGAATAATGGTTGGGAAAGCACGTCCCATATAACCTGAACAAACGCGAATAATATACCACGAATTTTACTCATTTTTAGGCATGGTATATAGGAGTTTTAAATAAATTATATATGTTTTGGAGTCTTTTTAGTATGTTTTCAGGTTTTGGAGTGATTTGGAGGAAAGTGGTGATTTTGCTGCATTTTGGAGAGAAAATGACAAAAGCCCGAAGTTGACCATCGACCACGACTATCGATCGATGGGCGAAGGCAACAATCAATCGACACACACCATGTGGTGTCGATCGACGGCGAAGCGCGCGGAAGCCAGATTGGGTTCTAGCCGACTTAAAGCCCAAGTCCCACAAGAATTACCAGATTACCCGTGACGAGTTTTAACCTAATATTTATGTGTTCTGCCATTGTTCTAGGCAACACACGCTTTCATACTTTCTACTTTTTCACACAGCAAAATATGTAGAGTCTTAGGTTTGGAGAGAAGATCCAAGAACTCCTTTAGAGATTTGTGATTGGAATTCCGATTTCTTTACTCTATTCTATTATTATGCAGTTTTCTTAGCTTGTTGTTATGAATTGCTTAGCCATGTCTTAGTTGTTCATCTTGTTAGATTTAGGGTTTAGATATTCATGAGGGATTAGCCCAAAATATAGAATTGCTAAGTGTTAGGATATTAATCAACTAAACAGTTCTTAATGCATGTGTTCTATAATAGCTAACTAGGACCTTGCCTATAGACATTAGGACGCACTCGGAAGTTTGGTTCTTTGTCTGAAATAGTTTAGGTTGTGCTAGGATTTCTAGAAACAAGCGGAAGCTAATTTAGTTTAACCTAGTGAACATGTCAAACCCGTGCGTAACGCTCCCGGGAAGGAACGTTGATCGATAACTCATTAGTTGCATCGATCGACGGGCTGAAAGGTGTATCGATCGACACCCTGTTGTTGGAATCGATCGACATTTTCTCAGGACCAACAAGCGACAGTTAAGGTCCTAGATCCGGTAATAGATAGTCTAAATATACGGAAGTTGATCGACTATTCTTATTTGTTTGAGTTCTAGAATATCCATAAATGCTTAGTAGTCTATGTCTTTATAATCCTGATTGTCTGAATAGAAACCCTAAGTCTAACGTTTCCCATATATGTCTTAAAACCCAATCAATCAATCGAAAAATTACTTGTTCACCCCTGCTAATATACATTTAAACCATTCAGCATAGCTTAACTACATAACTAGATAGATCTATTGTGTGCCTTAGCTCCCTGTGAATTCGATCCCTAAGTACTACAATTGAACCTCTTATTTGAGAGAGTAAATCACTCCTTAGAGTAATTTGAGTGATATCAGCAAAGTAGCACAAAAACACGTGTTAGCCAATCTCCATGTGGGAACCAAAATTCACACCGTTGATTTACTTCAAATTAGGAAAGCTAAGAAACCCTAACTTTTTCAAAGGTTCCGGATTTTTGCTAAGCCAAACAACAAGCAATCAGATAATGTAAACATACAAAATAATGAATCAATAAAACGAAAATAGAGCAAATAAGATCTTATTCTGAATTTTTGTATAGGCATTACAACAGGTAAAGCCTCGGACGTAAGAGCCATCGACGAGTTCCTAGTTCTAACCACCTAAGACTTGAAAACCTAGCTGAGTCGCAGGTCGATAACCAAAACTAAAAATTGCCTAGATCACTCTAAGTGCTAAGTTTGCTCTATGTAAGAATTGTTTTTTGCGCCTCTCGCCTTGGAATTCCTTATATACTCCTTCTAGTTCTGTTTGGGCTTTCCTTTTCCACCCCTGAGTCAAGTTTATCTTCTCGCGGAAATATTTCATTTTCATCGATCTTCATGATTATCCCTTCAGACTTAACATTTATCTTCGAGACTTGACATTTATCTTTGAGACTTGACCTTTATCTTCTCCTACTGATAATAGATAGACCGTCATAGTAACATTGGGCTCGATTTTGTCAAAAATCGTAAGTGGGCTTTTTAGCCGCGTCCTAGACCTTTTCGGGCCGTAGTTTGACTTCGCGTTTTTACGATTTCTTCGAAAGATTACCTTTGGTATGACGTTGGTCCTTTTAAGAATAACTAAAATTAATCGTAAATTCTAAATCTCTAAGGTGTTAAGTTAAATGTTCCCGTTTTATACAATCAATTTGAATTTATACGAGAAAATAAGTCTTGGCGGTTTTTGTCGTAAAGTTTCAACAATAACTTCAATCGAGACGAAACAAGAGACATTGTAACCGAAGCTTGAAGGAGAAAGCTACGAAGAGGAGACGAGAGTGAATATGTTGGCAAGGTGCAGTCGTTCTCACCATATGGCGAGCATGACGGATACGACCCAGCTCGCCATATGGCGAGCGCAACGGGACAACCCAGCTAGCCATATGGCGAGCGGGACGGGACAACCCACTCTTTCTTTCTCAATTCTTATGAACTAAAAATAACATCTCTTTACTTTCTCTCCATATTCATCAAAAAAAACCAAAGATTTTGATTCTAAAAATTATACGGTTCATAGAGCCATTGAAGCTTACAATTCTTGGTGTGTCACTTTTGTTTGAGATTCTGGTTGATTGGAGAAGACTTTTGTGCGTTAAACATGTTATCTTACTTGTTGAAACTATGAAATTAGTTTTTTTTTCTATATTTGTTCGTCCACACGACTTCCGGGTAAGTCGTGTGGCTGTAGACGACTTACATGGAAGTCTTCTGGTCAATGCAGAAGTTAGTTTTGGAATTGACTTTTAAATGTATTTTTCTAGAAGACTTACAAGGAAGTCGTCCATCTTTTTTTGTTAAAAAAAATCGAGACGACTTCAATGTAAGTCGTCTAAGGTAAACGAGTTAGTTTTGCATTTGACCTGATTGTGTCAGAAATTTGACTTTTCCTGGACGACTTACATGTAAGTCGTCCAGTAGAAACTTAAAAAATCAATATTTTGTTATACCTAGACAACTTCCATGTAAGTTGTCTCAGTAGTTTTGTAATTGAAAAATAAAACAAAAATTATATTTTTTCTTGATGACTTACACGGAAGTCGTCCGTCCGACGACTTACATGGAAGTCTTCCATGATTTTATTCTGAGATTCTGGTCAAACCTTGCTTATCTTGGACGACTTCCATGTAACTCATCGGACGGACGACTTCTGTGTAAGTCGTCTTGAAAAAATAATATATTTTGTTTTATTTTTAAATTGAAAAACTAACCTGAGATGACTTACATGGAAGTCGTCTAGGTATAACAAAATATTAATTTTTTAATTTTCTACCAGACGACTTACCCATAAGTCGTCCAGAAAAAGTCAAATTTCTGACACAATCTGGTCAAATGCAAAAAAAATACGTTTTCCCTAGACGACTTACATGGAAGTCGTCTCGAATTTTTTTTTAACAAACAAAGATGGACGACTTCCATGTAAGTCGTCTAGGTTAAAAATTAATTGCAAAACTAACCTAAATGGATGACTTCCTAGAAGTCTACCAGACGACCTCTCTGGAAGTCGTCTTCATCAATGTTTAATAAACTTTCATTTTCTCTAAAACTATAAAGGCTTTTTAATTTTTTTTTGTTAATTCATGTATATTAGTCAATATTTGGGCTACTGAATGAAATTTATAACTTAATTGATGATATTTATGAGGTTACTAGCATTCATGTTTACTAAAGTTTCTAGCTAATTGAGAAGACTTCCGTGGAAGTCTTCTACGTTAGTTTTTGTAAATTTGTTAAGTAACTTTAAGATATGTTTATTTAATTTTCAAAAGTGTTAAGTAACTTCAAGAATATCAAGTAACATGGTTTAATGTGTCTTCTCAGATTATAAGATAGACTTTTTACTTATGTATCTAATGAAAGTGTTCTAGCTTTGAACTTATGTAATGTTTTATCTTTAGTGAATTTCACTAAGTTTTCTTGAGAATTTTTCTCCCTTAGTTGTAATAAATTTGATTATTTTTTATGCTATTGTGTTTTGCTATTGAATTTATATCAATAACTTCAATTATGTCAAGTATGGCAAGATAATATTGTGAAAAATGAACATATTTACCAAACTTTTTCATTAATAGTTCTTCAAATTACAATAAAGTCACAACTAAAGGAGTACACATGCAAATCACAAAACATACCACAAAAAAAACTATTATAGATCATTCCTCTACAAAGACAAGCTTAGACTCTACTTGATATGGAAGATGACCCCATCAGAAGACTACTTGGAAGTCGTCTGGAAGACTTCTTTGAAGTCGTCTGGAAGACTTCCTGGAAGTCTTCTAGCGCATTATATTTTGGAAGACTTCCGAGAAGACTTCCCATAGGTCTTTCAAAGTCTGATCCAGATAAAAACATGTATATCAAACCCAGATCTGAAAAACCTGGATATAATATAAAAAAACGTTCAAATGGCTTTAAAACAGAGAAAATGAGTGGAAAATTAGATAGATATACTTTTATAGAACACACAAAGTACATATCCAAGTGGAAGATGAGAACCATCTGATTAAAAGCATGCAACAGAAAGATAGACATGGGAGAAGACTCCGTCAGAAGACCTCCTGGAAGTCGTCTGTAAGACTTCCTAGAAGTCGTCTGGAAGTCTTCTAGCCCATAACTCTTCTAAATCAGAAAAACCCGCATATCCAAATTTAGATCTGAAAACCCTGCATATTCAAAAACGTTCAAATGGCTTAAAAACAGAGAAAATGAGTGGAAGATTAGATAGATCTACCTTTATAGAACACAAAAAATACATATCTAAAATTAATAGATTTGCCTTTAAATGAATGAAATATGAGAACCATGTGATGAAAAACCTGTAAAACAAGATAAACTAGTGAGAAAGACATGAAACAAAAACAATAAATTGATATAAAGTTGGGTGTTTATAAGTTCAAAGAGATTAGAGAGAGATGAGACATATTTAGAATGAGGAACATACCATTTTTGTTGCAGCCATTTGAGAGGAGGAGAGAGACTGTGTAAATTTTTCTTTATATATGGAGACAAAAATTCCAATAAGGTTAAATATTTTCGATCAGAAGACTTACCAGACAACTTACTTGTAAGTCACCTAGAAGACTTCAATATTTTTAGGGGGAAACTAAAATATTTTTAGCGGGAGTTAGAAGATTATCAGAGAAGTCTTCTAATCGCCAAACGACTTACATGTTAGTCGTCTAGACCCTAAACTAAATTAACTAACTAAACACATCATAAAATCAAATTAAACTTAAAAAATATTTATTATACACAGAAATAAACACATATAGGTAAAAATTTTATTTTTCAAAAAAACATTTAAGCTTTCCAAAATCTAACCCTAATAATACATACAATACAACAACATATTAAGAAAGTTATTAAATTTTCCAAAAGCAGCATTTGAAATATAAATTAGGTGTAGTTAAACCAATCATAAATAAGTATATATTGTTTGATTGGTAACACTATACCCAATAAAAGTAAAAGTTATTTAAAATTATTAAAACTACTTATATTTTAAAACAAACAAATTTTACTTAAACTACTTACAATAAAAAACAGAGGGAGTATATCTTAATTTATATCACTCGAAAATATTTATAATTACATGGTTTTAATTTTTCACTTGTCAAAATATTTTTTAAAAATTTTAAAAATTATTTTTAAGATCAATTACACCAGAAGACTTTTCTGGAAATCGTCTAGACGACTTACAATATCTCATAAGATTCAGACGACTTTCCGGGACTATATTCGTAAAATTGAATTATGTTTTTTTGTTTGGTCACAAGGGGCTTGCTGTATTTTCACAAGACATTTAGGTTAGTTTTCTATTTGATTCAAGTTTGGATATAGTTTAGTATTTAAAATCAAGTTTTGAATCATATTTGGCAAATCTACCTTATTTTTTTTACAACAAAAGGCTAGCAACCGAAGCAGATTATAAATATGTTAGTCTAGAGAACTGAATCGACATAAACCATAGCAGAAATCAGATTTCGACCATTACATGCCAGCATATCCGCTATTATGGTGTCTTTTTTCGAGGGATAATGGTGTCGTAAGCATATGCTTATTTAGATAAAAACATATATTATTAATATAAAACATGAATAGTCATGCATACAATAATATGATGTGGTAATAAATACGATTTTATCCGTGAGGTGTTTGAATCGTCCTATAGAGAAAATATGTTTTATAAAATATTGTTATAAATGTATTTTTTTTTAAATTGTTATAAGACATTATTACACGTTGCATTGTGAATTTGTGAACAGAGTGGAATGGTCGTGGAGTAGATAAGACAGCATATAATAAGAAAACAACAACATTAATAATTTATTCTGTTTACAAGGAAATTATTATAGAAGTTTCCTTTTTAGTTTACCAAGAGAGAAAAAGAGAATACATAATCCAATAGAAGAATTGCATAGAAGAAGGGTGAAGGAGGAAGCAAAAAGGAAGTGGCGTGTTTTTTTTCATTTCTTCTCCTCAAAGTCTCATACATATCCACAGATTCATAGCTCAATCTCATCCTCGTTTGCTCAATCTATCGAGAAAAATTGTACAGCGACCGATTGGTTTAGATTCTTGGATGGTGACGAAGGAAATGCGTGTTGGAAAATACGAGCTTGGGAAGACGCTTGGTGAAGGAAACTCTGCGAATGTCAAACTCGCCAGAGATACTGTTTCAGGACAATCTTTCGCTGTCAAAATCATCGACAAGTCTCGTATCTCTCGTCTTAACGTCTCCTTGCAGGTTGTTCCATTTTCCATCTCTTCTTTTCTTCTTTAGAATTATGGAAAGGTGAATTCCAAGGCTTACAAAAATCGATTTTGATAGATTAAGAGAGAGATCCGCACACTCAAAGTGTTGAAGCATCCCAACGTTGTCAGATTACATGAGGTAATTAACTACTTTGCAATCATTTTACTGGAGAAACTTGGATACTTGTGATTGTGTTCTTTGTCATGGAAAAGATGATAACGTAAAGATTCTCTATTACAGCTTAAGGAAACCATGATTCTATTATCTGGGTATAAGTTTGTCAAAATATTAGGGAATGTTTTGACGATGATTAACGGGGATTAAACAAACCTGGGAAACCTTTTTATTTTGTTTGCTTTCTAAAATATCTTGGTTAGTTGTTTTTTTCTTAATTTTAGTTCTTTTCTAATTTCTTTTTATTAGTACACAGTACACACGTAATCTTCTCTTCGCGTTGTTAAATAGACACGCTAAACTTTTTATATATTTTTTAAAAATTAAATATTGTTTCCCCCCATTAATGGCCATGGATTTGATGACAATTTCAATTCTGGGGTCGGTCCTATTTTTTTAATATCGACAATGTCATGTTCACGATTCTTAATTCAGACAATAAAAACCAAAAAAAAAAAAATCCAAACATTACCAGATAACATGAAGTAGTTTTTAATATATATAGTTGAGATCCATAAATTCTATTTAGAACAGAGTTAGTTTAAACAAAAATCTAATAAACATTCAAATGTCGTGACACAAAAATAACTAACACTTCATGAAGTAATTGTTGCACGATTTTTATGGTAATCTTGAATTCTTGTGGTTGTATCTGTTTGATGGCATAAATAATTTTAGAAACTGCTTAAGGAAATCTCCCAATAAATTTTTTTCTAGGATAACTCTTTTTAAGTTTTGTCACCAAAATAGTCATCACTAAAAAAATGATCAAAATAAATTTTTTTTTAGAGCAAATTAGCTCAATATATTTAAAAGGGTGGGATACCATACAAATGAGGAAAAATGGTAATGATGGGGGAAAAAAAATTGGAGGGATATAGAGTATAGAGTGCAAATAGGGGATATTTGGTGTGTAGGGAGTACAAATTCTCTTTTTTTTAAAGAGTAAAAGTACATTTTTATTCTATGATTAACTAATCTAGATTTATGGTTTAGAGTTAAGGAACAAATTTAAAAAAATAAAAATAAATATTAAAATTTTTAAAATAAAAAAGAATTATTTTGATTATTTTTAGAGTTATTTTTGTGCCAAAAACTTAAAAACGACTATTCGAGAGAATTATCCAATCCCAATTCGATCCAATATTTATATCAATTGTTTCTGTATTATTTGAAAACAATGTATGGGGTGTACCGACCAAATTTTCGGGCCCTCCATTATTATTTTATTTCTTATTAATTAGAAAGTTTTGACAAAAAGACATTAAACTTTGTTTATTTTTTGATGCAATTGAACTTTATTTGTTGCTTTTGAAAAAGTATCTTCTCATCTTTTGTGGTCAAGAACTTGCGAACAAAAGTCCCCTAAGTTATTAGTAGATTCACACCCTAACACGTATGTTCACCAACCAATAAAAGTTATATATTTTATATTTAATATCTTTAAAAAAAAATATTATCAATTTATATCATGATTTTATTTTATTTTTAAAATATAAATAAAAAATAATACTAGTTACAAAAAAGAAGATTTCTTAAAAAACATTTTTAACACCGTCAGCAAAAAACTAAACCCTAAATCCTAAACTCTAAACATTTGGGTAAACCCCAAACTCTTGGAAAAATCATAAATTTTGGATAAATCCTAAACCCTAAATCAAAAGCAATAAACACTAAATCTTAAAAACACTAAACCCTTAATCCTAACCCTTAAACTCTTGGATTTAAGATTTTTAAGATTTATTGTTTAGTATTTTTGATTTGTGGGTTTAGAATTTATCCATGAGTTTATGGTTTACCCAATGATTTAGGATGTGTCCAAAGATTTATGGTTTACGGTTTAGGGTTTCAGTGTTTTGCTGACGGCGTTAAAAAAATTTTAAATTTTTCTTTTCATTTTTTCAACTAATACTATTTTTTATTTATTTTTACTTTGTTATTTTAAAATTATGATATAAACTCATAATATTTTTTTTTTCTCTTTTTAAAAGATATTAAATATGAAATAATTAATTCTTATTGGTTGGTGAACCTACGTTTGATACTTTCCTCCTGAATGTTTTCATTAATGTTGTTAGAAAGGCCACGCTTAACATATAATTAAATCATTTTTGTACTTTTAGTATTTTGATGACTTCTAATTTTGATGACCAAATAAATATGAGTTAAAGATTAATTTTCTTGCAAGCAACCAAAATAGTTGGTTCTGAACGTTGAATTAATAGACTTGGTCTATGTTTTTGCTTGAAGATGGGAGCTTCTCTGATATTTTTCTAACTTATGGTCTCCAAGTTTATTTTAAATACCTAAGCTTATTTTATATCATTGATAAGCCAATTATTTATTGTCGACTTGCAGGTCTTAGCTAGCAAAACCAACATTTACATGGTCCTTGAATATGTCACTGGAGGAGACTTATTTGACAGAATTGTAAGATTCATGTATTGCTACGGTGACAGTTTTGTTAGTTAGCCAAAAAGTTGGTTTCTAAAGACGTGCTCTGATTTCTCTTAGGTCTGCGAAGGAAAGATTTCGGAGAGAGAAGGAAGAAAAATGTTTCAGCAGTTAATTGATGGACTCAACTATTGTCATTACAAAGGCGTTTTCCACAGGGATCTCAAGGTCTGTTGTGTGTACACGTTTTCCTGACCCATAAAGAACATAAAACGTTTCCTGTAATATGTCCCACATTTTTTTATGCCAATGTCACTTTCTGTACGTAGCTAGAGAATGTTCTTCTTGATGCAAAGGGTCACATTAAGATCACTGACTTTGGCCGACTTCCACATGTCGCTCCTGAGGTTTTAGTCAACAAGGGCTATGATGGTGCTGCATCGGATATATGGTCATGTGGAGTAATCTTGTATGCTATTCTTACGGGATGTCTCCCTTTTGATGATACAAACCTGGCGGCTATTTGCCGGAAGGTACTGTTTTTTTTCTCTATAGTTTAGTTTATGTTTGAAGAAACATAACAAAAAGCGCTACTGCCATTCCAGATAGTCAAAGGGGACCCCCCAATACCTAGATGGATATCACCGGGTGCTAAAACCATGATCAAGAGAATGCTTGATCCAAATCCAATGACGAGGATAACAATCGCAGGTATTAAGGCCAATGACTGGTTCAAGCATGACTACAGTACTCCGTCCAATTGCCATGATGAAGACGATGCAATCTCAATCCAAGATGTAAGACTATGTTGCCTCTTATCCTGGTTCTTACACCAAGTGCATTGCTTTGATCAGAGTTTTGTCTCTTTGGTTATTATGATGAAGGTATATGAAGAAGAGAAGACCTCTGATTCACCAACCGTCATCAATGCCTTTCAGTTGATCGGAATGTCACTGTTTCTTGACCTCTCCGGTTTGTTTGAGACAGAGGTAACGATACCTTCTTTTCTTCGTTTGCTATGTATCAAGACTATTCTTTGCTTCACAATAAACGTGTATATCTTTATGCACTGGTTCAGAACGTGTCAGAGAGGCAGATAAGATTCACGACAAATAAGCCAGTCGTAGATGTGTTGGACAAAATCAAAACAGTCCTTATGGAGATGGGTTTCTGTGTACAAAAGAAACACACAATGGTGACATCTCCTTTTGCTCTTATCTACTACTTGAAATGTCTTGCTTTTTCTTTAACTGCAACTTGAGATGATGTACAAAGTTTATCCAAAAAAAAAAAAACTTGAGATGATGTATAGACTTTTAGTGGTTTTTAAAGCTGCGAAGTGATGTTGCTTCAGTTAAAAGCAATCCAAGAAGAGAGTACTCGGAAAGGGCAAGGCGGGTTATCAGTAACGGCTGAGGTTTTCGAGATAATCCCGTTGCTGAATGTGGTTGAACTGAGAAAATCACATGGCGATTCATCTCTATATAATCAGGTATTAATAAATTCATGTAACTATTATTTGGTCTCTTTGTATATATTTTCTTCCAATATTGACCTAAAACAAACTTATCGCTTTTGGGTTGGTGCAGTTGTGCGAGAGATTATCAAACGAATTGGACACATGATGTGTCATACAATATTATTGCAAGTACAACAGCTTTTAAGGTAGCCAGTAGCAGAAACAAATGTCGACTATTCAATATCCGGGATGATAGAGGATATATGAAAAAAAGTTTTTTCTATTAACTTTTCTTTGTATAAAATCGGTACATAACATTCAAAAAAACAAGGCCACAATTAGGTTCTATTGTAAACAATATATTTTGTTTCTCTATCCGTACACCAGCAGCAATTTAAACAGATATCTAAGCATAGGATCTTTTCTCTATCTGTTCATAAGAAGCAATTAAACAGATAATTAAGCATATGATTTTTTAAGCATATGATATTTTCTTGTATAGCTGATTTAACTTGTACATTATAATCAAGTACTTT
The DNA here is from genome assembly GCF_000309985.2 of Brassica rapa. NCBI lineage: Eukaryota > Viridiplantae > Streptophyta > Magnoliopsida > Brassicales > Brassicaceae > Brassica > Brassica rapa. Next base: position 13,260,269 of record NC_024799.2, read on the forward strand.
GTCTCTTTCATCGTTTTCTACAATGGTCTAGCATTTCCAATGGTAAAAGAACTTAAACAGTATCTGTAACAATATAATATTACTACTTTATTATATAATTTATAGGATGATTGATTACTATTTTATTATAATTTATTTGATAAAATTTTGGTTATTTAATAATATAAATGTAAGAATAATATTTGAGAATATATTTATTTACTAAATATACGATAGAAATTTTGAAATTTTAAGATTTTATTAAAGATATTTTTGATTGATCAATTTGAAATAAAAACACATAAAATATCTTTTGGACATTATTTGCAAAGTGATTTTGACACATGTCTTTTGTACAATCACTTTCACTAAATAAATGTGATATGACATACTAGAAATTATGACATAGCTTATGCCTAAATGTGACATGGACAATTACATTTAATGCTTATTTTTATCTTTAGTAAATATTTAGAATATGGTAGTAAATTATACATCATCATTAAAGTAACTCTATTCAAATATTATATTAAATAATATAATAACAGAAATATATTAATAATTTACAAATTTTGAAATATTAATTATTTATATTTTCTATAATTATAAAATTTTATTACTGATCAATGTTTCCATATTTTAAAAAATCATTAATTTTTAATCGTAATATTATTATCTTCATTTATATATCTAAATTTTAGAAATACTTTTTATAAATTTTGATAATTATACAACTTTTATTTTAATTAATTTTATACAAATTTATTTAATATATTTGATCCAAAAATAGATAAAAATCTATCTTATATTTATTCTTAAATATAATTTAAAGTAAACAAAATTGTTTATTTCATCTTAATTTTAATGTTCAATTAAATAAAAATTTATATTGAAATATTTGTAAAAAATAATAAAATTTTAGTTAAAATATAACGTAAATTAAAATTTTATCATTGCACATTGTACTGAAAAACACATAGTGTAAATGTTCTTGCTGTCAAAAAAAAATATATATATATACACAAGCGAAATATTATGGTCTATTATAGAACCTAGTTAAGCTACATTGACTTTATTTTACAAATATCTAGATCTTAAGCTACATTAAATATATTATCTTTTTCATAAGATTTTTATTTTATTGATTTTTTCGAACTAGACTATCTTAAGTTTAAGGAATACAATACCTTTTTGATGTTTTACTGAGAAAACAAAAACAATAAAGAGAAAGTTTACTAAAATGACACAAATTTATTGTGTTATTACTAGAATAACTCATATTTTTTAAAAAATTATTAGAATGCTTTTCTAGTCATAATTTCCCTTACTCATAGTTATAACAAAAAAAAACATTGCTAAAGTACCCTTAACATTTGATCGACGATCGATTTATTTTCAAAAAATTAAATCTATCAAATAATAAGTCTGTTCATAAAATCTTTATAGAAAAAAAATCCATCGTTAAAGTGGTGCCAGCCTTTTTTAGAAACGTCAGATTTTTTTCCACGACAGAGTTAATTGTCCGATTTGAATAGAAAACAGATTTATAAGAGTATGTTTGTCGAATGAAGTGGCAGATTTGTTATAAACGGTAGATTTTTGTGGTTCACTTCTTTTCTTATGTTCGACTTATTTTCTTACGGCATAGTTCTATATCCGATTTAAAATTATCGGTAGACTTTTTATTTACATGGTGACTGACTTATAATTCATGTTGTGGTACGTTTATTGACGAAAATCTGGATTTATATAAACCAAACGTAATTTAATGTTTAATTTTGACCCGGTTTATATTAATTTCGAATCTGGTTTATCTTTAAGTTAATAAAGATCAGAATTATGTAATTTTTTTGGTAATTGTCATCATATCATCTCTTTCATCCCTCTTTTCTTTCTTATCAAGTTGTTTCTTTTTTATGGTGGTTTAAACAACTTGTTGCAATCTTTATTGATTGGAGAAATATGGATCACATCATTCTCGTATGTGGCAAGTGAAAATTTGACTCTTTTTAATGATCTCACGGTGTAGTATGAGTGATAGTGAGAAAGTTCCAAACTTTTTTTATTTTATCAACAGCTTCATATGTTGCACAAAAAAAAATCAACAGCTTCTTTGATGCTCTTTCTGGTAAGTTCAAGCTGCGGTTACCATGAAGAAAAAGGTTTGTAACATTATCAAATCAAAGCAGTATACAACGTTCAAGCGTGTAGAGTAATATTAGCAATACAACAATAGACAAAGAGCGGTCTCCTAGGCATACAATACAATCCCAAATGTGAAAATTGTACAAGAGAGTAAAAGTAAAATGCTCTGAACATCTCACTTGATTAGATAAACTCATCCACAAGCTGACGGAGATTAGGATTCTCCAATGCAGCTACCAAGTCTTTCTTTATCATTCAGCTGTTCATCGGCATGAGAACCGGGATACACTCTGATATCAACTTGAACATGAGTAAAAGGAAACAGTAACAATCATACATATATAGCAAATGACCATTGAAAAAATCTCTCTTTTTACTTAAGAGCATAGTTGACTTGATAATGGAGGGGCAAGCATTCTTTAAGCTTAGCTCTCAAACACAGACCAATTATAGATGCCATTCTACAGTGCTGGATCGTCGGTGTAAACGTTATCCTGAATTGATCACATAACCAAAACCCACAAACTCACAAATCATTAAAGATCATATACACAGAAGAAAAAAAAGCCTCACACTTTTGGATCCAAAATAAAAAAAGTTTGGAACTTTCTTTCTCACTAAAGGAATTGAAAGTTAAAGTTATGTAAAAAACAGAACCAAAAATTAAACTTTAATTCAGAGTTCAATGTGAGCCGGTGGTAAAAGAACTAGGAATTAGAGTCTACAAACTTTCACAATCAATAACATTAACCAAAATTAATTACGAAACAGAAAAAAAAACAGTCTCGGTTCAAAGTGGAAGGAATGTTGAAATTGGAATTTAGGAGTTTCGAAATTAAACACTCAATCAAACAATACATGTTAAAATATATAATAACAACTTGGAATTGGACAGATTTGGCACTTACAGTTCAATTTCGTTGATCTAAAACGGAAGACAAATCAGACCTAGGGTTCACACAACAGGGGCGATGGCGACTTGACGAGGAGGTGTCGAAATCTACGGCGGCTGTGACGGAGGAGATGTTGTCGGAGTGGGATAGGAGCGACGACAACTCTTAAACGGAGAAGGCTCCACCTTCTGTTTCGTCGATGTCTTGTGAGAGAGTTGCAGAGACGCCACAAACTCTTTTCTTCTTTTCTGATTGTTTTTTGTCGTCAATTCCTTTTTTAAAATCGTTAACCTATATTTTCCAATTTTTTTGATTTATTAGAATGGAAACTTGTGGTTAATTAAGTTAGAGATTGGCTTTTAGTAAATTTGCTCCTATCCCATTTTTAGTCTAGTAATTAAAATTTAATATAAGTCACTAGATTTTGACTCGCGCTTCGAAAGCGCGGGTTTTCTGTAGATTATAAACAAAGTTTGATATGAATTAATATTTTGAAAGAATTGTTAGTAATTTGTATTATAACAAAGTAGATAATTTGTTTTAAATTATGTAATTTATGAATTAGATTATTTAAGATTTTATATGTACGTTTTTACATAACTCTCTCTTAAATTTGGACATTTATCTGGATCCAAAAACCGACCAGAAAACACAGGTTTGATTTGGATCCATAGATAAATACATGTTCGGTATTTATTGGACCCACGTTCTTGGTTCAAGTCCACATCCTACTGGAGACCATATCGGATACTCTAAGTACCCGAAATGTTATGTGCATATTAGGCATTTTTAGATATTTCAAATATGTTTTCGATATTACTATATCCTCTTAAGTTTCATGTTCTGGTTTTCGGTTATAATTTCGGCTTTTAGGTTAATTTTTCAAATTTCTTAAAATATATTATTTTGGGTATATAGATTAAACTTTGGGTATTTTCGATTTTTCGGGTAAAATTTCTGGTCTTTTCGGCTATTTGAATATTATCGGGTATTTTTTATATATTTCGGGTTTTGGATTTTTCTGGGATTTTGAGTACTTCGAGTCTTTTGGGTTCTAAACCAGAATCGACCCGGACCTGCTATGTACCCAAAATTTACATGTATTTTTGTAAGTATTTGAATTATGGACCCAAACCAACCCAACCTTGGAAGGAATTGACCCAAACTCAGATAGAAAAGTTTCAGATATTTAGTTGAGTTATAATATTTAGGATTTAACGGACCCGACCAGAAAAAAACCCGACTCTTATCCGATCCGAAGACCCGAATGCCAATTCCTATTCTACTTATTTATTTTGTTCAATTAGTGAGACTTAAGACTTATTTGGTAGATTTTAAGCTAATTTAATAGTATATATTCTCAGGAGTTTTAATTTTTTTTAAACTTATATTGAATAAAATTTTTTATTATAGATATATTTTATAAAAAATAATTGAACGTAAATATAAATAATTTTATTTTAAAAAATGATTTGGTGAAGTGTTTTTATCAAATTTGATTTTGTAAATATTTAGAACTATATAATATTAGATGACATTTTATAATATGTTGTATGATATATGCTTTCGTTTTAATAATTGATATCTAAATATTATATATCCATATTGGAGCATAATATATTTATATAAGGAGAAAAATTATTGGAAAAGAATGAGAAATAATAATAAGATTTATTTAAAATATTTATAGTTATAGTAGTTAATGGTAGGATACAAATATAAAGAGTTATATATAGTTGCAACAACCTTCTTATAATAGATTTTTAAAATGATTTTCTTTTCATAATATAAATTTTCAAAATCGCATCTATAATATTTTTTTAACAAAAATGTTCTCACAATATATTTAGAATATGATGTGTAAGCTTTGCAGATAAATATATTAGAAGTGTTAGTCAAGGAAAAGTTATGATGTATAAGGTTTGTAGATAAATATTTCAGAAAGGTCATCCTATTCAGAAACACATTTCAATCAACGAAAAAAATGATATAGTGAAGCCTTTGATAAAAAAATGATTGAATGAAATGTTGCAAAGTTGGTGGCACCAAAGAACAATATAGTTTTGGAATTCAAATTCATCAGTTACGTTTTGGTTATAGATTTATGAGAATGATATTTTAGTTAAGTTGAGTAATAAATAAGAACATTGATTGTTTTATAGTTAAATAAGTGTGAAATAATTGATTATTATATAGTTAGAGAAATATAAGGTAAGACCAATAAAATAGTTAAGTTTAATTAAAGGGTCCAACAACTTTTCATAGGTAGATTTTTTTAGACTCCTTCTCTTTTAATAGTATAGATTCTAGTAATTCTCAGATCAATTAGAGTCATTCCAAATAATTATTTGATGTTGCTTGCAAGATCGTAGAGATGACGGTTATAAAGTGAATTCTTGCATTTTCAAACCTCTTTCACATATTTGGACTATGTTTGCTTGAGTGCTAGCAAATGATAAGTCAGAGAGATTTGATATATCATGGATTTTATGAGTTTTGTCCATGATATAATTCTGATTTTAGAGTTTTTATTATATGTTTAGAGTCTATTTCAGAGTCTTTACAATACAAGTCTAGGTACGTTTTGGACTATTTTGGAGATCTGGAGAAATTTGGAGCTTGAAAATACTTAGAACCGAAAATATCAAGTTGGTGTTGATCGACACTCATTTTGGTGTCGGTCGATACCCTAGTCATCTCACCAAACCGACGAGTTTTAAAGCAAGTTTCAAGAATTGTAATTTTGGCCCAAAAGTCTTCAGCATTTACAAAGCAGTCTCAGAAAAGTTTTTTACCATTTATTATGTATGATTAAGCCATTTTTAAGGCTAAGTTATTTTTGAGATTTGAAGTGATACATCAGAAATTTTCCTGAGATTGATTTGGAACTCCTGTTTTTATTACTTTAACATAATTATGCAGACTTCATCATTGATCTTGTATTCTTTGATTATGTCTGAATAGACCACTTGTTAGATTTAGGGATTTCTAGGATTTGATGAATTGCTAAAATGAATTGCTAGAATGAATTGCTAGGATTTATATTTAACTAGGGCTGGCGCGCGCTACGCGCTAGATCTGATCTATGTGTATTTCCGTTTGAACAGAATTGTAATTAAAATCATTGTTTGTTAGTATATTGGGGGTGACTGGTTGGGCCGTGTGAGCTGACTTTAACTTTAAATTTTACATACAGTCTTTAAAGTAATCAATCATTCGTTATATTGGTTTTTAATCATACAACCAAAAAATAATAAAATGGATGTAAAAGTTTTAGTTTCTAAATCTCAAATTTTTAATTGTAGGGAATTTACTGCTATAGCAATAAATTTTAAAACTAAATCCCTTCCAGCTCAATAAAAAAATCATAGATACTACTTCTACGATAAATTTTCTATAGTTACATCCCAACGAATCACCAATTTCATATTACTTTCATTGTAGTAATTTATGGGATATTACAAATAAATGAGGAATATCACATTGTTAGAGTTTTTAGTTGGAACGTTTTTTAAGGATCGTGTTCAATAATAAAATTATTGTCAGCATTGTTGCATACTATAATTTGAAGGAAGATACGATAAAAGTCATGTATGCACACAAATAAATGTGTCTCCTACCATTTTTTTTTTTTGATAAAATGTTAATATTATACCAAAAAGGAACATGAGGTTATTACATGAGCTTTAGAAGCAGACAGTTACAAATGGCTCAAAAAAAATAAAAAACCAGGTTGGAACTATGAATTTGTTGGTAACCGAGCTTGCAGATGCTAGGAGAACCTAAACCATTGAGCAAGAAGACGTCGACACCGTCGATGGGGTAGACGCGCCAATAAAGTATCCCGTAAGGTCCTGTCCAGTCTTTTGAATAGAGTAACAGGATCATCATTGCAGGCATTATGAAGCCTATTGTTCCTTTCAGTCCAGAGCGTGGAGATGGCATTTTGCACAGTAAGCTTCTTAAGAGTGGAAGAGAGACCTGATGTAGGTGAGAGCAGCCACTGGATCAAGTCAGACCACTCCGGGAAAGTCACCGTAGGTGTACCGAGACGGGGTAAGACCATACTCCAAAGCTGGCCTGCAATGCTGCAATGCAGGAAAAGGTGATCGCGGGTTTCTTGTTGTTGTCCACAGAGACAACAATCTGTCACATTTCCAAGACCCCAACTGACCAGACGTGTTCGGGTTGGAAGACGATCCAAGTTGGTTGTCCAAAAATGAAAAGCGTGTCTGGGTACATGATACTTGAACCAAACCGCTTTTTCCCAAGTCACTTTCGGTGCTGAATCCCTAAGCCTCTCCCAAGTTATCTTTATAGAAAAGGTATCAGACCTCTGTCCCTCAAAGCCCCAAGTATAAGAGTCTAACTGCTGGGGGTCTGAAGGTGGCTGTACCGTTAGGAGAGACTGTCGGAGAGTGCATATTGGCACATTTCTACATCGACTTGAAGGGAGCCTCCAAAGACCATTTCTGCATCCTTCAGCGACTGTAGCTCTTATAGGAATACCCATTTTACAGGGTCCATCATCGCCTATGAAGTGTATCAGCGGACCAAGCGGAAGCCAATCGTCACACCAGTAACTTGCAGAGAGTCCATTTCCAATCTTGCAACCAAGGAAAAGACGAGCAAGAGGTCTTAAGGATAACAAAGCTTTCCAGATCCAAGAATGAGTTTGCCTCGTCTCAGCTAGCCAATAGTTAGTCCTTTTCAACCGATGTTCCCTATTCCAAGCCACCCACAATGATCCTGAGTTTGAAAAAAGGAGCCATACCAGTCTTAGAATGAGGGCTTTGTTCCAGAGCGAGAAATCCCTGAGTCCTAGTCCACCTTCTGCTTTTGGGAGACAGATTTGGCTCCAGGAAACCTTTGATTGGGCACGCTTTGTCGGGTGACCAGCCCACAGGTAAGAGCGGCAAATTTTCTCAATCTCCTTCAGGCAACCTTTTGGGAGAATAAAAGCAGAAAGCCAGAAGTTGACCAGACTGTATGTTACCGATTTTATTAGCTCAAGCCGTCCTGCATAACTCGGCGTTCTCGCCGTCCAGATTTGAGTATGCTTCTTGATACTGTCTATCAGTGGAGAGTAATCACTTTTCCTGAGGCGTCTATGCAGTAGAGGCAGACCCAGGTATCGGATAGGGAGTGAACCCAAATGGAAGCCAGTTGAATCAAGAGTAGCAGATTCCACTTCATTGAGCCCCGCGTAAAACAGAGAGGTCTTTGCCTTGTTAAGTCCCAGTCCCGATAGTAACTTGAAAGCATCCAGAGCTGAGTCTATCTCTTTCAGCGACCTGGCTGATCCGTCGAAGAAGATCATAAGGTCGTCGCAAAACAGAGATGGGAGACCTTAGGTTGCAGACCTAGGGGGTGGTATCCTATCAGTTCCCTTCCAAACCGTTCATTAAGAAGGCTTGTAAAGGTTTCCATGGCAATAATGAATAAAGCCGGGCTTAAGGGATCCCCTTGCCGCAGTCCACGCCCTCCTTTAAAATAACCACACAGCTCTCCATTCACATTGACTGAGAATGAGGTGGTTGTGATACATTGTCTTATCCAGTTGATGAATATCTCAGGAAACTCAGCAGCATGGAGAACCTGAAGGATGAACGGCCAACTGACAGAGTCGAAGGCTTTCCGGATGTCCACTTTGAGAAGGCCGCGAGCGAGGTGAGGAGTTCACACTGCCAAAGCCTTGGACCATTTCAGTTGCTAATAACACATTTTCAACCAGCAACCTGCCTTTGACGAAAGCAGACTGAGAATTAGAAACGAGATCAGGTAGAAGCTTCTCAAGACGTCGAGCCAAGATTTTCGAGACAACTTTATACACTGCATTACAGCAGGATATCGGCCTGAATCCTCCCATCCTATCAACCTCCGTTGTCTTTGGAACCAGAGTAATTGCTGTCGCATTCCATTGTTTCAGGATCTGACCAGAGACAAAAAACTCCCTTACTGCTGCCGTAAAATCTGAGCCTATAATATGCCAAGATTTCCTGAAGAACTCTCCTGTATAACCATCAGGTCCCGGGGATTTATTGGCAGCGAGATTGAACACTTCATTCTTGATTTCAGCTATCGAAACCGGGCCTTGAAGCATCGCTTTGCAGGTGCTGTCACATCGAAATGTGGTGAGGCGGTTGATCTCAAGCATATCAGAATGAGTCGTATCATTAGGGGACCCCCCTAGCAGCTCAGAGTAGTAGTCCACACAGTGGGACTTGATATCTGAGATGTTATCAATTTTCTGGTTTTGATCATCAAGGAGGTAGTGTATATGGTTACCTGATCTCCGTGACAACATTGAACGATGGAAGAGTGTAGAGTTGCAATCCCCAACCCTCATCCAAGTTACCCTTGATTTTTGATATAGAAATTTTTCTTCTGCTAGCGCCAAGGTTGTCCATTCAGAGTGCGCTTGCTTTTCCCTTGCAGCAGCGATGGCGGAGGGGTTTGTGAGGAAAGCTGACTGAGAAGCCAACAAGCGGTCATGAGACTCTTTAACCCGATTCTCCAGGTCCGAGAAATGCTCTCTGTTGATGTCCTTGAGTACTGGTTTTAATAGTTTTAATTTTCGAGATAGCTGGAACATCGCAGTCCCAACAATGCTTGTATTATTCCAGAACCTCTCCAAACGTGGGATGAAGTCTTCATGATCAAGGAGGAAATGCGAGACCTTAAACGTCTTTTTGGAGAGAATCCTTGTACCCAAAACAACTGTGCTAGGGCAGTGGTCCGAGAAGTCCATCTCGCCGAAGTGACCATAAGAGACAGGGAACGCCAGCAACCAGTTATCATTAACCAAGATCCTATCCAGCTTCTTTGCTAAATGATTAGTTGTTTGCTTATTCCACCACGTCAACTTGTTACCACGGAAGGTGAGATCAGAGAGCCCACTGTAGACCAAACAATCTCTGAAATCTGACATTCCTGACGAAATCCGTGTACTACCTTTGGAACTATCTGAAGGGTCCAATGTTTGGTTGAAGTCTCCCAACACTAACCATGCCTTGGAGCCAATAATAGGATCCGAGGATAAATAGCACAACTCCTCCCAAAGAAGAGCTCTCCCACTTTTGCAGTTAACTCCATATACGTAGGAGACTGCTATCTCCGTGTTACTGAACGGAACTTTAACGATGCATGTTATCATCTGCTTTGACTTGGAGTGGACTGTGAGACTAACACAAGGATCCCACACGACCCAAATTCTGCCAAGCTCAGCAAATTCATAGTTACCAACAAAATTCCAACCTGGAAAAGAAGATTGAATATACTTCGCAGACTTGTGAACCTTCACACGAGTCTCGATTATGCTACCAAAAAGAGGTTTACTACTCCTAAGCCATTTCCTGAAGCTTCTCCGCTTTACACTACTATTAAATCCTCTAATGTTCCAACAAAAAGTGTCAACCGCCATTATCTATATAGGGTTGAGGTGGGGGTGCTTCCCCATACGCTTTTTCAATTTCCGCTTCTGACTTTTCGTCAGCACTTTAGTGAACTCAGTCACCACCGGAGTAGAGTCACATGGATCACTCTCCTCATCAGTCGCTGATTCTGAAGATGATGACTCATGTTGGTGCTCCGATCCTCCAGACTCTGAGGAAGAGGAGCTTAGTTCAGATCCAGAGGAAGAGATCACTGCCTTCCCATTCTTTTTTGAAATACGCTTCTTACTCTTCTTTAGAGTTGATTCCACAGGGTCGGCCAAGTAGTCTTTCGGGTCTGGTATTGGTGTAGTAGGTTTCTTCATCTTCTCCGTCTTGGTAACTTTCTTCTTCTTCTTTCGTTTCTTTTTAAGCTCAGAGTTTACCCCACCGTCCCCCACCAGTGGCTCTTCATGCGTGGCTGATTTTTTGGCTCTCGGACAATCAGCTGTATCATGTGTAGTAGTTTTACAACTAATACATGTAATTGGCGCGGTTGGGCATCTCTTGATTGTATGGCCTGTTTCTTTGCAGAAAGAGCAATTAGGTGGTAACCAAGGACAGGAAACCCCCACCCTCACAATTTCACCTGATTGAAACCGAGCGTTAACCGCTTCAGGGAGCGGCTTAGTGAGGTTTACAACAGTGAAAACTTTGGCAACATCCAAATTCGTCATATTTGCTGTTGCAGGGTGAAGATATAGGGGGTCTCCTACAAGACCTGCCACATGCTCAAGAGATTCTTGATTAAAGAAATGGGGTGGGACTCCTCGGAGTTCAAGCCAAACCGGAGCTTCGACTAGCTCGGGCATTGTTGGAGTTAGGCCGGGCGAGTAATCAGCCACAAACATTTTAAAGAGGAGTTTGCTAGGATTTATATTTTACTAGGGCCGGTACGCGCTACACACGGGATCTGATCTATGTGTTATTTCCGTTTGAACAGAATTGTAATTAAAATCATTGTTTGTTAAGGGTGAAGGAAACTTTGTTTATGTTTTCTGTTATTCTAAATTGTAAAATCAATATTTCGTATTAAATATGTCAACATGAAGTAAATATATGTCAAAAAGAAAAAATCTATAGAAACATAATTAAAGTAAATGTATGAACAAAGAAAATAAATCTATGAATGATGTATAAATCTATTAAAATTAAATAAATATGTGGCCAGAAACTAAATCTGTCGAATCATCATTAAATCTGTTATTATTTAAAAAAAATTGTTGTTAAAACGTGACAAAATGTTTTAAGAAAAATTGTCAAATTTAAGTAAATTTGTGACCAAAGAGAAATAAATCTGTCAAATAAAAGAGTGTTACTATATAAAACATAAAAAATTGTAAATACTTTTTTGTAACAAAGGAAGTAAGGGAAAAATAAGTATCAAAACAAACTAGTAATTAAACTAAAATTAGTGTTAATCTAGTAATAAATTGATAAATAAGGATTATAATAAATTACTCAGATTAACTCTTATTTCTTATGTAATTACTAGACTAATTTATTAATAGTGATGATATCAACATGCTTTAAGTTGGCATGATATTTCTAAATTATGAAGACATTTATTTGGTAATTTATTTTGGAAAGTGAAACCTATAAAGTCTGAGGCTCCTTCATTTGATTCCAACAAAATTAATACTAACATCTTCCAAGTAAGCAATTAGCAATACATTTTTTGTTCAAATTGTTCAAATATGTTTAGAACATTGTCCTTCACATACATTACAACAAAAATGTACAAGTACTAACAACAGTTGTCTTTGTTTTTTCATTTACGAAAAAAGTAAAGACATTTGTGACTAATCATAACGATGTCGATAGAGAAAAAGGCGATGCAGCGGATCGAGAAGGAGTTCAAGGATATGACTTCGAAAGACTCCTTGTACAGCATCGGTTAGTATTTTTTATAACAATTCACAAAGGTCACATGCCATCAAAAATATATATGTATATAAAATAAAAAACTTAAACTGCATACATCACGTGTAATAGTTTTCCATCGAATCATACAATTTCTTGATATTTAAATAATATAAACCAGAAGTTAACATTAGGTTCACCACAACTGTATTTTTTTTCTTACAAATAAATATGCATAATTTGTGTTGCTATAGCGTCATTAATATCTCTTCTTTATATTAAGAACCACAATAATTACAGTTTTATGTTTCTCCACTCTAATAGTGATCTTTGTTGATACATATTTAGGTAGAGACTCGAACAATTTGTTCAAATGGAATGCGATGATTCAAGGTCCAGAGGGTACTCCATACGCCGGTGGCATGTTTAGCATCGACATTAAATTTCCTAAAAATTATCCTTTTACAGCACCCAAGGTTATATCAACTAAAATACAATTAAATTTAAATTTAAGTGGTTCTTGTCTGTAGCGTATTAAGTACTAAAACAAAAATGTTTTATGTGTTTCATTTTTTATCTTTTCCAGTTTACGTTCAAAACTCAGATTTATCATCCAAATATCAATTCCGAAGGATCTATATGCCTTGATATTCTTAAAGACAAGTGGTCTCCCCCTCTTACGGTTGAAAAGGTTTCAAATTTGATTCATAAATTAAATAATTTATTTTGTGTATTTAAGTACTGCCTTTGTTATTTAGAGTAAATAAATGAATAAACAGGTGCTTTTATCCATCACTTCATTATTGGCGGACCCAAACCCAGATGATCCTCTGGTGGGAGAAATTGGAGAGCTCTTCAAAAGTAACAAGTTTCTATTTAATCAGAGAGCTCGAGAATGGACTGAACGGCATGCTTAAATATTAATAGCTGTTTTAAGAAAAGTAGTAGTTTTTATGAATAAAAATAAGAATATTAATAGCTGTTTTCTTTTTTCAAATTAATCATACAAATAGTTACCAACAGCTTTGAATGATATGTTATTGTGGATTTCTTATATATTATAAAAAGTTATAAGCATTTTAGATTTTTTATTATGTTCAAAATACATAATATATATTTTAATTAAGACTAGATTTTGATCTCTGTTTTCAACATGTATGATTATTTTTTTAGCTGTGTAGAAAATTTTAGAGTTCGCCCTAGCATGTTTTCTCCAAGAATCTCCAAGACACGACTTGCGAGACAGCTGCATGTTGCTCTCGTCGTTTTAATCTTCTTCTCTGGTTGTCTACTCGTTTTTTCGGTGTGGGAACCAAAATTTGAACTGTCGATTTTAGTAAATTAAGAAAAATAGAGATTCTTGATTTTCCTTGAGGATACAAATTCTCTGCGAGGGCTAATGACAAATTATCAAATAAATGCAGAAAATTCATAAAGACAATAAAAGGAATCTAGAAAAGATATATCTTTATTTCGAATCCGCGTAAGAGTGTAGCGAATTTATAATAGGTTATAAGAGCTACGGCCGCAAGAGCTGTCAGCGAGCTCTTTAATTCTAGCCATTAAAACCCTAACCATATTTTGAGTCACAGCTCGATAACAAAAGACGAAAGAGATGCGGAAAATATTTTACTGATTTTTGAATGGACCTTATTAAAGGCTGCCTATGTACCCATTTCGAGGAAAGCCGAACATATTTCAGTTTACAAAGTTTGAACAAACGATCGAACTGCCTTTGCTAGTTCGTCTAGTAATCAAGTGCAAGACATAGAAAATTAAGCATGTCAAAAATAATGCCTAAGAGTTCTAAGTGTAGAGAGTTCTAAGACTCTAAAAATCATCCTTGTGCTCCTTGCCTTGGCTTCTTTCAAAGTCGGCCATCTTTCCTTTCTGCCCCGATTCGAGTTTATCTTTGCGGGAGTTTTCCTTATCTTCTCAACCTTCATGTTTATTTTGGAAGTTTTGCATTTATCTTCTTCTCCATTATTTTTCCTACCAAAATATAATAAACCTTCACTATTCTCTGGGCCTATTCCTGTATTGAATCATAAGTTGGCTTTCGTCGCGTTTTAGACCTTCTCGGGCCGTTTTCAACCTAAAAGTTGTTACAATTATTTTTGGAGAAATCATGGACTTATACGATGTTGGTTCCTACCTCATTGGTCCTATGGAATGTTGGAAACCAATCATTTAATCTATACATAAATGGTGTTAAGTTAACCATTATTGCCTTATACGATCGATTCGAACTTTTACGAGAAAACAAGCCCTTGTTGTTTTTATCGTAAAATCCAAGGTTTTGAAAACCGGACCGGACCGGCCGGTCGAACCGGACCGACCGTGACTCGTTAAAGAAGCCGAGTCCGGTTCGGTTTAAAACCCGGATTTGAGAAAAACCGGTGAAACCGGCTAAAAACCGGTAAAACCGGTGACCCGGTTCAATTTCGAAACCCGGTTCAATAGAAATCAACATATAATTAATGTATTTTCAATTGTTATTAAAATATAATATTTCATAATTAATGTTTATTTTTACTATTTAATTAGTTTTCTAATTGATTCTTTTTTTTAAAAGAAATGTTTTTAAAAAAATCTCTTTTTGACTCTCATATTTTATTCTCATTTTTCTATATTCATAAAATTTATGACTTTTAGTTGTAAAAATAAATAAATATGTAATTTAAACGGTCATTCATTTTTTTTAATCAATTTTAGTTGATATAGTATTCACTTGTATATATAACTAAACTTATGGTTATTGTTTATTATCTAATTAATAAAAGAGAACATAGAACATATTATATGTAGAACTACATTTTAGGTCTATATAGTGTAAATATATGATTATTTAGATTTATTTATTTTTAAATAGAAAATCCGGTTCGACCACTTAACCAGTAGCTTTACCGAGTCGGTATCCGGTCCGGTTTTTAAAACATTGGTAAAATCTCAACGGAAACTCCGATTGACACAAATTGAGAGACATTTTGATCTAGATTCAAAGGAGAACACAGTGAGAGTCTCAATAAGCCCTGTCATGTCCCCGATCCTAGATAGGATCGGCCGGACGGGCCATGGTGCGGGAAGACGCACCAGTCAGGTCATTAGACCTTGAGACAAGCGTATCATGGCCCTGAATGAAGGTTAAGGGCATCAGTCAGCTGAGACTTAACCAGGATATGATGGAAACAAGGGTAAAGGAGCTGGGTGAGTGTTTAGGCAGCTGGACGAGTGTTGGTTTGAGTTCAATCAGCTCGGTTCAGCTGGTATTCAGTTCACCATGATCTGTCCAGCTCACAGGAGCTGGTGGACTAGCTCACTCAGCTGGGAACAGCTGGAGGTCAGCTCCATCCGGTGAACGGTGCGTTTTGGTTCGGATCAGTGTGGGCGAGTCCGGGACGGTTACTGGGCGAGCCGATGGTCCGGGTGCAGGACGGTTCGACCAAGTGGGTCTTAGGCTTGGGACAGGGAGTGGGCAAGCTTCCAGAGTGTGAGCTGAGGCTCAGTGATCGATTTGCCAAAGGAAGAAAAGGGGAGAAACCGCCAATGGGCGGTTATGGGGCGGTTATGGGACGGTTTTGGGAAGAAGGGATGTGATTGGTTGGTAACTGTTCGCCCAGGCGGTTGGGGACAGTTTAAATCGTCTTCTCCCTCTCATTTCTGCCATTCTGGTCGATTTTTACTCAACTTGACACAGAGAGAAACACAGAGAAAATTCAAGAGAGAAAGAGAGACACAAACCTTGGATTGGCCGATTTGATCCAAGAGATTGCTCTTGAGTGTTCCTGGTGTGTTTGGGCGTGTGATCAAGAGAATGGATTTGAGACAGAAAGACAAGGAGAAGGCAAAGGAGAAAGAGAAGGAAGTCGCCCCTGGAGACCGAACTCCTAAGGTGAGAGGTGTGGCCAAGAGTAACCGGACAAGGCCGCGGATGATGGCCGTGTGAGCCTGGCCGGTTTGGATCGATTGGCCACTCCTTACTCTGACTTCTTCTACTCTGTTTCTTTATATATGTTGTGCTATGGATTGTTTTATGATGTACAGGGAAGGATCCATTGATCTTAAGGCCTTGGCCTGATCAAATTCCCATGAAAGTCCCTTGTTCTTGTGTGGGCTGTTCATGGCCGAGATCACTATGATCTGAGCCGATTCTTTTGAATCTGATTATGGGAATATTTTTCTTCTGAATTATCATGAGTTTTCATGAATTTTATTTGGTATTTGGATCTCTTTTTAGAGGGGTCAGATTTGACATTTTTGATGATTGTTCTTGATTAGATTGGATCCGACCATGCAATGTGATTGATTCTTGTTTTGTAATCTAACCTTGCGATTGTGTGTTTGTTTGTGTTGGATCCAGGACCAGAAATGGACCGTGGTAAGGGAAAAGCACCATGAGGACCGCGGCCATGGGAAGATGTGTGGTGATTGGGTTGATTCTGAAAATTGTGTGATTATTGTAGCCTATTGTGCAACTTGTGAACTTATGCGATTCTAGTGTGTATTCTATTTATTAGGATGATGAATGATGTATGAACCTTGGTTAATATCTATGAAATATCTATTTGCATTAGTTGTTGCTTGATTGTTTAAGTGTGAACGTTGGAACCTCCAAAACTCTGAAAAAGACTTAGAATTATTTAACACTTGAACTTGAATATGAAAGATGGAACTGGTTGTGTTGTTTAGTGAGGCCGCGGTCTGGTTGGATTGAGGAATCCAGGATCGGGTCTTACAAGTTGGTATCAGAGCATTCTTGATTCTAGGATTTGTTGGGTTATTGGTTCACCACACACTTGGCCGTTTGGACTCATGGTGAGATAGTTGGGTTCTAAGTAATCTTTTGTACTGATTAACTTAGGAGTGATTGAGGTTTGTGTGTTCAGTTTTGGACTAACCTTTTGTTTGTGTTTGTAACTCCTAAGGGTACAAGAAGGTACAAATCTCGGAAAGGAAAGGAGGCAACTGGAGCGTCTGGAGCAGTGGGGCAGGATGGTGCTGAACAGACCGGAGTGTTACCAGCTGGAACCATTCCAACCACAGTGCTACCCGCTCTGGTGGAGCAGGTGGACAATGCAACCGGACTTCCAGTGGGTCCAACTCTTCCTACTGAGGTTAATGAAACTAATGTGGACGAGCAGCAAGAGCAAGTCCATGGAGACGATACTGGGTCGTCCAACGTTGGTGCTGGGAGTGGCCAGAATGTTGATGCAAACAATGTTCGGGTCACTGGTGCCGAGGAGGTCATTGAGCCGACCATAAGGGGCTTGGTGGAGGCTATGCAGATCATGGGAGCTCAGATAGCCTCCTTGACACAGGCGTTCACACCATTGGTGAACTCGTCCGTGGGACAGGCTAATCCCCCGGTTCGGGTTGCTGCTGGAGTGGCTGATGTTGGTGCTGGCCGTGTGGCTGAGGTGATTGAGATAGACCCACCGGTCAGGCCAGTGCATGGTATGGACTACCTGAAGGTGCTGGAGCATATCTCCAAGTTGGGAACCAAACACTTTGCTGGAAGTGTTGATCCTATGGAGGCGGACGAGTGGAGAACCAGGTTGGTTCGAAACTTCAAGTCCACACGATGTCCTGAGGATTACCAGAAGGACATAGCAGTACACTTCCTGGAGGGAGATGCACATAATTGGTGGTTAGCTTTGGACAAGCGTACCAATGGTACCATTGAGCACTTTGCTGACTTTGAGGTTGAGTTCAACCATAAGTACTTTCCTGCTGAGGCGTGGGATCGTTTGGAGTCCAAGTTCCTGGACTTGACTCAGGGACGGAGGACTGTTCGTGAGTATGAAGAAGAGTTCAACCGACTCAGGAGGTATGTGGGAAGAGAACTGGAGGATGAGAAGGTTCAAGTCCGAAGGTTCATCCGAGGCCTAAGGGTGGAACTTCGAACCTACTGTTCTGTTTGTAAGTTCCACACGGTTTCTGAGTTGGTTGAGAGGATGGCCTTGCTGGAGACCAACCTCACCGAGGAGGGTAAGCAGAAGATGAAGAGTGTGGTGGTATCCTCGGGTCAGAGTGGTGACAAGAAGAGGAAGAGGGACTCGACCGAGGAGGGTAAAACCTCAAGTGGTAGGTCAGAGTGCCCTAAGTGTGGACGATACCACGGTGGAGAGTGCTGGAAGGCCATGGGTGCCTGTACTCGATGTGGTAAGATGGATCACTCAGCCAAGGATTGTCCAAGTCCGTTGGGTGAGTCCAGGACCTGTCACCACTGCGGCCAGAAGGGCCACTACCGCAGGGACTGCCCTAAGCTGCAAGGCAACCAAAGTAAGGGACGTGGGGAGGCTAGCAGGCCAGTCCAGGGAAGAGGCCAGACCTCAACACCTCGTGTGTATGAGCTATCCAAGGAGGTGGTTGGGACTCAGCCTTTCCAAGCGATCACTGGTAACATTCTAGACTACTACTTTTACAATTCCAGTAGAATTGCATGGTATGGAACCTAGGATGGATATATATACTTTGATGGGTCTTGTGTAGGGACCTTAAGTATTGGTGGTGTGGAAACACACACATTATTTGATACTGGAGCTACACATAGTTTTGTGAGTCCAAGTATGATAGGAAAAGGTTTGTTCCAGTATGGAACATGGGATGGTCCTGAACGAGTGAGTGCGGCCGGAGGGCAAGTTATGAACTCACTCGATCTTGGATAGGCCGATGCCTATAGATCTGATTGTTGTCCCCCTCAAGCATCATGAAGTGATCTTGGGCATGGACTGGTTGGGAAAGTATCGGGCAACTCTAGATTGTCACCGGGGAAGGGTGCAACTTGAGAATGAGTTTGGACCCCCGATCAAGTACCAAGGAATCAAGCCAACCTCTTGTAGTTTGGTGGTTTCAGCAGTCCAAGTAGAACGGATGCTTGGAAATGGTTGTGAGGCCTTTTTGGCTACCATTTACACTGATGAGGTTGTAGGGGCCTGTGACCCAGAGGGTATACCGTTGGTTCGGGAATTTCAGGATGTGTTTGGGGCACTACAGGGCATTCCCCCTGATAGGGCTGACCCATTCATCATTGAATTGGAACCTGGAACGGCCCCATTATCAAAAAGTCCATATAGAATGGCACCAGCTGAGATGGCAGAGCTGAAGAAGCAACTTGAGGAGTTGCTTGAGAAGGGGTTCATACGCCCTAGTGTATCACCTTGGGGAGCACCAGTCCTATTTGTAAGAAAAAGGATGGTAGCTTTAGGTTGTGCATTGATTATAGGGGTTTGAACAGGGTGACTGTGAAGAACAAGTACCCTTTACCCAGGATTGATGAGTTGTTAGATCAACTCCGTGGAGCCAAGTGGTTCTCCAAGATTGACCTGGCCTCTGGGTATCATCAGATCCCCATTGCACCAGATGATGTGAGAAAGACAGCGTTCCGGACTAGGTATGGCCACTATGAGTTTGTGGTTATGCCGTTCGGACTGACCAATGCACCTGCTGCATTCATGAAGATGATGAACGGCATCTTCAGGGAATACTTGGACGAGTTTGTGATCATCTTCATTGATGATATACTCGTGTATTCCAAGACAAAGGAGGACCATGAAAGACACCTTAGGGCGGTGTTGGGCCGCCTGAGAGAACAGAAGCTCTTTGCTAAGCTAAGCAAGTGTAGCTTCTGGCAGAAGAGCATTGGGTTCCTTGGACATGTGGTGTCTGATAAAGGAGTCTCAGTGGATCAAGATAAGATCAAATGTATTCAGGAATGGCCACAGCCAAAGAATGCTACGGAAGTTAGAAGCTTCTTGGGGTTGGCTGGTTATTACAGGAAATATGTCAAGGGGTTCTCGAGCATAGCTCAACCTATGACTAAGCTGACAGGCAAGGACGTGAGGTTCACATGGTCTGAGGAGTGTGAGGAAAGTTTTGCAGCACTCAAGAACATGTTGACTAATGCACCTGTCCTGGTGTTGCCTGAGGCTGATCAGCCTTATGTGGTGTATACGGATGCATCCATAACTGGTCTTGGTTGTGTTTTGACACAACATGGGAAGGTGATAGCCTATGCTTCCAGACAGCTAAGGAAGCATGAGGGTAACTATCCGACTCATGATTTGGAGATGGCTGCAGTAGTATTTGCATTAAAGATATGGAGATCATATCTTTATGGTGCCAAGGTGCAAATACTCACAGACCATAAGAGCTTGAAGTACATATTCACTCAGCCTGAGTTAAACTTAAGGCAGAGGCGATGGATGGAGTTTGTTGCAGATTATGATCTGGACATAGCTTATCATCCTGGGAAAGCTAACCTAGTGGCTGATGCTTTGAGCCGCAGAAGGGCTGAAGTGTCATCTGAGAGGGAGGCGGATGAACTGGAAGGGATGATCAGGTCCTTGAACCTCAACACCTTGGTTGGTTCAGAAGAGCCATTGGGGTTGGAGGCAGTGAACCAGGCCGATCTCCTGACCAGGATCAGGCAAGCACAGGGCCTGGATGAAAACCTAAAGAAGGTAGCCGCCAATGACAAGACTGAGTACCAGACAACTGAGAATGGTACCATCTTGGTCAATGGGAGGGTCAGTGTTCCTAATGATAAGGAACTCAAAGAAGAGATTATGAGACAGGCTCATAAGTCTAAGTTTTCAGTTCATCCTGGACTGAACAAGATGTATAGGGATCTGAAAAGGTACTACCATTGGGTGAGGATGAAATCTGATGTTGCAGAGTGGGTGGCTAAGTGTCCCACTTGTCAACTGGTGAAGGCAGAACATCAGGTTCCCAGTGGTCTACTCCAGAACCTACCCATACCAGAATGGAAATGGGATCACATCACAATGGATTTTGTGACTGGGTTTCCCACAACCAGGAATAAGAAAGATGCGGTATGGGTTGTGGTTGATCGGCTGACCAAGTCGGCTCATTTCCTGCCCATCAAGAAAGGGGATGGGGTCGACAGGATTGTGCAAGTGTACCTAGACGAGATAGTGAGGTTGCATGGTGTTCCAGCAAGCATTGTCTCGGACAGGGATCCAAGATTTACATCTTATTTCTGGCAGGCTTTCCAAAAGGCCTTGGGAACCAGAGTGAATATGAGCACATCTTATCATCCTCAAACGGATGGGCAGTCTGAAAGGACAATCCAAACCTTGGAGGATATGCTAAGGGCGTGTGTGTTAGACTGGGGAGAGTCTTGGGAAAAACACTTACCCTTAGTGGAGTTTGCTTACAACAACAGCTTCCATACAAGCATTGGTATGTCGCCATATGAGGCTTTGTATGGTAGGCCGTGCAGGACACCCCTATGCTGGACCCAAGTGGGGGAGCGTAGCATGTTGGGTCCTGAGATTGTAGAACAGACCACTGAGAAAATCAGGATGGTCAAAGAGAAGATGAAAGAGGCGCAGGACCGCCAAAAGAGCTATGCAGACAAGCGTAGAAAACATCTTGAGTTTGAGGTCAATGACCTGGTGTATCTCAAGATGATTACCTTTAAGGGTAGGACCAGGGTTTCTGGACGAAAGAAACTGGATCCTAGGTACTTGGGTCCATTCAGAATCATAGAGAGAGTGGGTGCAGTGGCATACAAGTTGGACTTGCCATCAGCAATGGATGCATACCACAATGTGTTCCATGTATCCCAACTCCGGAAATGCTTGTCTGAACAAGACATTGTCTTGCCCGAGGTTCCTGCTGACCTTGGTAAGAACTGACTTTGGAAACTTTGCCGGTTCGGATTGTGGATCGGTCAGAGAAAGCTATGAGAAAGAAGACAGTTCCCATGATCAAAGTGGTGTGGGATTACAATGGTAAAGACCTCATCACTTGGGAAACGGAAGCAAAAATGAAAAGTATGTATCCGGATTGGTACAGACAATTTCTTCCTGATGAAACACTTAACATGGATTCGAGGACGAATCCCAAGTTAGTGGGGGAGACTTGTCATGTCCCCGATCCTAGATAGGATCGGCCGGACGGGCCATGGTGCGGGAAGACGCACCAGTCAGGTCATTAGACCTTGAGACAAGCGTATCATGGCCCTGAATGAAGGTTAAGGGCATCAGTCAGCTGAGACTTAACCAGGATATGATGGAAACAAGGGTAAAGGAGCTGGGTGAGTGTTTAGGCAGCTGGACGAGTGTTGGTTTGAGTTCAATCAGCTCGGTTCAGCTGGTATTCAGTTCACCATGATCTGTCCAGCTCACAGGAGCTGGTGGACTAGCTCACTCAGCTGGGAACAGCTGGAGGTCAGCTCATCCGGTGAACGGTGCGTTTTGGTTCGGATCAGTGTGGGCGAGTCCGGGACGGTTACTGGGCGAGCCGATGGTCCGGGTGCAGGACGGTTCGACCAAGTGGGTCTTAGGCTTGGGACAGGGAGTGGGCAAGCTTCCAGAGTGTGAGCTGAGGCTCAGTGATCGATTTGCCAAAGGAAGAAAAGGGGAGAAACCGCCAATGGGCGGTTATGGGGTGGTTATGGGACGGTTTTGGGAAGAAGGGATGTGATTGGTTGGTAACTGTTCACCCAGGCGGTTGGGGACAGTTTAAATCGTCTTCTCCCTCTCATTTCTGCCATTCTGGTCGATTTTTACTCAACTTGACACAGAGAGAAACACAGAGAAAATTCAAGAGAGAAAGAGAGACACAAAACCTTGGATTGGCCGATTTGATCCAAGAGATTGCTCTTGAGTGTTCCTGGTGTGTTTGGGCGTGTGATCAAGAGAATGGATTTGAGACAGAAAGACAAGGAGAAGGCAAAGGAGAAAGAGAAGGAAGTCGCCCCTGGAGACCGAACTCCTAAGGTGAGAGGTGTGGCCAGGAGTAACCGGACAAGGCCGCGGATGATGGCCGTGTGAGCCTGGCCGGTTTGGATCGATTGGCCACTCCTTACTCTGACTTCTTCTACTCTGTTTCTTTATATATGTTGTGCTATGGATTGTTTTATGATGTACAGGGAAGGATCCATTGATCTTAAGGCCTTGGCCTGATCAAATTCCCATGAAAGTCCCTTGCTCTTGTGTGGGCTGTTCATGGCCGAGATCACTATGATCTGAGCCGATTCTTTTGAATCTGATTATGGGAATATTTTTCTTCTGAATTATCATGAGTTTTCATGAGTTTTATTTGGTATTTGGATCTCTTTCTAGAGGGGTCAGATTTGACATTTTTGATGATTAATTGTTCTTGATTAGATTGGATCCGACCATGCAATGTGATTGATTCTTGTTTTGTAATCTAACCTTGCGATTGTGTGTTTGTTTGTGTTGGATCCAGGACCAGAAATGGACCGTGGTAAGGGAAAAGCACCATGAGGACCGCGGCCATGGGAAGATGTGTGGTGATTGGGTTGATTCTGAAAATTGTGTGATTATTGTAGCCTATTGTGCAACTTGTGAACTTATGCGATTCTAGTGTGTATTCTATTTATTAGGATGATGAATGATGTATGAACCTTGGTTAATATCTATGAAATGTCTATTTGCACTAGTTGTTGCTTGATTGTTTAAGTGTGAATGTTGGAACCTCCAAAACTCTGAAAAAGACTTAGAATTATTTAACACTTGAACTTGAATATGAAAGATGGAACTGGTTGTGTTGTTTAGTGAGGCCGCGGTCTGGTTGGATTGAGGAATCCAGGATCGGGTCTTACAAGCCCCATAGAGATCTATGAGAGCTATGTTGGCGATTTGAGAACTCATGTGACCTATGTGGGCGATTTGAGAACACATGCGAGCTATGTGGGTGATTGGAGAACTTATGTGAGCTATGTGGGTGATTTGAGAACTCATATGAGTTATGTGGGAGATTTGAGAAGTAACGAAATGAGGATAGAGAGGCTATGAGGGCGATTTGAGCCAAGGACTGAGGAAAGAGAGGCTATTTGAGCCAAGGATTGAGGAGAGAGAGGCTATGTGGGCGATTTGGAGCCAAGGAGTGAGGAGAGAGAGAGAGAGAGAGAGAGAGAGAGAGAGAGAGAGAGAGAGAGAGAGAGAGAGAGAGAGAGAGGCTATGTGGGTGATTTGGAGAAGCTAGGATGCTATGTGGTAGATTTGAAGATGGTTAGATCCTTTTTCTTGCTCCTAATGCCTCTGTTGGTTGCTTACGTGAACTTACATAACTACTTGGTTTGTTTACGTAAGTTTTTCCATATAGATCTCCAGAAGTTTTATAGCAAAAGATTATCTTACAAAATTTCCTATAAGGTTTTTCCACGGAAAATTTCCAAATTTTTTCTTGTGGAACATTGTTTTATCGCAAAAACCTTCTGAAAGAACGTGTTTTCGATCTTTTCATGTTTGGATATATACTTTTTCATTTTTTGCACGGGATGAAATACACGGAGTTTTGTTCTCGTATCCTTATTTAAGTAGGCTTGGCTTATGCAATGTAGTTTCTTCGACATTTCCAGCTCATATCTACCTATGGCATATTTCTCAGAAGATTTTAGCCGTTGATTTTGCCATGACCGATTTACGCGATTTAAGTATAATCTAGATAGTCATGGTACAAATTGATTTTCGTATAGATGGATATGGTTACAATTATTTTGGACTTAAATGGTTTATTACGGTTTTGTATAACCATTGAAATTTGATTAAATATAGTAATTTTTTCTCAAAAGAATAATTAAGGGCTATTTAGCTGTATATACATAGAAAATAAGTTAATTAGGTGACAATGTATTATCTTATTGGCTTTGCATACCTGGTAAGAAAGAGAAGGAGAGAGAATGTAAATTACATTTGAATCCCTCTCGTGTATGTCCAACCTGTTTGAGAAATAGTGATGTGCGCGCGTGTTGCACATGTATATATATGTTGCAATGATGATATAATTTACTGTATATTTATAAGATTTGAAAGCTCTGACTTAGGGTTATATACGAACAGATTTTTATACTTTGCATGTTAGTGACTGAGATTGTCAAATAGTGCAACAAAAAAACAAAATAAATAGATTAAGGGTGCACACTACTTATAGGATTCAATCATTATTTAAATTTTAAACCTAAACACTAAATTTTAAATTCTAAAACCTAAAATTTTAAACTCTAAACCCACTTATCAAAACGCTAAACACTAATCACTAAACCCAAAATCCAAATATAAATCATAAATCCAAATAGAATACAACAAAATAAATAGCATAGTACTTTTTTTTGAAAGAAAACATAATACATATTAGTGAAATTACGAATGTATATAATTGTATGGAAGAAGTTAATACTGACTTCCACCTCATCTACACTTTGTAAATACTAAACCTTAAACCCCAATTATTAAATCGTAAACCTAAATATAAATTCTAAATTTAAATATCACAATCTAAAAATATTAAACTCTAATTACTAAATCATAAACTCAAATATAAATCATGAACCCAAATATCAAAACCTAAAAATACTTAACCCTAACCCTAATTACTAAATCATAAACCCAAATATAAACTATGAACCCAAATATCAAAATCTAAAAATTGTATATAATATTATGTAAAATTAAATTATATAATATAGATAATTCATTTCATAGTAACAATCTTAATTAAACCCAAAAAAGAGAGAGGAAACATGAAAATTAAATCTATTTAAAAAAAATGATGTTATATATCTAAACATAGGTTATGCAAATGAAATTTTGGGAGAGGTAGTGCAACTACATCTTCGGTGTTGAACACAGAGAGAAGGTCATATATTTTTATTTTTTCTATATTGATCTAGTGTACTATAAATTATGGTGTAGTGATAGGTTTTACGGTTGGCTAAGATATAGGGGATGTAGAGGAATTACGAAAATAGAACAGTGACTACAAGGACGTATACCAGTTAGCTAATTATTTTATTTTTCTTACCGAGCGCAATTGCTCAATAATTAATCTATTGAATCTAAATTCAATTTGTCAGCATTATGTAAAATTATAGTCAACGTACAAATAAATCTATCAGGTCTTAATTAAATCTATTAGAGTGAAGTAAACTTTTGGCAAAAATAAAAATAAATTTATCAAGTTTTAATTAAATCTGCCAACATGACGTATATCTGTGTAAAAAAAAAATCTATAGAAACTTAATTAAATATGTCAAACTGAAGTAAAATGTATGAACAAAGAAATTAAATCGATGAATGATGAATAAATATATCAGAATTAAATAAATATGTGGCCAGAAATTAAATCTGTCGAATCATCACTAAATTTGTTATTATTAAATAATTTTGTTTTCAAAATGTGACAAATGTTTTTAAGCAAAACTGTCGAAATTAACTAAATATATGACCAAAGAGAAATAGATCTGTCAAACATAAGTTTGTGACTACATAAAATATATAAAAAATAAGTTTGTTCAAAGGAAGAATCATAAATATTGTTTTGTAACAAATAAAGTAAGAGCAAAATAGGTATCAAAAACAAAATAGTAATAAAAAATAAAATTAGTGTTAATCTAGTAATAAATTGATAAGTAAGGATTAAACTAAATTATTCATATTAACTCTTATTTATTATGTAATTAAAAGACTAATTTATTAATAGTAATGATATCAATGGTCTTTAAGTTGGCATGAGATTTATAAATTATGAAGGCATTTATTAGGTCAATTTGCTGAAAGCTAGGAAGCATTGAATCGTCAGTGGTGGTGCACTTCTCGCTCTGGAAGTGGAGTTGGAAACAGAAGCACTCGGAATCGCATGGAATCGACTTGGAATCGTGATTCCAAGATTAAACTGTCTGGAAGCGTGATGGAATCTCACGATGCTAAGATGGAAGCGTTGTTGGTGTAGATCGGAAGCGTTAGTGTGGTCGTATTGTAAACACAACGGTGATTACAAAAGATGGCGTTTGAAGAAGATGATACTATAAACATCAGCTACTTTTACGGTGGTCCGTCCACAAACATAACAACTTTTTTTTCTATAAACCTAGCAAGTAAAACTTAAATTCATAAAGAAACAAGAAAAAGTAGCTGACAACAAAAGTCTTATATATTAAACTTTAAAGCAAAGGTAACTTCATCTTATTGTTCACTTGTTCTTTTTATTTAATGTTGTTTGTATTATTCAGTTTAGTTTTGGTTGTGACTGAATTGATTTATTGAGGTTCTCTATTCTCTTTTTAATACTTAAATTATATGTGTACTGCATATAACGTAAATATATACTGTTATAATTTTTGTAGTTATACATTTTTTTTTTGAATTGTGGACTTCTTTTTACTACTTAATAAATATTTAGTTAATATAATATTATTTTAATATATAATAACCCAATATTATATGTGTAATATGCTTCCAACACGTACCCGCTTCCTAAATATTTTAAAAACCTCGCTTCTCCGCTTCCGAACGCTTTCGCTTCCGCGTACCCGCTTCCGATTCCATGTAACATAGGCTGAAAGTAACATCTATAAAGCCCAAGGCTCCTTCATTTAATCCAACACTATTCATACTAACATTTTCCAAGTAAGCAATTGGTATCAATCCATTTTTTGTTCAAATTTTGTCAAATATCTTTAGAACATTATCCTTCACATATATTACAACAAATATTTACTAGTACTAACAACATTTGTCTTTGTTGTTTCATTTGATGAAAAAGGAAATACATTTGTTATTAATCATAACGATATCGATAGAGAAAAAGGCGATGCAGCGGATCGAGAAGGAGTTCAAGGATATGACTTCGAAAGACTCCGTGTACATCATCGGTTAGTATTTTTCATAACAATTCACAAAGGCCACATGCCAGAGAAAATAAATAGATAATAAAAATTGAACTGCATACATCATGTGAAATATTTTGCGATCGGATTATACACTATCTTGATATTTGCATAATATACGCGTAAAGTTAACATTAGGTTCGCCACAATTGTATTTTTTTTCTTACAAATACATATGCATAGTTTATTTTGCTAGTGCATATGCTTTCATTAATAAGTCTTTCCTATATTAAGAACCACAATAATTACAATTTTATGTTTCTCCATTATAATATTGCTATTTGTTGATACATATTTAGGTAGAGACTCGAACGATTTGTTCAAATGGAATGCGATGATTCAAGGTCCAGATGGTTCTCCATATGCCGGTGGCATGTTTAGTATTGACATTAAATTTCTTAAAAATTATCCTTTTCAGCACCCAAGGTATATAAACTAAAATAAAAATAAATTGAAATTTAAGAGGTTGTATATGTAATGTGTTAAGCACTAAAACAAATATGTTTTGTTTCATTTTTTTTATCTTTTTTAGTTTACGTTTAAAACTCTGATTTATCATCCAAATATCAGTTCTGAAGGATCAATATGCCTTGACATTCTTAAAGACAACTGGGATCCCCCTCTCATAGTTGAAAAGGTTTAAAATTTGATTTATAAATTAAATAATTTATTTTGTGTATTTAAATACTACCTTTGTTATTTAGAGTTATAAAATGAATAAACAAGTCCTTTTGTCCATCACTTCATTATTGGCAGACCCAAACCAGATGCTCCTCTTGTGCAGGTATTGGAGAGCTCTTTAAAAATAACAATTTTCTATTTAACCAGAGAGCTCAAAATTGGACCGGGCGATATGCTTAAAGATTAATGGCTGTCTTAAGAAAAATAGTAATTCTTTATGAATAAAAAAAGAATATTAATAGTTGTTTTTTTTTCCAAATTAATCATACAAATAACTACCAACTACTTTGAATGATATGTTATTGTGGATTTCTTATATATTATGTTACAAGCATTTTAGACTTTTTATTATGCTATTATAAATTTTAATAAATACTAGATTTTGACCAGCATTTTCAAACATTATGATTATTTTTTTTAGTTGCGTAGAAAATTTTAAAGTTAGCCCTAGGGTGTTTTCTCCCTGACATGACTTTCGAGACAGCTGTATGACTTATCTTCCTCGAAGCCGGCGGGGTTTCGCTCTCCGGCGTTGCACCGATCCATTGGTCTCATGGTTTTGCCTCTTCTGCTCTGGTTCTCTGTCTCATTTTCTCCGTATCGTCTTGTTTATGTCAATCTCGATTTCACCACTGCCACTGTTACTCTTGACGTCTCCGTGTCTCCTGCTCCTTCTCTCATTGTCACCATCTCTCCTGTTCCTGCCCTCTGCATAATGATAGGGCAGTTTCTTAATTTCTCCAATTTGTGTATATATGACCTAATTTCTCTACAAATAAAATTATTTCTCGGATACATCTCCAATGAATTTTTTTTTTCAAAAGAAGAAAACATAATTGAGGGTTTATACGATTCATCACCAAAACCTCTAATTGTTGTTGTTTTGTGTGAAGCCTTTTTATCACTAGTAATTTCTGGCCGCCACTATCCATTGCTGAAGAGAAAACCCAAATCCGAGTCTCCCTCGGTGATGCAAATCGCCTTAATCCCTCGGCTATATCACTAATAGTACTGGTTCTATGCATGTGCAAAGTGTGCATTTGCACATGGTATATTTACTTTAGGGTCCATATTATTAGCTTACATAATTTAGTATACATATAATCATGCTAGAAGCTTTGTAAAAAATATTTAAGTTCAAGGTCTGGCTTCTTATATCAGCCAATTATTTTATTTTTCCTTTTATCCAGTTAAAATTACTTGTGACCTAGCAGTTGGAGATTTTTTTTCTCTTATAAATTAATAACTTTATTTATCATGTCAAGTGCTGAAATTATTATCTGAGATCAGTATTCTGTTCGAGATTCGATTCGAATCCACTCAAAAATTTGGATATCTAGAGGGGCCGGATCTGGATAGTAAAATATTGAATCCGTCAAAACTGGATCCAGATCCGGATATCTTGATTTTTAAGTCCGTATATCCGGATCCGTAATATTTATTGATAATTATTTCAAAAATAGTAATATCAATATAAAATTAATTTTATCTATTATATTTTAATTTTATAATAGTAGATATAAAATGTATATAAATTTGTAATAGTATATATAGAAATAATGAAAACATTATATACATTTTGATTTTTTAATTATTGTATATATATATATATTTTAAAATATTTATTTTAAGGATCTAAATCAGGTTCCGGATATCCGCTGGATATTATAATTTTTAGAAGGATATCAGATATCCGGGAACCCCATCATCCGAATAAGGATAATAAAAAAATTGATCCGCTGAATAAGGATCCGGATACTTTAAGCCCCCCCACCCCCCCCCCCCCCCCCCCCCCCCCCCCCCCCCCTCCCACACACACACACACATCAATTTTCCTTGTAATTTTTCTCTTGTTCTCTATTTTTCTAAACTACAATAAACCAAGTCTTTAACATATACTCCAGCTTTATTTGAGTGAATAATCATGGATTTAATCTCTAAAGTGAAGGAAACTTTTTTTTATGTTTTATGTTTTTCTAAATTGTAAAATCTATTTTCTACCTTTTTAATGTGCTAATTTTAGGAAAAATTATATCAATATTTTGTGTCTTAAATAAATCTGTCAACATGAAGTAAATCTGTGTCAAAAAGAAAAAAAAATCTATAGAAACATAATTAAAGTAAATGTATGAACATATAAAATAAATCTATGAATGATGTATAAATCTATCAAAATTAAATAAATATGTGGCCAGAAACTAAATATGTCGAGTCATCATTAAATCTGTTATTATTAAAAAAACATTGTTGTTAAAACGTGACTAAATTGTTTAAGCAAAATTTTCAAATTTAAATAAACCTTTGACAAAAAGAAATAAATCTCTCAAACAAAATTTTGTGACTACAAAAAACATAGAAAAAAATAAGTTTGTCCAATGGCATAATCGTAAATATTGGTTTGTAGCAAAGGAAACAAGGGGAAATAGGTATTAAAAACAAACTAGTAATTAAACTAAAATTAGTGTTAATCTAGTAAGAATTGATAAATAAGGATTATACCAAACTACTCAGATTAACTCTTATTTCTTATGTAATTACTAGACTAGTTTATTAATATTGATGATATCAACATGCTTTAAGTTGGGATGAGATTTCTACATTATGAAGACATTTATAAGGTAAATTTTGTGAAAGTGAAAACTATAATGCCTAAGGCTCGTTCATTTGATTCCAATAAAATTCATACTAACATCTTCCAAGTAAGCAATTGCTATCAATCCATATTTTGTTAATATTGTTCAAATATCTTTAGAACATTGTCCTTCACATATATTTCAAAAAAATGTACTAGTACTAACAACAATTGTGTTTGTTGTTTCATTTGATGAAAAAGGAAATACATTTGTTATTAATCGTAACGATGTCGATAGAGAAAAAGGTGATGCAAAGGATAGAGAAGGAGTTCAAGGATATGACTTCGAAAGATTCCTTGTACATCATCAGTTTGTATATTTTTCATAACAAATCACAAAGGTCACATGCCAGTGAAAATAAATAGATAATTTTTGCATACATCATGTGAAATTGTTTGCGATCGTATTATACACTATCTTGATATTTGCATAATATACGCATGAAGTTAACATTATATTTGCCACAATTTTATTTTTTTTCTTACAAATACATATGCATAATTTATTTTTCTAGTTCATATACTTTCATTAATATGTCTTTCCTATATTAAGAACCACAATAATTACAATTTTATGTTTTCCACTATAATATTGCTATATGTTGATACATATTTAGGTAGAGACTGGAACGAATTGTTCAAATGGAATGCGATGATTAAAGGTCCAGATGGTACTCCATACGCGGATGGCATATTTAGCATCAACATTAAATTTCCTATAAATTATACTTTTTCAGCACCCAAGGTTATATAAATTAAAATAAAAATAAATTTAAATTTAGGAGGTTGTATACGTAATGTCTTAAGTACTGAAACAAATATGTTTTGTTTCAATTTTTTTATCTTTTCCAGTTTACGTTCAAAACTCTGATTTATCATCCAAATATCAATTTTGAAGGATCAATATGCCTTGACATTCTTAAAGACAAGTGGACTCCCCCTCTCATGGTTGAAAAGGTTTAAAATTTGATTTATAAATTAAAAAAAAATATTGTGTATTTAAATACTACCTTTGTTATTTAGAGTTTTTTTTATCATAAAGTTATACAGACTCATACTGACCATGTCAACCACATCGGGAGATCTGCATCCATGTGAACGATGAAAGACAGTTGCTTCCTTACACTGCATGCTAGGCTATCCGCCTTTGTATTTTGCGTTCTTGGTACATAGATGATCTCTGATCGGAGGAAACTTTCTTTCAGGATTTTTAAATCTTCCAAATAACTTGAAAAAGCTAGCCATTCTTCTAGTTCCGAAACCATCTTCACCAATTGAGAACTATCCGTTGAAAACGTGACCTGAAACTGCCGTAAGTTTCTCATACATTCCATTGCCGAGAGTAGCGCTTCCATCTCTGCATGGAGAGGAGAGTGAGTAGCTCTAATATTTCTCGCCCCCATCAGCCCATCAAATCCTTCTAGAGTACTAAACCAACCTTTCCCGGAGAAAGTATCACTCTTTCCAAGAACCATCTGTGAAACACCATCTTCCTGGAAATGACGGTAGTGTCATAACCTCGACATTTTGTGCTGTCCTCTATTCGTTCAATATATGTGCCTCAGCCCAGAGTGTTGATTATGTTTCTGCCAGCTTAAGTGTTTCTCTAGGATCAATATCCAGGTTACTAAAAACTTTATTATTCCTTCCTTTCAAAATGTATCATCATAGTATCCATGCAAACTGATGATCATCCATCTTAGGGAAGACTCTCCAAAAAATGATGATCCATGTTTGTGAAGAGAGAAGATGTTGGGAAAATATCTGGATTTGATGGTATTTTCGAGAGAGCCCAAACCTGAAGTGCTGGAGGACATTCAAAAAACACATGGTTCATTGATTCATCATAAGCTCCACATCTTGCATAACATATGTCCCCTTGTATCCCTCTTGCTTTCAGATTCTTCTTGACTGCTATACAACCAATTACCAATTGCCATAGAAAATGTTTTAACTTTGGTGGACACCTAATTTTCCAACAAAACGCCTATAATACATCGACAGTGGGTCCATACAGTAGTGGTGGTGTTTCCTTGTCTTGGTAAACTCGTTATGTCTGATATCCTGATTCAACCATATATTTTCCATTTTTTTTGTGAAATCCCATCCATCCATGTCTATCGTATGTGTCCTGCTCAGTGGTATACTTTCTATAATTTTCACATCGTGTGGGTCCACCAAATCACTAATTGCATGCGAGTTCCAAGTTCGCGAAGTGGAATCAATTAGAGAATCCGCTGTAAGGTCAGGGTAGAAATTATGTTGGTTTTTATTGGCTGGTCTCGGGCGGGTGGTTGGGAGCCATGGATCGTTCCATACAAATATAGATGATCATGATACCACCCTTTTGATTTGTCCTTTTCTTACCAGAGATCTAGCAGATACGATACTCCGCCAGCCATATGACGGAGAATATGAACGGATCGGTTCCAGGGGTGAGGCGTTCCTGTAATACCGACCTTTGAAAACACGAGAAAATAAAGTTTTTGGCTTCTCTATTAGCCGCCACAACTGTTTAGCGAGAATCGCTGTATTGAAATCAGTGATATCTATAAACCCCAAACCCCAAACCTCCTTCATCCTTATTGACACATACATTGTCCAATGATTTCCAGTGCAACCTCTTATGCTTCCCCCTAGACTCCACCAGAATTGTGCTACCGCACTCGTCAGTTTTTTAACGGTCGTCTTAGGTAAACGATAGAAAAACACCACATGATTTGGTAATGCTGTAACCACTGATTTAATGATCACTTCCTTTTCCTCCTTTTGTGAAAAACCTAAAAGTCCAACCATTGACTCTGTTATTTAGTCGATCCTGTACAAAGCTAAAAACTTGTATCTTGGAGCCTCCGAGATTTTCCGGTAAACCTAAGTAAGATTCCATTCCTCCTAAATTCTGGATACCCAAAATATCCCTTAACTTCTGTCTGGCAGATTCTTCAATTTTATGGCCAAATTGGATGGAAGATTTATCAAAATTTATGAGTTGACCTGATACTGTCTCATATTTCTTTAAAATCCTGAGAATTGTTTGGCACTCCTCTTTCTGAGCTTTATAAAAGAAGAGGCTATCGTCCGCAAATAACAAATGAGATATCGATGGACATGCTCTAGCTACCTTCATTCCCGTTAGTTGTTGCCCTCTCTCCGCCTTTTTTATGTTTGCAATTAAAGTTTCAGTACATAGAATAAATAAATAAGGATATAAAGGATCCCCTTGACGTAAACATCGATGTGGGACAACGAGACCACGTGGTTGACCATTTGGTAGAACCTGATATTGAACCGATGATATACACTCCATCATTAGTTTAATCCAATGAAGATCAAAACCCATCTTCTGTATTAAGGCCTTGCTAAAATCCCATTTCACTCTATCATACACTTTACGCATGTCCGTTTTAATTGCCACATACTTTCCTTGACATGCCGTATTGGTTCTCAATCCAAGGAACATTTCCTGAGCGATAAGAATTTTATCAGAAATCAACCGTCCTGCCACAAATGCCGATTGAGTTTCTAATATGAGAGAATGAAGGTATATTTTCAACCGCTGACACAAAACCTTCGAAATAATCTTATGCCCCTCATTACATAGACTAATTGGCCTCAGCTCTGTCATTCTTGTGGGCCTCTCTGTATTTGGAATCATACAGATGTTAGTAATATTTAACCTTGAGTCCAATTCTCCAGAAACCAGAAAATTATTCACCATATCAACCAGATCATCCTTAATAATATGCCAAGAGTGTTGAAAAAAAATAGCTGTCATGCCATCCGGTCATGGTGCCTTCTCTTGATGCATCATAAACAAAGCCTCTTTAACCTCAGCTTCGGTCTTCTTAACAATCGTTGATTCATCTAAGGTGTGATACCTGGTGTTACCTTTGTGAGGAAACTATCAAAATCCGATGGTGAAGTGGTACTAAATATATCTTCAAAATAGTCTACTGCCACATTTTCCACACCATTATCCTCTGTAATCCAATTTCTGCAGCATCATGTAGCCCCACAATTATATCACGAACCCGTCGTTGCTTGATTAAAGCATGATAGAATTTTTTGTTAAGATCTCCAGATGAGTACCACATATTCCTACTTTTCTGATGCCAGTAATCCTCTTCATCCTTATATGCATCTTGTAACTTCCTAAATACCTCCAGAATATCCTCTGGTGACCTGTTGTTATATGTTTGTACCTATTCGAGAGCTTTCTGTACATCATTTATTTTTTCCTTTCCATTAGGGAGATTATTTTTCCGCCATTTAGCAACTTCATGGCGACAATTGTTAATTTTTGCCACTATACCTTCAGCTTGTCCTTCTCTATAATCTGACCAGCCCATTGTAAATGATTCCATAAGACCTTCTTGTCCAATCCATCTCTTATCAAATCGAAACTGCCCTTTTCTCCTCAAAACTTTATCTTCTAGGTAAGCCACCACTGGACGATAATCAGATGCCACCATCCCTAAATATTCTGTATAAAAACATGGAAATAGAGTGTGCCACTCCTCGTTTGCTAAAGCACAATCTAGACGACATCTGATCATCACTACCCCTTTTCCTCTTCTCTCTTGCCATGACATTTTGTTTCCCGGAGCCGGAAACTCCAATAATCCACTATTTCTTCTTATGTTGTTAAAAGGAATAAATGAATCCACACTTCTCAAAGAACCTCCCTCTTTTTCATGATTTCCAGTGATCTCATTTAAATCGCCAATGATAAACCAGGGTTCAGATCGTGAGAGCCTATATCTAGTTAATCGCCCCCACACTTGTTCCCTCAGTTTTTGGACTGGGTCACCCTACACAAAAGTTAGATAAACTGTTTTCCCAAGAGCTACCGCTTCCACATCTATCATTCGGTTGCTGGAGTATAAAATCTTAATCTGATACTCATTATTGTAAAAAAGAGCTAATCTCCCACTTCTCCCAACTGGGTATCTACTGTAACCAGGTTATCAAATCACTAAAGTTTGATTGAAAGTCTTGAACAAACTCTAAATCTTGCTTTGTTTCAGATAAAAATAAAAAAATCTGGTTTATATTTATGTCATATCTCTTTTAGATAACTTATAATCCACTTACTTCCCACTCTTCGGCAATTCCAACTTAGGACTCTCATTTTAAAAATATATGTAAATGCTCCCTAGAGTTATTGAGTTTGGATTTAATGATACCCTAAATTCCCGAACACCGTAAACCCAAAACCCATCGCCATGAATAAGGTGAATATGAGTCCATGTTATCCGTAAATATTATCTTTGTCCATACTCAGCACGACATAGATTACATTAGCTGTGATTATACCATTACAAAGCCATAGCAGTTTTGTCTTCTGAAAAGGAAAACTGATCCTATATTTTATCATTCTGACCCGTGAAACCATAACAAACCCCAACGTTAAAGAAATTGGAACAAATAAAAATCCCTGCAGTTCATCACAACGTAGGAACTCGAATCCATGATCAGCCCCTACAATGTTGGACCAATAAACAAATAGTGGAGCAATGAAAATATACAAATCATTCCACTTATAACCATTTAATAGCCACATTTCAGAGCCAATTATCCTGATAACTTTTTTCCCATCTCTGAAACTGTTTTCTCTGTCCAAAAAAACCACAAGCATAGCAAGTATAGATTTCACCCCTGATAATAAAATTGTAGAGAAAACTAAATAAAATTCCACTTCCGCTCTTGTACCTACTTGATCATCAACCTGCATTCCCTCTGAAAAACACCTCGTAGTATTTTCCAAATATGTATCTCTTCTCTGCAACTGATTTGATAAGACCAAGTCAAGAGTTTGCAGCGCTGTAAGTAGGCCAGAAAATTTGATCCAGCGGTTCAGTGAACTCCAGTCGAAACACCTATTTCCAGTTTTCCCACAAAGTCTTGATAATCTTGTGATTGATCCTCTGGATTCCACATCCATCTCGAAGATCCTAATGATGACACTGAACCCATTAATCAATAGACTACTATGACAACAAGAACCCGTACCAAAAGAACATAAAAATATATTCATGGCAGCTACTGTAGACCCAAACATAAAATCACCAATACCCAACAAAATCACACACCACCAATCTTCGTGAAGAAAGAGTTCAAGAAATTTTGTTATGTTTCCAATAATTATCGTTTCTCCCTTCAAGTACAATAGCAATAAATCCCAGTACGTAGCTACTGAAAAAACCCGAAGACCTGAAGAGACTATAATACACTTGTACCCATTTACTAGCCCAAACTCAGAGCCAATAATTATCCTTTTTCCATCACTGAATCTGTTCCTTTATCCAAAAAAGCTACAAACGTATCTAGTGGTGTGCCCGCGATACGCGCGGGGTGTATGATAATTGTTCAACCATGTGTTTGGTATGTGTTGATGTTGATAATGTTTATACATGGAATTAGGTCCCAGATTTTGTGGTGCTGAAATGGTAGTCATCATTGTTGTGTTACTTGAGTAGTATTTAAGTAGTTTTAACATATGTACGCAATGACTTATGGTTTTTGAGTTAGTGGGTAGTAAGTTGGTCATGGCCATCACTCACGGGAGAGAATGACGATGGTAATTCTTCTTGCTTTACTTTATTTTCATAATTTAAATTCAGAAACAAAACATCTCTGTTTTTATACGTAAACATTTAAAATTTGTCAACTAGTTCTATACATTCTTCTTCGTCGACAAAAACCTCAAAGGAATAAGTAGAAGATGCATCAGTTCTCATAAACGGTCTTTGTGGAATCTGCGAGATTTTTTATTATTTTTGGAACACAACCAGCGAGTACATATATGTATGTGTGTGTGCAGGTAAAAGATCAATTTGCATATATAAGCTTGTTTCATTTTGGAGGCTAGAAAAGAGTCAATACTTTGAATGTTGTCCATTTTCCAGGTACATAATCACATTCTTTGTTCATTTCTCCTCTGTATGGGTGGGCACTTCAGTTGTTTTATCGATTCGGTTTGGGTTAGGTTTGGTTTGGTTAATTTGGTTCTAAAATTTTCTAACTGAAGTAAATCATAATTAGTTTGGTTTGGATCGGTTTCGGTTTGGTTTGTATTCGGCTTGATTTGTGTTCCGGTTCCTTTCAATCGGGTTCCCTTAGTTTAGTTTTTAGGAGAAATCATGTTTTAAAACATAAACACATGGTCACGAAATCATCATGTTGGTTACGATGAAAAAATTAATTATGTAAACTAAATCCAATGTAAAATTAAAAAAAAAATATTTTTAAAACCCCATAAAGTTTATAAGAACACAATCAAATCAAAGTTAACTAACATAAATAGAACATGAAAAAAACATCGTTAATAATGTCTCTTAAAAATAAACTATGTAAATTAAATCTAATACAAAACTGAATCAAAAACCTTAAAAACCATTAAAAGTTTATAAGAACACAATCAAACCAAAGTTAACTAAATTAAAAAAAAACATTGTTAATAAAGTTAACAGTGACTTTAGTCTTAAACCGAACTATTTAATAATAGACTTTGGTTTGGTTTGGATCGGTTTCGGTTCAGTTAGTTCGGTTTTCATGCCCACGCATGAGCCAATATTTAAACTCTTGTTTTAACACACGTCTTCCTGTATTTATAGAAACATGTCATTAATTATATAGAGATATTTTTTTCTAAATCAAATCCGATTTAATTGGTAAAAGTTTAGAGTAATATCAATATACTACTGTATAAAAAATTTCTATAGATATCCAAAAGTCATGAAGAAAAAGACAAAAGTAGAAATATACATAATAATTATTATTATTTCTCTTTTTTTTTGGATCAACTATTAGCATTTTCTCTCTAATGAAGAAGAAAAGTATAGAGTGGGTAAACAGGACAAGTGAGTGCACAAGTATGAACATGTCACCACTTTATTTTCTTCCATCATCTTGCTTCTGTCGTTTGAATCTCTCCTCACTTTTATTGGCTTTTCAACATTTTTCCTAGAACTTCAATTCCTCTCTAATTTTAGAATTAAGACTCTAAAAAGATTTCTTATTCATCTCTTCTTTTTGATAGTTCTCACTCAAAAATAGAAAGAATAAAGTCTTTCTAAGTTTCTGTTTCTCTATAATGACTTTCTTCTTCTCTTCCCTTCAAGCTTCACCAATCTATGTCATTGTACAGATAAATACATTAGATCTTAATCTTCAAAAATGATCTTCCTGATAAAGTATTTCAACAAAAGTAGTAAATCACTGAAGCTTATGGAAAGAGGTGAGTCACAGAGTTATTGTTAATCCGTGTGATGTCAAACCTGTTAATCGAGAAGATTGAACCCTCACATATGTTTGAAGGTGTTAAGCATGTGTGCGTTCACATAGCTGTGGATAAGCTTAGGTTATTTTTGAAAAACTATAAATTTCATTTGTTCATCAGAATTATCATCTTTGATGACGAGCAGGTAAACCCAAAAAGTAGGGTTTCAACGGTGTTGTCACAACAACTGAGTTTCAAGTCGGATAACAAAAGATTCCAGGTGGTTGTTTCAGAGTAGCAGGAGGATTGAATTTCACAGAAGAATACGTCCCTATTTATAGATACAAATTTTCTTAGTAACTATTGAGAAAGAGTAGGGATATTAAATACAACGTAGTGGAAAGAGTAAATTTAATGGCATAATCGAAAAACTTAAATGGTGAATTGAAGTAGCAAATAAATAAAACTGCAGCCGTAACAGAGAAGTTGTTCGGAAGCGTCGTGATCTTGCGGCTATGCTCTGCATATCCAACGTCAAAAAAGTGGAAACCCTATAAACGTATGGGCCTAAATAAATAAACAATATAACAGCCCAATAACTTACTTAATACAGCATTTGGTCCATTAACATAAACAAAAATATGAGATGACACGTGTCGCATTTTGGAGCCCGCTTCGTTGAGGTGGAGGCCTGAGAAATGAGAATTATAGGATAACTAGTAGACACTAAAGTATTATTGATTGCCAGAAAAAATCTTGATGAGATAAATAACTATTCGAAAAGAGATTTGGTTTAAGGATGAGTGAACATATCAAACTTGTTCTTAATGCTTGTTCGAACTAATTTAATTCGTAAAGAGATTTGGAATTATAGGAATTAGACATAGATTGATTAATCTGCTGCGATATCTGCTTAACTTTATCATTGTAATTTGAGTTCTAGAACTGTTCTTCAGAAACCATGATATTTGTTTGAATTCAGGTATGATATCATGTTTGAATTCTCTAGATCTAGCACATTTTTCCCATCATTTACAACTCTCTTTTATTTACCGTTTTACTGCATTAAAATTATTGATTTCTAGCTTAATATGAAACATAAAAATTTTGTGGATTTGATTCCTAAGTATTGCGCTGCACCTTTGAAAATGACATAGTAGCTCAAGGGTAAATCGATAATATAATCTTAGAGTATTCTGAAAGAGTATTCTCGACTGAAGTCTGGAGTTTTGAATCCTGGATGAAGAGTGAGAGTTTGGAGAGTTTGCAACTTTTGTTTCATAAATGAGTGGCTAAGAGGTACAAACCAGTATCGTAGGAGTTGGTGATGGAGTGTCATTGGATATATAGTGGCTAGTTTGGCTGTTTGAGCTTGCATCAGTAGATTCCAAAATGATCAGGGTAGCCGGATACGTATAAAGGAAAACAAAACAATTTTCTTTTGTGGACTAACATTTTTACTATTATCCAGCTATCATCTTTCATTTTTATACTTTATTAGAGTTAACCGAATAAATTGGAACATAACCATTCAATTTATACATTGTACATTTATATAAATCGTTAGTCACTGGTTCAATCATACATATGTGATTAAGTATACTTTAAATTATATCCATTTATTTACTAACGTAACCATCAACAGAATCCAATAGCCGGTAATTTTAACACAAAATATTAGCTAACTAGGTTAAGACCCGCGTCTTGCGCGGAATGAATATTATAGATATAAATTATTTTATATATTATATATTTATAACATATTATGAAATAATAAATATATATTGAATAATTAAAAAGTCATTATCTACTACTTATATAATTAAATTGGTGCGAACATATAAATAAATTTTATAAATCGGAAAAATATATTTTCTATTTGATATGGTATACAATTAAATTTAAATGATAATAACATATATATGGTATATTTTAATATTAATATTTATTAGATGATGTTTTTTGCTCATATTTGTTTTTTATCATTTGTATCTGTTATAGCAAAAAGTCTATTGATAACAAAATTTTCACTGTGAGATTAATGGTTTAAGCAATTTATAATATTTTAAGAAATTAAGTTGTCAATATTTTTTCAAATTGTTTATCAAAAAAATGTTCAAAGTAAATTTCAAAATTAAGATATTTATGTATTTTTATATGGCATATAGTTTAATTTAAAATGATACATATATTTATATATCTTTTATTTTTGATACTTATTAAATGAGACTTTCAACTTATATTATTTTTTAATTATTTGTATCATGTCATAACAAAATTTTTAAATCATAGATCACAAAATTTGAATGTGAAACTTTTAACAGTTAATAATTTATACTCGTTTTTAAATATTCAAAATATAATATAAATAATTTTTTTAATTTTTATTATACGGTTACTATGATTGTTTAATTTATTTTAATATCTCAAAATTAATCAAATATAATTATAATAAACACTTATTTTTATCAAATCTTTATTATTCAAAATTATTAATTGTCATATATACTTTAGCCACATTAAGGAATTCCATAATATTATTTAAGAAAATAATGAAGCACATTAATAATGTATTTATGGTGGTTTAATAAAAAAATTAATATATATGTAGATGGACCAACATATTTCTCTAAGGATTCTAAGAATCATTTTAGTGATGACACGTGGCTACAAAAAATATTGCAATGCTTCTCAAATCCCTTATATATTAAAAGAGAAGCATTGTAATAAATGCATTCACATTATAATAGACACGTAGCAGCCTCACAATGATTTGATAATAAATATGTTAAACGCGTTCACACTATTGTCATAAATGTGTTCACACTATGTACTTTGTGATTTTTTTAATATAAAACTCACATACATAGTTCCAATAAAACTCTAGATTTTTCGGTTCGAATAAAAATAGATAACGAATCAAAAGCCAAACTATATATATATTATTTTTATTGTTTAAAGATAAAATTGAGAAAAATATTCATAAATTTTGATTCGATTTGTTATCCGTTTTGATTTGAACCAAAAAATCTTGATATTTGAAACTTTACGAAACAAATCAAATACTAAAATACAATATCCAAAAAAGAAGCAAATCACTAATACCAATATTTTTAGGAACATATATCTAATTCGATATGTTATATGCATATATATACATATATGAAAAGAATTATATATATTATACTTTATATCAGTTTTACAATATAAATTTATTATATTAGGTACTAAAATTAAAAGGTTATATAATGTTTTATTTTTGTAATAAAATGTTATTATATTATTTTTAAAATTTTATTTTATTTACGAATCAAATCGGATATTCTTTAAAATTCTAAAACATTTCGGATATCGGAGTCACCGAATATCTAGGTAGCTAAAGATCGAATTGACAAGAATGCTTCCAAATATCCAGATACTTGATATGTGTCCACCCCTATTTACGAATATAATTTTATTTTCTTTTGATGAAAAAATGACTAATGTCAAGGTCTTTTTTATTTTAAATAAATTTTAATTTTATCTTTCATGTATTATTCTGAACAAAAATGTCATTTAATATTAATTAACAATATCTTTATATATTTTTCAACTATTTTTATATATTTTTTACATAAACATACATGTGCACCACAGCTGAAGTATCTATTTTTTTTTAAAGTTGAAATATTTTTTCTTAATGTTTCTTTCACTACCGACCAAATTGTAGTGAAATGATTTGTCTTAATAATTTTCTTTTCTTTTTCTTAAACTATTATCTGTTTAAAAACTATAATATGAAACTATTGGTTCGACATGACAACTATCTAAACTTCATAATATGAAAATAAACATATAACATTAATTTTAGGTTTTTATCCGAAAAAACCAAAAAATCAAATGTTTTAACCGAATAAACTAAAATAAATATTAATTTAAAATAATAGTTATATTTTAGAAGATTAAAAACAAAAAAACGTAAAACCTAACCAATATCCAGATTAAACAGATTTATTGTCTTTTTTATTAAAAATAACGAAACTAATAATCACATCCCGCGCAAAGCGCGGGTTATTACCTAGTAATATATAAGGGATATGCAAAATATTTGGATAAATCAGAATATAACCATACTAATTATGCAAAATATAAAAAATCACTTTTTCTTAGCCTTCCACTAGCTTAAATAAAAAACGACTATTAAATATAGCTGGATTTATATGACTTATCCGGATAATTCATATATCAGATGTTAATTACTTATATATTTACTGAGTTTTTATTTGTTTATTTGCCGATTGAATCGACATGTAGAAGAAATTGCAAACAAATTTTGTTGTAAT
This sequence comes from Brassica rapa, assembly GCF_000309985.2. Lineage (NCBI taxonomy): Eukaryota > Viridiplantae > Streptophyta > Magnoliopsida > Brassicales > Brassicaceae > Brassica > Brassica rapa. Next base: position 13,304,099 of record NC_024799.2, read on the forward strand.
TGGAGAAGAAATTGGGAAGAAATTGCCGAGACCTCGCCAAGACCTCGCCGTGACTCACCGGGACCTTGCCGTGACTCGCCGGAAAGAGACAAAAACACCTATGATTTTTCGTGAGAGGCAACTAAAATTATGGATACATCTGCTGCATCTTCTTTATGCAAAATACCTTTATTTATATAGTTGATTTCTGCAAGAATTAAAATTGTATCAAATCCCCAAACAGAGAAACATATTCACGAGGAAGAAAATGATACAATGGAAAGAGAAAGAGTCAAAAGTATTTTGAATAAATATTATATTTTTTTGTATGTGTGAATATCATTACATAGCTGTCTTATTACAGCTTTATTGTTTCCATAAACATCTATACACATGCGTAACTGTGTTCTATTATGAATTGGGCTTTTGATGATTGTTCCATGCTTGCAAATTATTTAGTTATTAACTAATTTTGGTGCAAATCGCTCTATTAAAAAAAAATTCTATTAATTTTTCTTTGTATAAAATCGGTACATAACATTCAAAAAAACAAGGCCACAATTAGGTTCTACTGTAAACAATATATTTTGTTTCTCTGTCTGTACATAAGCAGTAATTAAACAGATAATTAAGCATATGATCTTTTCTCTATCTGTTCATAAGAAACAAAATAAAACAGATAATTAAGCATATGATTTTTTAAGCCTATGATTTTTTCTTGTATATCTGATTAACTTGTACATTATAAGCAAGTACTTTGTCTCTTTCGTCGTTTACTACAATGGTCTAGCATTTCCAATGATAAAAGAACTTAAACAGTATCTGTAACAATCTACTATAAAGTAAATCTATTCAAATATTATATTAAACAATATAATAACAGAAATACAATAATAATTTACAAATTTTGAAATATTATTTATTTCTATTTTCTATAATTATACAATTTTATTACTAATTAATTTTTCCATTTTTTTTAAATCATAAATTTTTAATCGTAATATTATTATATTCTTTTATATATCTAGAAATTTAAAAATCTTGTTTAGTTATACTTTTTGATAATTATACAATTTTTATATCAAAATTTTTAATTAGTTTTATTCAAATTTATTTAATATATAATTTATTCTAAAATATAAATTTAAAGTAGTATTGGAAAATGCATTACATGACAATCGAGACTTTTCAAGCCAATAAACTTTCCTTCATTTCTATCGACGCAGTTGCGCAAATTAAACGCATAACCGTCTGGAAATATGACACTCTCAGAAATCCAATCAAAGAACTCCTCTTTCGCAGCTTCATTTAACTGGTATATGGGAACATGAGCCTTGCCGTTCTCATCAACATGAAGTCCAGACCGATCACAAATATCGACCAAATCTAGTTTTGACTTCAAATTATCCTTCGTTTTACCTTGGACATTAAGGATCGTGTTCATCAGATTGTCGAAAAAGTTCTTCTCAATATGCATGACATCTAAATTATGCCGTAACAGATGATCCTTCCAGTATGGCAGATCCCAGAAGATGCTTTTTTGTGCCAGTTGTGAAGTAAACCAGCAGCATCGACTGGAACATGTTCATGTCCACCTACGTCTGGCGTCCTATCTGCACCAAAATCTCTGAACTGTTTCAACAAATCATCCCCACTAATTTCAAGAGGAGGACTGTCAAAGACCTTCTTGTTCTTCGTAAACAAAGTCCTACTCTTACGATATGGATGATCGGGTGGTAGAAATCTTCTGTGACAATCAAACCAACACGATTTCCTTCCGTGTTTAAGTTGGAAAGCATCTGTGCTATCTTGGCAATGTGGACATGACAATATTCCATGCATTGTCCATCCAGATAACATACCATATGCTGGAAAATCACTTATTGTCCGCATCTGAAAGTTTTCTTTATACGAAACATCGTATGTCTCAGGACCATGCGTCCATAGTTGTTGTAACTCATATATTAGTGGCTGAAGAAACACATCAAGTGATCTCTTAAGATGCTCTGGCCCGGGAACGAGAATGGAGAAAAACAAAAACTCTCGTCGCATGCACAAACTTGGAGGTAAATTGTACGGTGTCATAATTACTGGCCATAGAGAATATTGTCTTCCATGCTTCCCAAAGGGGTTGAAACCATCGGTACATAATCCAAGATAGACATTTCTTCTCTCATGCGCAAATTCTGGATATGTTGATTGAAAATGTTTCCAACCTTTTGCATCTGAAGGATGTCGAATCTGACCATCGTCTGTGGAGTGCTCTGCATGCCATCTCATTGGTTGGGCTGTGCGTTCGGACTGATAAAGCCTCTTTAATCTTTCCGTCAAAGGAAAATACCATATCCTCTTGTATGGCACCGGAACTCTTCCACTCATATCATGATAACGAGGTTTTTCGTAAAATTTGCAGTTATCCTGGTTCTCATCCTCTCTCCAATATATCATGCAGTTGTCGATGCATACATCTATCACCTCATACGGAAAATTAAGACCCGCTACAAGTTTCTGAACCTCATAGTATGAACCCGGTGCGAGATTATCCTCTGGCAGAACACCTTTAACAAAATCAGCAATCGCATCCACGCATTCTTCAGCCAAATTATAATATGTCTTAATACCCATCATTCGAGTTGCAGATGATAAAGGTGAATGACCATCTCTACATTCTTTGTACAAAGGTTGTTTTCCTGCTTCCAACATATCAAAAAATCTCCTAGCTTCTACATTGGGTTCTTCCCCTCTATAATGATCATTTACCATCTGTTTGGTACCTACACCATACTCTACTTCTGTTCTAGGTTCTTCTAACCTATCCACATTCTGAGGTTCGCTACTACTACCATATTCATAACCAGTAGTTTCTCCATGAAGATACCAAACTTTATAATTCGGCATAAACCCTTTCATATATAAATGAGTCCAAACATCTCATTCCTTTAAATTCCTATTATTTTTGCAAGAAGAACAAGGACATCATAACGTACCGGTATTTGCTTCTGGTTGTTGTTGAACAAACGCCATGAATTCGGTAATGCCTTTTGCGTATTCTTCTATAAGTAAGTTGGTGTTTGGATCCATATGAGGTTTATACATCCACGAACGAAAATAATTTTAAGAAGACATGATTTTTTTCGAATTTGTAGAATGAAGAGAGTGAAGAGGGTGGAGAGTGAATGAGGTGAATCACAGAAGCTCGTATTTATAGGAAAATATGCCGACAGTTCCGACGGAAGGGTTGTCAGATTTCTGTCTGAAATCTAAAAAATTTAAATGGCTATAAAACGGTCAAAAACAGGTCGTCAGAATTTCGTCGGAAAGTTTTGGATTGTTTGTCGGATATTCGTCGGATATTCAATAATTTAAAATATTTTCAATCGTCAAAAATATTCCTCGGAAATTTGTCGTTTTTTTCGACGACTTACCGACGAAACCCAAATTATCGAACTATCGTGTAACGGTTATTTACATCCCTCGATATTCCGTTGCTTTGTCGTCTGAATTTTCCGACAAGCACATATGTCGTCGGAAGTCCGTTGAAATATTCTGACGAATTTCTGACCACTAGCATAATTAGCATTTCGTAGGATATTCGTCGGAAATCTCTCGGGATATTCCTACAATTCTTGTCTCTGTCGGAATTTCTGTCAGATTTTGCCTAGTTTTCTTGTAGTGGCATTGGTAATGATTGGAGCAGGCTGCTGGTTGTTCTGCAGTTTTAGGTTATGGTGTTGGTTCCCAGCATTGCTGAGAAAAAAGGTTCGTCCTGAAAAGTTATGAAGGTAAGACTTTTAATAACCCGTGTTTTGTGCCTTGTCAGCAGAGTTGTCTGCTCCATTATTGTGATTGAACAGATGTGGATTGTTCCTCATGTTATTGTTCGGGTGATAGTTGTTTAACTGCTATCCTTGCCCATTGACATAGCTAACCTCATGATGATCTTCCGCCGGCTTGTCTATCTCTGGCGCAGCGTCCTTAGCGTTCTGTTCTGAAGTCGACTTCTCCATGATGAATATCTGATTCTGATTATTTATAATCAACTGGTCCACCTTAGCTGACAACTCATCTATTTTTGATGTGTCAACACTGTTGACCTTCATGGAGCGGTCAGTTTATGGGTTCTTATTAGTAGAACTGGAAGCCATGGTCTCGATCAGTGCAAAGGCTCCTTCAGTCGTTTGAGTCATGAAATTTCCATTACTCGAGAAATTAAGTTGGTTTCGCGCTTCTAAGCCAAATCCATCATAGAACACTCCCAAGAGATAGTCGTTATCGAAACCATGGTGGGGGCATTCGCTGCGGTAGTTATTGAAGCGCTCCCATACATCACAGAAGGGCTCATCATGGATCTGACTGAATGTGGAGATCTTGTTCCTCAAGGCTGTAGTTTTTTGCCTTCTTGAAGAAGTTGCTCAAAAATGCTGATCGGACATGCTCCCATGTTGTGAAAGAGCCGGTTGGAAGAGAATCTAACCATCTGGCGGCTTTCCCATCAAGAGAGAATGGGAACAGTGTGCACTTGATGTAGTTTGGTGACACACTACTTGCACGAGTAAATCCGCAAACTTTTTCGAAGTTCTCGATGTGATCCATCGGTATTTATGTCGGGAGACCATTGAACATCTTCCTCTGCACTAGGTTGATAAAAGAGGGTTTGATCTCAAAGTCATGTCTCTGACATGAAGGAGGGTTGATGGCAGAAAGAGTAGCAGGGAAGTTACGCGGAAGGTTCCTCTCTCCTATCGGAACACCTTGCTGCTGTTGCTGCTGTGCGGCGTGTTCGGCTGCTTGCTGAGCGGCTTGTTCGTGCGCTTGCATGGTTTGCTGCATCTGCAGCAGAGAGATCATCTTGGTTTTCGTGATCATCCATTGTGGTGTTAGTTGGCTTTGGTTGTTGTATGTTTATTCGTTTCAATCTTGCAAGTTCCTGATTTGAAAGAATGACTAGGTCTCTTTGTGCGTTTCTCCAAGTATGCCTACTAGTCATGCACCTGGAACATTAGCTGCAACAAAAAGGAATAAGCAAGTTAGAGGTCTTAGACTTAATGTATAACCATAAAATAGAGTTAAAAAGCTGGTCCCCGTTGCTACAACGCTAAAAATTGATACACTAAAAATGAACCTTTGCTACTGTCAAGTTAACAGTGTTGTTGTAATATGTTTAAATTCAATTCCAAAGGACCACTTTAAACTTTATTCTATTGGTTTCACTATAAGCTAAAACACTAGTGGAGTTTGAATTTGTATTTTCGTGATAAAAAAAATAACAAGATTAATCAAAGAATGAAAACTTAATAGGAAGCCAGCCTAAGGTCACTTTATCGGGTGTCAATACTGAGCCAAAAATGATTCAAACACGATTAAGTACAATCTAGAACTCAGATCACTCAGATAGAACAGTCTACTGTCGTGGAACTGCCCACTATGCGAGTCGATCTTGATACCTAAGATCTCGCTTGGAACAAGATATGATGGCAAGCATTAGAGATCAAGTCCGATAGATTCATTAAACACCCTAATATATAGTTTCGATGATTAGGTTGCTAAGCTCATTCATACAGTGTCAAATCATCTTCTACGCGGTTAGCGAGCTGATCAGACCAAGGTTCAAACATTAAATGATCAGATTAATGCAAGAAATAAGAGTTGGTATGGATGACGAAAATTTAATGAATTGCTTATCTATGTTTCGCTCATGCGATCAACACCCTAGAACCCTAGACAAGCTAGCCGACTACTCAGTCAACATACAAAATACCAAAGACATGACTTCAATAGAAGATGATCTTCTCTAGATGAGAGATAGAGCCGTCTCCCTTACAAGTTGCAAATCACTAAAAAACAAATTTTGGTTTTCTTACAAATTAGCATAAAAGTAAAATAAGGATAGAGACGCTTTTGATATGGAGGCGGCATTAGGTTAGAGAAGAAGTGGGGCGGCTAGGACAAACTCCCGAAATAATTTGGATGTTTCCTTAAATGTCGGGAACATTCGCTCGGACTATTCTTTGGGGGGAAACAATCGTCAAACTGCTCCGCCTTGCTGTTCCGTGGGAAATCCTCCAAATATGTTATTTTTTCTTCATGCATCCATCTTCGACTCTACTACCTACTCCAGACCTGAAAGAACTCAAAAAAAAAACTAGACAAACTTGATAAAAGACTAAAAAACCTTTGAAAACATATATACAATTATGTCAAAAACACCATATATCAATCTCTCGTACAAATAGTTTATTGATCCGCCACTGAAGACAATACCATTGTTATTGATAGTGGATTGCATGAATGTTTTGTTCACTCCCCGGACACATAAACAAGTCCAAGTTAACAAATTGTGTTTGTTCTTGCTTGCTAATTGATTAGGTTTTCAAAACTAGATCGAACCTAGATTAAAGCGAAAGTAGATCGCGAACGATTGAAACGGATAGTACTTGGATCTTAACAGTAGTTAACAAAGAAATTTTATTTTATTCGATTATATGATGATGTTCAAGTTAGCACACACAAAAACAATTAATGCTAACTTCAGTGACGTTACATTTTATACAATCTTTCTTACAATTACCAAGACCTTGTGGTTGTTCAGCGTGCAGCGAAACTTCATGTTGCAACATAAATTGATGAGCTTGTTTAGATAATTGACGTTCTGCTTCAACATTTTTAGTTGTTGCCATTGTCATCGCTACAAACACAAAAGGTGTTATTAAACAATCAATGTGAGATAATATAACAATCACTATATAATGAAAATTCGAGAATAACGCAGATTGAAGCGTGTCAGATGTAATTTTCTCTACATTTCCTTCTTCTTCTTTTTTGTTCGTTCATACATATCAAATATGAGTTTACCGGACATGATACCAGCTTTCAGAAGGAAAAAGATAATAATAATTTACCGGATACAAGAACTATGAAAAGAACAAAAGCGAACTTCATTGTTTTCGCCAAATTTTAAGTTTTAGAATATACTATTACAAAAGATGTTGAAAGATAGTTATCGTGACACTGTTTTATAGTATGGATAAATGATATGTTTTCAGACAAAAAAATATATCAAATTATAAAATTGAACTAAATTTCAACAAATTAATTCCATTAAAATACTATATTGATATTTAAAAAGACTATGTTGAAATTTTTATCAATTTTCTTTTTTGAAATAAATTAAATTTTAAACATATGCCAGAATCATTTAAAAACATATCTACAACTAATATATTTACTTATATAAAATATATGATATTAGTTTTTATATTATTTATTTCCCAATCAATCCATTCCTGATTTTCATTATTGTCAAAATTCATATAATCTACGGAGATTTTGTTTTCAGTTATTATGGAAGTAAATACTTTTGGGTTATACTATGTCTAATTATTGGTTAGCAATTAATACAAAAAATCAGAACTAAACATCACTAGTGCGACAACAAAGTTTCCGGCTAATTCCATTTTGGCTCCATATTCAAATAAAATGTGATAAGAAATCATTTATTTTGTTTGGATTTTATTTTTGGTTCATGCACTAGAGATGTATTGATTTTATTTATATATTATCCAATTCTATTAAAATGATAGGAGAAATATATTTGAATTTTCAAAATACCCAAATTAAAATATTTTTAGATAATTTGAATTTTGAAAATGAATGGAGAAAAACACTATTTTTTTTATCAAAAAGCAACTTTATGATAAACAATATCTTTCTTCTTATATTATTTTAAACAATCTATATTGTGGAAATACCCAAAACTAAAAAATGAATTGAGAAAACTAATTGGTTTATATTCTTGTTCGGAAACTAATACCACTCAAATTATCATAAGGAGTGTTACTCTCATCAAAAGAGGTTCAGATGTAGTACTTAGGGATCGAATCCACAAGGAACTAGGGAACAATTAAATCTAGTGTTTATTAATTCTAAGAGTTGTATAGCAATAGTAACAAGCGAAGTAAATAGTAAATGTAACTTGATTGGAAATGATATTAGATCCAGGGCTACTATTCAGGTGTTGGAGATTATAATATCTATAGATGCTTATTTGTTGCATGCATGATATGTTAGAGCTCAATCGCTTAACTCAGTGATCAGCTGTCGCATGTTTCACTGGTTAACAAGCTAGATCTCGTGTCTCACCGGTTAGTATGTTGACAACGAAAGAATGTCAATCGATGGTCCTATAGAGACGTCGACCGATACACCTTTACCTACGTCGACCGATAGTCAGTTGAGGACATCGATCGACAGGTTCTAGCCAGGCTTATGCGCGAGTATGATATGCCCTATTAAGATACTAAATTGGCGGTTAGCCCTCTCTAGCAGTCCTATTATGATAGATAGATGTCAGGATGGGATACCATGAGGTGCTTGAGTATGCAATCCTATGATCATGTTCTAGTTAGCAAGGCTAAAACAAGCAATGAATACAAATCTATCATGAATATTACAACAAGGCAGATCTATAATTTGGGGCTAATCCCACAAACCTATCTGAACCCTGGTTCTAATAAATGAACTACTCAGACATAGCAAAGCAATTCATGACAATGAAGAAATAGGAATTCATAGTATAGATGAAAAGAAAAGAAAACAAGAAGTTCCAATCACAAGTGATATTCTCTCCAAAACTCTCTCTATCTCTCTCTCAAAGTAAAACTGTAACAAAAACTCTATCTACTAGGTTAAAAACTCGTCAGGACATTTTCGTAATTTGGCTTGGACTTGGGCTTCAAGTCCGCTGGATCCAAAATGTCGCATGTCCAATGTCTCGACATCGATCGATGGTACTTGTGTACATCGATCGATATTAATCTTCATTTGTCGAGGCATTTCATGGTGTCGATCGACAGTACTGGATGCGCATCGATCGATTGTTCTTCCTCTCGTCGACCTCTACATGGTCAGCTCGGATGAAATGTCTTTTAAGCTCCAAAATGCTCCAAAGTCATAGCTTTACTCCGAAATGCACCTGAACCTGAAAACATACCTAGAAAAGTAGAAAACATAGATATATATAGTAAAACACCTATATACCATGGATGAAAACAGGTCAAATCCAAGGTATATCAACTCTCCCAGACTTACCCTTTTGTTTGTTCTCAAGCAAAACATACAGGCAGTCTCTCTGAAAGAGGTTTGAAAATATTAGGGACTACAGATTTTAAAACATAGAAATCTTTTCCTCAACAATTTTGCAACCACATCTAAAAAGTCCTAATGACAGAAGCACACTATGCAATATCCTAGCGTAGCAACCATTTCTAACATAACACAACTCAGCAATTCACGTCTGACATCCCCTCTACTGACTTCATTTCTTAGCATAAATATAAAGTGAATGCTTTACTTTGGGAGTATCGATCATAGGATGCAAGGATTTCAGACAAGTATCTGGAACTACAGATAAAAGTTAGTTCCTAATTTCTCTCTCTCTACTTTTCTCTCTTGAGTCAAAGTCTGCTTCCATGCAGGATCAGTGACCAAGATTGGACATGCTTCCATGAATCAAAACTTAAATGTGGTTGCCACCAAGCTCTTTTCACTTCTTTTTGACCTATATCCAAGAATTCTTTGTGAAAGCGAGCCTTGAAGATTGCCGCCTCCAAGTCCCGTTTCGAACTCTTTTATTGGAGTCTTTATGAATCAAGCTTTAATGGTTTTAGCCACCAAGTCCTGTTCAGACTCATCCTAAGTAAACAAAAGATTTTTTTTTTAATGGGATATAAATCACTAACTATTCTAGGGTCGAAATTTAGAGAGAGAAAATGTGATAAATAATCTACACAAGGCGTTACCTTCCAGACTTGTCTGAAGAATCCGATCCCATGTATACCAAGCCCCAAGACAAGTGGTTATGTCAGGTTCAGTGTTGGAAATCAGCTTTGGTTACTTCATACAGTCAAGGCAAGTGTGTAGTTGATAGGTTGATCTTCTTTAGCATCTATAGTGCTATCTGCAATCAGTAAATCTAAAATGGTGCTAAAGATTGGTTAGATATTCAAGTTTAATTCAATATAAGATTATAGTCTCATTTCCAATAGCTAAGCATAATTTATTAAAATTCCTTTTATATAAGATTAAAATAAATTATATCAGTAAATCTCCTCCCAGACTTAAATTACACTGTTCCAGTGTAATTCAGCCGGAGTTATGATGGAATAATTTATAGGTACGAAATGTAACAAGTAAGGAAGATACATCTGACCAGATTAGATATCGATCGATGGGAAAATGTTGCATCGATCGTCGTGTGTTTGTCTATGTCGAGCGATGTCGACGTCTCGTCGGCGGTCGATATTCAGGCAAATTTATAACTTTTAAGGGTATTAGAAAATTTATCTTTCAAAAATTTTTCAACTGTACAGAAATATACGATGGTTAGTATCCTAATCTTGTCAACTTAAGATTAAACATTGAATATAGTCAATCTTACCTATAGAAGACAGATCTCTGCATTGGTTTCCTTATCAAAATAAACATGCTTTCCTGATGTTGCGTTCAGGAACAAATGACCTACACAGCATAGCAAGAAAAAAAAAGGAATGTGATCTTGCACAATATCACTTGACATCATAAAACATAGAACAACAGAGTACCTCCAATCATCTTCGGATTAATGTTCGTGTCAACAACCACCTTTGGATCATCACGCATGCTTTCAATCTTCTTGTGGAACGAAACGGCTTGACAGTCGAATAGACTAAGAGTAACAGACTCATCACTGCAGATTTGCAGCACCAATTATTGTAATTTAAATAATCAAAAAATTCTAAGAAATCAAGAAGAGCTTAAAAAACAGAAAAAAAAAATTACTTTTCCAGTTTGAATGTCACCATGACACGATTTTTATGGTCACTCACGGTGCTCTTCACCGAACTGATATTAGTATGCTACTTGAATAAACCGACATCGATCTATAGAACACAAATCCAATTAGCCTAAGCAAACCATCTAGATATTACAAAAACATGTTCGTACCTGGAAGAGCACTTGCCGGTCTTCAAGTCGGAGAGAAAAACTCTTGACATAGTCATAACAACACGAATCAGAATATTGCAAGAGATAAAAAAATAGGATGATTTCGAAGTGAGAAGTACTCACATATTTATACAGATCCACAGGAGATACGAACGGCGCTTTGAAGACTCATAGTGGGCGATGGATTCAATTGCAATAAAGACGAAGTAATAGCTCCGTCCGTTTCAACCAGTGAAAGAAACTCAGGCGTCGCCGCCGGAAGAAAGGAGAGACGATACACAGTTCTCTATCATTACTCAGAGCCCAACATGCATCAGACGGAGAAAGCCCATCACGAAACGCGTTAATGAAACGCAGCGCTTCGGTCTTATTGGACACGTGTCGATGCGAGATCAAACGACTTATCTATGTGGCATCATACGTGGGTGAAGGAGAAGGGAGGAAACTGTTCTTTATATATATAGATTGTGGATCTAGCTTTGTGTATTTATTTATTTCCTTAATGACTAAAGACATAATATATAACTAGATCTCGACCCGCGCAACCGCGCGGGTTTTTGTTTTATTTATTTTTATATAAACATTTTGTTTTCAATTTTAAATTGATACTAGATCTCGACCCGCGCAACCGCGCGGGTTTTTGTTTTATTTATTTTTATATAAACATTTTGTTTTCAATTTTAAATTGATATATATTATAATATATATATATGTCTATCAATTTTCAAAATATAATAAGTTTATGGTATATTTTTTCATTGAATAGATTGTTTCAAACTTTCACATGTATTTTCTTCTATATATATATTTTTGGATTATTATTTCATTATTAAAACCGTAACTATATATAAAGATTAGTAAAATATTATTTTATTATTATATTCAAAGATATTATAACATTTCATAAATTTATAAAGTTTTTTAAAAATTTAAATTTTCGTTTCATAGATTTATATTATCGAGTAAATAACTAAAAATTTAGTTTTTGTTGGTTTAAAGCAGTAAAGATTAATCATTGTTACATAATATGATTTTTGTTGTTTTAAAAAACATATTTATAATTTTACAAGTTAACATCGACAAATAAATAATTAACATATGGAGGTATAGTATTACAACACTAAATTATATCTATTTAATTTATACTATCTATAAATTCAGTGGATCATCTATTGTTTAAATCCAATTAGTGATAACCCAATAAAAATTTCTGATATGTCTAAAATTTAAATGATAAGATTAGAAATGAAATATAATATGATTTTCTAGCAATATGTCCATTAAATTTATTTTTAAATAAATCACACATGAATCAAGGTTGTGACTTATGTTTTAATATATAAGATGATATATATTCTAATGAGAAAAATGTGTATATGAATTTTTCGAACACAATAATGTTATATCTTACGTGTTTCTCGTCAAGCTTCAAACTGTCACATGTATTTTTATATTTTCTATATATTTATGCTTTTTAAATTGTGTTTAATTATTATACACATTAATATATGTAAACTTTGGTACAGTAGAAAATTATTTTCATGTCGAATTCTTTTTAGTTGTGATATTATACGTTGCCTTAAAAATGATTGTAGTATATTTCAAATATTAGGTGAAAAACACCTACGAACAGCTTGCTTCTCTAACATATACCAAATTTTTGTATAAGTAAAAAATATACCTATAAGATATAATCAATACATTGACGATAAATACGGATAGTTGAGCACGATTTGGGGAAAATTTTAATTTGAAGATATAGTTAATTATTTGGCAATATTTTCGTTGATATTAATTGATTAGTTAACCAAAAATAGTTATAAATACCGAAATTTGTGTACAATAATTAATTACTTGTTTTTTTTTAATGCGAACCAATTTCAGTTTAAGGTTAGAAGAATATATCCATATTATTAATGGAATATTTCGGATTTTATTATGGAATACTCCACCATCTTCATCTTCTCCAAGTGCATACTGTGGTAAAGGTGTATAAAGATGTAACATTATGTTCAAAGAAAATAATATTGACTTCGATTAAAAAAATAAGTATTGACTTGTGTGGTATAACACAACCTCAAGAAAAAGGATTAATAGATGACACGATCACGATAGTTAAAAAAGAATACCCGATCAGCAACATTTCAAATCGTGTTTGAGTGTTTGTTCATGGCCACAGCGCTGCTACTATACTAATATATATGTTTAGAGTAGTTTCAGTGATCCACTTTAAATGCATGTGCACTACGGAGAAACTTTGAGGTTTCTTGATGTTGTAAACATGTCGAAGGATCTCAGGAAAAAAAAAATAAACCAGAAGAATAAACACGAGTTAAAATCATATAGCGTTTGATATAAATGTTTTATTATAGTAGTCACGATTTATATTATATAGCAAAGTTTTATTATGTTTTAACTCATAGACATTAGCTGATTTATGCAATATGAGACTTATGTGATGTTAATATGAAATTAAATGATAGGACAACTAAATTTTATGACTTTCTAGTAGATAGTCCATTTTTTAAAAAATCACACATGAATCAAGGTTGTGACTTCTGTTTTAATATATAAGATTACCTAAATTCCCCTAATTATATGAGTGTGTTACATGGTCCATAAATTTGATACGATGATATTATTTATTGACTACAATTCGGTTAAATTGAAATTTAAACAAATCTTAACCAACATCAAAATAGTATAATATCCATTATATTTTCCATTGATATTGGTCTGAAATATATTTCATTGTTCTATATACTCTGATACAACCACTGCTTGAATATTATACAAAGATCACACTCTACTCCTCGGCTTTATAATGAATTTAGACTGATTGTAAACAATGTATAATGTTATTATACAAAAAAACCCACATTGGACTGCTTATTAATTTTGTGATTTGGATAACGCATGTTATGATCAAAATTCCAAACGAAACCATATTCAAATGATTTGTAGAATGAATGATATGATCATATTCGAACGACATAATCATAAAAATGTGTTTTACTGTGTTTCATATACAATATATACTAGTCTAAGTATTAAATTAATAAGATCGCCAAATATTAAGTTTATCATATACATTTATTTTTTGGTTAATATAAGTTTTTTTATCAATTAAATTTTGGACTTACTAATTTTTCAATTGATTTTTATGTTGTCAGCCATGTAAGTTTAATTGACACCATAATTAATTGAGATCTAAACAATCGTATTCTTTTTTAATTAGTACAGATTTAAGGTTATAATTTTTTTAATGTTTATCATTAATACAGAGGGGATATGGGAGGTAGTACGGCAATATAGAATTGGATCCCTGCCAAACTGAGGAGAAGAATGTTCGAAGAGGTTTATACCGGTTAAGTAGAATTCACGTTTTCAGGTTTAATCTGGTTTGGTACGGTTAAATTTAGATGACCGTATTAGTCAAAATCAATCGAAGGTCAAACGTCTCAGAATTTTTCTCCTTCGTGGCTCTGCCTCAACGATATTCTGATCAGCAGCAATCTCAGTCCCAAAAGCTTGAGTTCGGAATCCAATATCTGGTTCGTTTCTCTTCCTCCTTGTGTCAGAACGTTGAACAAAAAATTTGTTTTCGTATTTCTCGCTCGCGCATGTGTAACGATGCTGGGGAATTTAAGCAGATCTGTATAATGTTGGGTTCATACTTTTTGTATAATGTTTGTTGCATCGTAACAAATCGACATTGTGAATGATTCAAGTTGTTAAGTTCTTTGTGTAGATGGATGGTGGAACGCTCAACATCAAGAAATGGGTAGTGATGTATCCAGTCTACATTAACTCAAAGAAAAGTGTTGCTGAAGGAAGGAGAATCAGTTTGAGTAAAGCATGTGAGAACCCTAACTGCATTGAGATTACTGATTGTTGCAAGCATTTGAAGCTCCCTAGTGCTGTCGAGGTACATCCCTTCATCCACTAGTCTCCATGTGTTTGTGTCTGTGTCTTTGATTTTATTTTTTTATGGGTATTATTATTCTCAGATTGACAAAGCGTACCCCCGTGATTTCATGCAAGTAGGAAGAGTGAGAGTGCAGTTGAAAAGGGAGGATGGGACTTTACTCAATCCTGCTATTACTTCAAGTAAGACCACCTCAGCATCTGTATTCTTGCTTTGCTTCTTTTTTTTTTTTTTGGAGTATTACAATAGTTAACGTCTGTTCCTGTGAATCATGTGTGGATGTGTCCAGCCTTCCTGCGAATGTTGTACGTCTCCAGCTTGCTTGTTATCTATAAAGTAGTTTGCTTTTCAACACTAGTTCCTAATATAAACTTTTGAACAATATTATAATCTCATCATATTACTTGATTTAAACTTCTTTATCTGTTCAAACTATGTCAATGTCAGCACCATTTTCAACCTTTGATCCGGAGGCTCTATAAGCTATCCTCTCAGTGATCCCCCAAGATTTTCATTTATGGTCAGCGTAATTACACAAGTTGTCATATGGTTTTTACATAGCGAGCTTATGAATAAGGAAGTGCACGTTATTTTTCAAGTTGTAGCATTTGTCTGACTGTTTAGACTTCTATGTTTGTTACTGTAATTTGATATATGTTTATCTATTTCTATCTTCTCTAATTATCTGTCCAGTTCATCCTTTTATAGGTTCTTTTTTTATTTTTCTGTGATGCCATTGCATATGATGTCGGTAGACTCGGAAATACTTGTTTATTTCTTTTTTTTATTTGGCACTTTGCAACAATATTGATGTGTTTGGGATTAATACTGTTGGATCTATATAGCTAGCTAGATCTTAACACGCAGAAATGAAGGACATAAAACTATTTGTACAGATCTATTCTTCTTCAGGTGTTTTCCTGCTTCAATCCTATCATCATGTCCATGAAAGAGTGAATATTTGATATCCATCTTGCTTTCCAGCTTTTGCAAAAAATGACTCGACACTCCAAGGTGTTCTTTCAGACATATGATGTGGTCATTGTTTTGATATATGTTTGCAGGGAAGCAACTGATGCAGAAAATTGCAGATTTGGTACCTAGGCATCCAGAGAGAGTGAAGAAGCAGGAATCTCAGAAAGTGAAGAAGCAGGAACTTCAAGCCACAACTTTAACCGCTGGAACTTCTTCAAAGTCCGGCAAAGGTGGCAAGAAGAAGAGATAAAACAAGTCCTCTCTATCATTCATCTTCTCCATGTCATCAGATTCTATGGTTTTTAATTTCCAACTCGTCAGATGTAAAAGATTTTGTTCATTTCATCAATGACGAAACAAAAGAGACAGAAAACATCGTCAGCTGTTGGTTTTTGCATCATGGACGTTTGTTTAAGTCAGGGAACACTGTTTAGTTTAACTAGTCAAACAGCACGTTTAAGATCGGTGAGACGTCGTAGTACACCACTTTATAAAACATACATTATTTCATATAAGGCTATCTCCTCCAGAGTACACACACGCCACGTTACAAACGTAGTTTTTCATATTTTATCAACCCAGTGTGAGCATTATTATACAATACACTCATACAACATAACTAGTTTCTTTCTTTTCGGTCTTTCAAGAGACATCGGCGACACGTAGGTAGCCTTTCTTGGACGGAAGTTCGGCAGTCTTGAAACCCTGAGGAAACAACTTCTTAGCCTCTTCGTCTGACACAGCTGGTGAGATAACAACCGGTTCATCTGGTTTCCAGTTAACCGGAGTGGCAATCTTGTTCTTATGTTTGGCCGCCATCAACAACGAGTCTAAAGCCCTCAGCACTTCGTCCATGTTACGTCCCGTGGTGGACGGATACAGGAAACTCAACTTTATCTATAAAAAAATTCATAATTAATCATATATACATGCAAAAATACATGAGAATGAAATTATGACATATGATCATTTACCTTGCAATCAGGACCAACTATATGAAGGGCACGAGAGGGACCGTTCTCAATAGGATCAACCATGTTAAGCTGAGGGATGATCTCTTTGTTCGGATCAGCGATTATTGGGTATGTCACTTTGCTTCCAGGCTATATCAATTTTATAAGCCACAATAAAAGAAGAACACAATGTTAGTTGCAATTAATCAAAACGAGAACGTAACAGGTATGTCAAAATGTTAACTAGTTTTACATTATATGCATCATGCATGCATGAAATTAAATCTTACAGTAAATGCCTCAATGTCGGGGATCCAATCTTTGTGCGACTGTATGTCGTCACAAGACAAACCAAGGAGCTTCACACCTCTCTGCTCGAACTCATGAGCGTATTTTCCCATCGCACCAAGCTCGGTTGTGCATACGGGTGTGAAATCCCCTTGGAGTCCATTGGTCAATAAGGAGAGTAAATAAATTGGAGATGCTTCAAATATTTTGATCAATTTAAGGAAAAAAACGAAACTTGACTGGGTTAGTCAAGATATAAGGATGTTCTTATATACCAGGGTGAGAGAAGAGGACGGTCCAAGAATCGGCGAAGTAGTCATGGAGCTTGAAGTTCTTGTGTGTCGTCTCCACCTCTAGGTTTGGTACCGTGTCTCCTAGTGTGATCCCTGGCATTATTTTCTTGTTATCGAAATGAAAATGTATGTATTGATGGATAAAGCTGAGCTGATCGATGTTCGGTTAAATAGAGATCATACAAACTTATAGGTGCAGAAATCAAAGTCAGAGAAAGAGAATCTTGATATTCAAAGGGGATGCATGCAAAAAAATGTCACGTGGCGTTCTTAAAACTTGGCTTTGCGCCACGTATGGACGTGTCTTGTATGATCTTCGAATAAAACAACACTACATTTCGAGAAAATTTCAAAAGCGGACGATTCATTTCTAGAGACTCAAATATTAGTATCATTTGTACTCGATCTTATATAACCGACAAAAGTTTGAGTTTACAGTTCCATTTGGGCCGAGATCAACGTTAGTGGACCCATGGACAAAGTTCTAAAAATCGGCGTCGTTAGATGGAAAAGATAAGATCCTTCGACTTGAAGAATTACAAGTGCTGAAGCGTATTCAAATAACGACAATAGTAAGCAGCGGCTTTAAACGAACTAGGGATATTACCTCCGTCCAAGAGTTATAGACAAAATTTTTGTTTCATCTCAATATTTACTAGGCTTATTATAGTTGTGAATTTTACATTTTAGTTATTTTTCAAGTTTTTTTTTATTATTATAGGGTTAGAGTTGTAATGATGAACTGTGTATGTAATGTTCACCACTTATGAAGAATAAAACTGTGTTAGTAATGGAGAAAATCGCATAAAAAACCTTGAAAGTGTCACTTACTATCACTTTAAACCTTGAAACTTTTTCACAAACACTTTTAACCTTTAAAGTGACATTTTATCATAAAAAAACTCCAAAGAAAAAAAATGACCGGCTGAACAGATCAAAAAGTTTTTTTTTCAAAAAATAATTGTTTAATTAATAAATAAACAAAAAAATTAATAAAAATAGAAAACATTTAGCAAAAACTCATAAATTAAAAAAATGAGAAAAATAAATAAAGATTTAAAAACTTAAATAAAAATAACAAAAAATTCAAAAAAATAAATAAGATCAAATTAAAATAGAGAAAAATAAAGAAAAATCATTAATTTCCAAAAAAAAATGAAAATTCAAAAAAAAATTCATTTTCAAATATTTTTTTGATCAACATTCATTTTCAAATATAATGTCAGAAATTATCATTGGAGATATGCCAAAAACCGTCATTTCCGACATATCTCCAATGACGGTTTTTGGCATATCTCTAATGATAATTTCCGACATTATATTTGAAAATAAAAAAAAACTTTTTTGATTTTTCAATTTTTTCCAATTTATTTTTTTCTATATTTTAATTTGATCTTATTTATTTTTGAATTTTTAGTTATTTTTGAATTTAATTTTCTAAATCATTATTTATTTTTCTTACTTTTGTTTTAATTTATGAGTTTTTTGTTAAATTTTTCGATTTTTATTATAGTTCGTGTTGTTTACTGTATCACTGAGACTTATTTTTTATTTATCTTTTTAATGTGTTTCTTGTACTGTTGATAGTACATAAATTATATTAAAATTGTTAAAAGTATCTTTTGTTTCTGGATATTTTTTCTCCAGTTTAGTTGTGTAAGTTGTGTGTATTAAGAAATAATTTTTATTATCATTATTATGTTTGTTATATGTTTTTTTTTTAAAACTTGTTGCTCTTACCGGACCTTTAAAACAAATACATGAAGACTTGTAGAAATAACTATAAAATGAGTGATAGTTTTTAGTATTTGGAATTTAATGAGTTTTAAACGAATATGTATTTCTCATAAGAAGACAATAGCATTGGCCTGTTGCATTGGACATGTAAGCTATTTTAATAAGACAAGAAGAGTGAGCAGGTGAAACTGTTGTTGCCGCCTTTGTGTCTGACGGGATTGTCTCTTGTATCTTCTGTTGTGACTGTATTTGTTTATCTTTTATTTGATGGATAATATGTAAATAAAAATCATTATTAGTTATATTTATCAGAGTTCATAACTTACTCTGCTTTTTTTTGTTTAAGTAATTTCATTGATCTTGGTTGTCGTCTTCGTCTTCTTCATTGCGAAAGTAAGTTTTTAAATTGTTAAATAGCTGGCCATGTAGTTTGTATTTGTTTAGCTGACTCGATGTATGTGTTGTTGCGAAAGTAAGTTTGTAAATTGTTAAATAGCTGGTCGTGTAGTTTGTATTTGTTTAGCTGACTCGATGTATGTAACGTTGAGTTTTAGTTGAGGTGATTGGTTTGGTATATTTGTTTTGAAGTATATTTCTAAGATTGGACAAAAAAGAGAGGTGATCATTAATGATTGTCTTTTTTGGAATTCTAGTTTTTGGTGTTTTGATTGTTTGGGTTGTTGTGGTTTCTTTTAATCTGTAAAATTAAGGCTTGTGTAAAATTAGTTTGATAAGTAAGGGAGATAAATAGACGACCACAGAATTTGGGTAGGAAATATTTTTGATTATTGATGTTAGCACAATATAGATAATAATATAATTGTGTGTTGATTGTTTCTTACAGATCAATGAGAAGACAAATAACGACTCGAGTTGTTTCTTTGCTAAAGGTCAGAGCCTTGCACAGAACGGATTTTTCCAACCGCATCTGCGAGTTTTAATATTAGTTATGATAAGAATATCTTCAATGGTACACTATAATTTTCTCTATATTTCACTCTAAAATAGAGTAACTCTATTATAGAGTTGGATTTACTTCAATGGTTCACTCTATAATAGAGTAATCTTTTTTTTTACTCCAAATATAGAGTGAAAATACAAGAATACTCTATATTTAACTCTACTAGAGTTTTTAACCGCGCTACGCGCGGATAAGATATTATATGTATTTCTCAATTCTAAAAAAATAATGTATAATATTATATTACATTATTTAAAGAATATAAAATAAGACTACATAACATAAATATATTTTTTAATTTTCTTTGTGAAAATCATTATGTTGTTTGATTGTTGTACTGATTCATATATTTGCATAGATATCTGTGATAGATGAATAACTATATTTTTATTATCAGTAAATAACATATATTTATTATATAATATAAAAAATGAAATTATTTACTTTTTAAACAAACTTGTCTCATGTTGGGGATTCGGTTATAGACATATCATATTCGAAGGAGACATTTTTACAGTTATCAATCTTCTTAACAATCAGGAAACAAATCGGAATATCAAAACAATATCTCATACGATCTTTTTGTGGAATAACTGCTCTGAAGAAATTGAATTTAGGCATAAAAAAGGACTGGAAATGGATGTGCAAATGTGTTATATAAGTCAGCTTTACAAAGTACTATTCATAGTTCATATATCATTTATGTTCATCCTATTTTTTTGTCCATACTTTCCTAAACATCTTAAAATAACTGATGCTAATTAATAATAAACTTTTAGCTGGCAAAAAAAAAAAACAAATTTGTCTAATTATCGCTTAATTTGTCTAATTATCGCTTAATTTGTCTAACTGATTTATGTATTTCTCAATTCTAAGAAAATAATATATAATATTATATCACATTATTTAAAGAATATAAAATAAGACTACATAACATAAATATATTTTTAAAATTTTCTTTGTGGAAATCATTATGTTGTTTGATTGTTGTACTTGACTCACATATTTACTTAGATATTTGTGATAGATGAATAACTATATTTTTATTATCAGTAAATAATATATATTTATTATATAATATAAGAAAAATAAAATTATTTAATTTTTAAACAACCTTGTCTCATGTTGGGGACTCGGTTATAGACATATCATATTCGAAGAAGATATGTTACAGTTATCAATCTTCTTAAAAGTAAAGAAACAAATTTGAATATCAAAACAATATCTCATACGATCTCTTCGTGGAATAACTGCTCTAAAGTAATTAAATTTAGGCATCAAAAAGGACTGGAAATAGATGTGCAGATATGTTATCTAAATCAGCTTTAAAAAGTACTATTCATAGTTCATATATCATTTATGTCAATCCTATTTTTTGTCCATCCTTTCTTAAATATCTTGAAATAATTGATGATAATTAATAAAATATTTTAAAAAATCAAATTTGTCTAATTATCGCTAAAATATTTTGTTAATATTGTCTAAGGAGCTTTCAAGTGATATTAGTTTAATTTTTGTTAGTTGTTTTGTTAATTTTTAGAGTTTTTTGTATTTAAGATTTTTTCCATATTAAGCTTATATTTTTTCACTGAATCGATATATATATATATATATATGTCATAAAAATTACCATCAAATCAGTTTTACTTATTTATTATTTTGTTTTTAATGAAAATACACCTTTAAATAATTTAATTTAAAATAAAATTATATATTAATTTGTTTTTTTAACAATTTGATTGATTTAATTAATTTGCTTTGGTGGATAACTTAAAAAGTTTTCATATGAATCGGGGAAAGCAATCTTATGTTGTTATATTATATTTATTTGTGTATCTAGAATCTATATATAATGCTAGTGTAATACAGAAAGAACATTATTTTTTGTAACTTCAAAAAGATACATTATTACAATTTGAAATTAATCAAAATTTAATAAAATGGTAATTAAATATTTGTAAATCTAATTGTTTTTTTAACTTGTTTAGTTGGATTCTCATGAAAAGAAATCGATAGGTTAAACAAATTTTTCAAAATTTGTTGTGTTATTGTTTTGTCTATAAATTACAAAATTTCTTGAATTGATATATTTAATTATTGCACCTTTAAATAATATTTTATTAAGACATTAAAGAACTATGTTTTGAGTTGTTTTGTCAAAATTGTACAAAAATCTATGCTTTTTCATATTTTTCACGAAAATTTATATGTTAAACTTACTTTTGCAAAATTCTTAACTTTGTCACGAAAACAAAAATCTATGATTTTTCATATTTGTCAATGTTCTCACACTTTCTAAGAATATATTAGCTTAGTCGCTTACTTATTTTTTTTTACAAAACAAAGTATCGGAGTCTTGAAAGTTGAATTCATATTATTGTAATTGTACATAAGAGTTTGTGATTACATACTTAGTGATTCTTGTATATGTGTTCAAGAAAGTTTCAATGACTTAGTGGTAACTGCCCTATATTTATGTCATAATAACCCGGGTTTGATCCTTTCCTTCGCATTGTTTTTTTATTTATTACGAAAAAATAAATGAGAAGACGTGGTAATTTCGGACTCTCTGGTTGATTTTTCTATCCTACGTGGACACCCTCTCCATGGCTTATATTTATTGAATTGATATATTTAATTATTGCACCCTTAAATAATATTTTATTAAGACATTAAAGAACTATGTTTTGAGTTGTTTTGTCAAAATTGTATAAAAATCTATGCTTTTCCATATTTGTCACGAAAATTTATATGTTAAACTTACTTTTACAAAATTCTTAACTTTGTCACGAAAACAAAATCTATGATTTTTCATATTTGTCAATGTTCTCACATTTTCAAAGAATATATTAGTTTAGTCACTTACTTATTTTTTTTTACAAAACAAAGTATCGGAGTCTTGAAAGTTGAATTCATATTATTGTAATTGTACATAAGAGTTTGTGATTACATACTTAGTGATTCTTGTATATGTGTTCAAGAAAGTTTCAATGGCTTAGTGGTAACTGCTCTATATTAATGTCATAATAACCCGGGTTCGATCCTTTCTTTCGCATTGTTTTTTCATTTTTTACGAAATGATAAATAAGATGACGTGATAATTTCGGGCTCTCTGATTGGTTGATTTTTCTATCCTACGTGGACACCTTCTCCATGACTTATATTTGTCTTTTAGTATAGTATAGACTATAGAGTAACTCTATTATAGAGTGAACCATTGGAGCAAATCCAACTCTATAATAGAGTTACTCTATTTTAGAGTGAAATATAGAGAAAATTATAGTGTGCCATTGGAGATGTCCTAACAAAACATATTATAAACTCATATGCAATATGATAATATACCTAGGAGTTCTAGGTTTGTGTTCGTAATCACTTGGAAATTTTCAAACAATCTAATTATGATTGGAGATTGATCTCAGGAGCACCCGTGATGATTTCATCAATAATAGTTAGTGAGATGAAACGAATGAGGAATGGATGATCAATTATCTTGTACATGCTTGAGCACCTAGCAACCTCAAAACGACTGACTTTCACAATGGAACCGGCTTTCAAAGATGACATGTAATGATTAGCACGTCCGGAGGGAATAAACCCATGAATCACGGAATCTGCAAATAATATTATTTAACAAAGAATCAGAAAATCAATTAAAAACAATTTTATTAAATAAGTGTGATAAATCAAAGATTAACTTACCTTTTCATCAAGGAAGAGAACCGTGATTCCCATAAACTCACTATCTTTCTTGAAGTTCAGGGAATTCCATAAGCGAGGAGGTTAGAGGTTATACTCTGCCTACTACGACTAACACAGAAAGACTCGAAGGTTGAGTGACGGATGCCGGGAATGCCGGTTTGAGAAACTGGAGAAGAAGGGAGACATTTTCTAGAAGATCGTTAAAGCTAAGATGAATCAATGAGTTTGGTGGAGATGCAGATTGGGTTCATCAAAGATGAGAATCATAAATATATGGTTTAAAGAAAGGCTACAAATCAGGAACATTTAAGATCAAGCGATTTAAGATGGGGAAATGAAGAGTTCACCGGTGGAAAAATAGATTACGAACAAACACACATCGCAACTTTGTAAC
Source organism: Brassica rapa (assembly GCF_000309985.2). Taxonomy (NCBI): domain Eukaryota; kingdom Viridiplantae; phylum Streptophyta; class Magnoliopsida; order Brassicales; family Brassicaceae; genus Brassica; species Brassica rapa. The sequence goes on from NC_024799.2 coordinate 13,328,289, forward strand.
TCAGACTTGTCTAAGACAATGATGAAAAAAACCCTAACTCATGTAAACGAAGACAGTTTACAATATAGAAAAACTATAATTGTTGTTTTTTTCATATAACGTGATGAATCTCATTTAAAAAATGAAACTCATAATACACTCGTAGGCCCGGCCCACAGAGAAAACCGAAGAAGCAAAGGTTTCCGACCTTCATAAATATATATTAGTTTCGGTCATCAATATACAAAGTATCCTTTAGTTTAGTGGTATAAATATTGGTGTTTATATCACAATAACCCCGGTTCGAGCCACAGGCTTGACACTTTTTCACACTTTTTAAAAGTAGGACCCACTTACCTGCTGACGTGGCAGCTTAGGAATGAGGCAACTGCCTCATTATATTATAGATTATTATCTAAATAGATTACGAACAGACACACATTGCAACTTTGTAACTCAGACTTGTCTAAGACAATGATGAAAAGAACCTTAACTCATGTAAACGAAGACAGTTTACAATATGGAAAAACTATAATTGTTGTTTTTTTCATATAACGTGATGAGCCTCATTTAAAAATGAAACTCATAATACACTCGTAGGCCCGACCCACAGAGAAAACCGAAGAAGCAAAGGTTTTGTGACCTTCATAAAATATATTTGTTTCGGCCATCAATGTACAAAATATCCTTTAGTTTAGTGGTATAAATATTGGTGTTTATATCTCAATAACTCCGGTTCGAACCACATGCTTAACATTTTTTCACATTTTTTAAAAGTGGGACCCACTTACCTGCTGACATGGCAGCTTAGGAACGAGGCAAGTGCCTCATTATATTATAGATTACTAGGGTCGGTCCGTCCTACGGGCGGGATATACTTTAATTGTGATCTATGATTATTAAATTTTGTACGATTTTATGATTTGTGTTTCAAGTTTGCATTTGCAAGAAATGTATATGATAATGATTTTTGTCTTTTAGAATGTTTTATGTGAGGAGAAATTATATGGGGCAATTTTCAATAATAGCACCTTTTGAAGTTTATGTCTCAAAAATAGCACTAGAAGGAAAAAATCACAAAAATGACATTCATTAAAGGATAAAATATCCCTAATACCCTTGGTTTAAAATTAAATAAACAAACAAAAATAAATAGAATAAAAATAAAAAAAATAAAAAAAGAATTTTTTTTTATAGTTTCAGATTATAGTTTTCAGATTCGAAATTTTTATAATTTTTTTTTGAAATTTTTTTTTTCGAATTTTTCTTTTCAAATTTTCTTTTTATAATTTAAAAATACTTTTTGAAACTGTTTTTAAAATTTTTTATTTTTTATTTTAGTATTTATTTTTTATAAAATTTTAAACTCTAATTCCAAAACCCACCCCTTAACTCTAAACCCTAATGTTTGGATTAATTAACCCAAGGGGTATAAGTGTATATTTACCTCTTTAATGAAACCTATTTTTGTGACTTTGAGCCTTGAGTGCTACTTTGGGAACAAAAACTTGGTTTGGTGCTATCCTAGTCTTTTTCTCAATTATATGTGATAAGATATATTTTGCTTGTTTACGATTGTTGTTTATATGATATGTCAGTTTGCTATATATATCATTTATATCATGTGTTTGTTTATTACTTTTTTATAGGGATATTATGTCAAATAACATTTTTTAAGTTTTTGTCACAAAATAGCCTTTCATAAAAAAAATTACCAAAATAGTTTTTTTTTTTATTTTGAAAATTTTAATATTTATTTTTTATTTTTAAAAATTTGAAATCATATCCTCAAATTTCCACCCATTAATTCTAAAACTAAGTCTAGATTAGTTAAACTTATGGTATAAATGTATTTTGCCCTTTAATAAAAATTTTGGCCATTATTTTCCGTTAGGGCTGTTTTTATATCAAAATTTTTTTTAAAAAACTATCTTAGGGAGTTTTCTTTCTTATATGTTATTTAATGTATACTATATTTTATATAATATATTTTATTAAAATTATAATAGGTAAAGCTAATATCAAATAATCACTGTTTATAGTAAAACTAAATTATCTCTTATTTAAAAAATATATTTCATACCAAATAAAAAAAAACTTTCTAAAACACTGTTTATGAGCTTATTGGGTTTTACAGTTTGATAGTGCCACATGAGATACGCCGCTTCTTCATTTATTTGAACCGTTTGTAATTTTAAATTGGTTTAGACCATTAAACAAAACTAAAAAAAAGGACCAAAAATACAAAACTAAACCTAATCTAAAAGCCGTCGTCTTCTTGTTGAACTCTCCACCGCTGGCAAACTTGAGCGTCCTGCCTCCTCCTCCGCCTTTTCATCCCGCCTCTTCCGCCGTCTGCTCGTCCAGCTTCCTCCACCTCGCTTCCTCCACCTCGTGAAGCTTCTTCACCGTCCTCCTCCATCAAGCTTCTCTGCGTCCTCCAACTTTCTTTACCAAGACAAAAACAAATCGAAATCAAAACTCATACACAGAGAGAGAGAGAGAGAGAGAGAGAGAGAGAGAGAGAGAGAGAGAGAGAGAGAGAGAGAGAGAGAGAGAGAGAGAGAGAGAGAGAGAGAGAGAGAGAGAGAGAGAGAGAGAGAGAGAGAGAGAGAGAGAGAGATGTAACCGTGACAGAGCGAGGCACAGGAGAGAGAGATCCGGCGTGGCAGAGAGGAGATCGGGGGTGGTGACTCTCGCTTTCTCTACCGCTCAGTCTCCGTCAGTCTTTTCTCCTGCTCTTTCCCATTTTTCTTTATCAAAGCTCTTTCCCATCTTCTGATTTGTTAACAGACGTTCTAGGGTTAGAGGCCTATCGATATATTCGGGCTGGATAACACGCACAATCACACAAAGCCCATTCACACAAACCATGATAGTAATTGATACGGTACGTTTATAAAAGTGGACACGTGTCGCCGTTAAAAAGAACGACTTGATGACATGTCCTAATAAGGAGAGAGGCACATTTCTTTATATATATAGATTATTATCTAAATCTCTTAAGACATGAAAAATGTTTAGAAACAAAAAGTATAGATTTTTTGTTGCGAAAAGGGGATACAAATTCAATCTTTTTTATGCCTTGACAAAACAATGACAAGTCAAACACCGAATTACAAGATTAATGGATGTGATTCACGCAATATGGTTAAAAACGAAAAGAGACTTGTAACAACTGTTACTAGTTATTTAAGACGCAAGTTTTGAATCTTCCAATCTGGATGATATCGATGAAGCATTAGTCAATGTAACTATAACCATCACATATTCGATTAACAAAGATCTTATCTTTCCTGTTATAGAATGGAGACTCAAATTTGCCTTATTTGCGATACATCTAGAAAACACTCTATGACTTGATGGGATGACATATCTTTTCTATCAGAAGTTTTTGGATATAGTGAAGACAGATTTAACCTATATGGTTAGTAAATTACTTTTCAATGGTGTAATGAGTGAGAGTTTAAATGATACAAATATTTGTCTCATTTCAAAGAAAGAGAAGCCTCCCGATATGAGAACAATTTAATCCATAGCCTGAGCTTATAATGAGACTTAAGAGACATCAAAAGCATACTAGTAAACCAGTAAACTCCATAAATAAAGTAAATAAGAATGCTCACAGCGCTTATCAAAACATCAAAAACAACCAAACCAGAAAAAACCAAAAGCTCAAATGCCTTCACTTCTTGTACGGATTGATCCATAATCTTCAGATTATCCTAGCTGTGAAGAGATCGTAAATCATACCTAGGGGATCCTGAGATTGAATGAGGGATGACCAATACAATCGTGAGCCGATTCGATTCAAGGATCTCCACGAATCCCACCACCTTTTAGTTCTGATATTTCCATTTGTCCAAAAATTCCTCAACGACATGAAAGAATCCTCCTTTGGATATCGTAACTTCCCTTAACCTTCATACCAATGAAGATCTTCCATATTCTCATGTCGATCCTTCCTAATCCATTGATTCCCCCGATTCCACCACCGATAGCCCATCGAACCCTAGTTCGAGATCGCCGTCAACGTCACCATCAGAGAGTTTTTTTTTTCTCGTGAGTTTTAGATAACACTGTAATTTGAAACCCCTATATATTGCAAGTAGTGCATATCTATATATCTATATATATATATATATAAATATGTTTGCTTCACTTCTGTGAAGCCACGTCAGCGCCAGGTCAGAAAGTCGAGCTCTCTGAATGCGACACCTGTCCCTGTCTTCAAAACTCAGCGTTTTACTTATGTTAGAAGCTATTGGTAACACGTGTCGGTCTGAAATATCAAATTGTTCTTTCATCGATGATGTTATTGTTATTGATGGGCTTTCATACCAAGAATTGCTTTAGACTTAAAAATATAGGCCGTGGGCTTCTAATACAAGGTTTGAGCTAAAGAGTATTGGTTAAGTGGGTGATTAGAGACTATCTTCATCTTCAAGACTATCGAAGAACGGCCGTCTAGGGTTAACAATGGATCTCCAGCTGGGTTACGAGGGTTGGAAACCCGGGAAATCTCTGGTGGAAACCGCCTTCGGTGCCGGTTCGTGTGGCTTCTTACTTGCTTTCCAAAATCGGAAACGTTACAGATCTCATATGCATTCAGTCATTCTCATTAATCTCCAAATTAACATTCATTGAATCCTATTTTCTCACAGTCGGTGAATCTGCAATTATAAATAGGTTAGTTTTTTTCCAGAAATTCACAATTTCATTCCTCACAATCATAATAACACAAAAACCTTACAAACACAATCGACATGGAGCTGAGATCAATTGAAGAAACATTTTCGTCTCTGCAAGTCATGCCATCGAAGGTACACAGGTTCTTCTTAGAAGATCAGTATAGGGATAGATTTTTTTTAGGAAAAAAACGTTTTAAAATTTTGTAAGGTGATATATTTCTCTATACAAAAACAGAGATGGTAAAGCTTGAAAGGGAAAAAAAGAAAAAAAGGTTAAGAATAAAATCTATACTATATTAAAAGGGATATATGAGGAGTAGGGAGGCTGTCCACGTCCTCAATTAAAATCAGCCAATCAGAAGATTTCTTTTTGACATATCATCTCGGCTGTGGATTGTTGGGCTACGATTTTTTTTAAGACAGAATGTTAATGTTATTGGCCCAGTAAGCCCATCTTCCTTGCTTTCGCCTTCTTCTTCACGCCTTCTTCTTCACGCCTTTCGCGATCTGAGAGCGGAGTGATTCGACGTTTCCCTTTCTCATTTCTCCAGACCCCGATTTGCTAGATCGAATCGTGAGACCCTTTTCTCTTCCTCTCTTTGTTTCTGTTTCACGATGATCCTCCTCAGCACCTCAATCGACATGATGACATCAAATCTAATGACTTCCTCGAAATCCCATGACAAGGAAAAGACTGTTGCTCCTCGGAAGAATCGGTAATACCTCCCATGTCCTTTTTCATCAATCTGTATATTAACTTACATTTCTTTTCTAAAGGGAGGACATATCAGAAGCAAAAGTATAGAGACCGTTCAAAGGAGGGAGAATGAAACAAGGCGGAGTGATAGAGCAGAAATCAAACATGTTGAGATGGATTCCGCCTGGATCTCCAGGATTAGGCGGCGTTGAGGTTAAGAACGAGAAACATATGCGCCAGGTGGCTCTTCAACGAGACGAGATTGAATAAGACGTGTTCAGCAGGAGCGGGAACATGGCGTCTCACTGACCACGAAAGAGGACGAAAACCTTGCAGGACCATCTGGATGCAAGTCACCAAGTGTTCGACGAATTGCCTCACACACAATTTTACCAACAACTTTATCGTCTTAGCCTCTCACCAGGAATATCTACGGTTCGTTCAGGTTATTTTTCCTAATTTGCTAATCAGCTTTTGTTTAAAATATGTATATAAATCTACAAAATGATGCTCAGGAAACAATGTTGGAGATTTCAGTTACATACGGAGATGTCCTGAAGCAAACATGTAAATAAATTTAGAATTCGTTTTATAAGTTAGTTCAAAGCTTCTCATATCACTACTTCTTCTCAGCTTTTAGAAGTCAACATTTATTTGTTCTCGAGGTTTCCGTTTTTTTTTTTTAACTTTTGACGAAAAACTTACTTTGTAGCTCATCTTATAAAGCGGCAGATGCAAATGACTCTCTTACCAAATTTGAATACATCTTCAGCTGCGGTCTCTTTGATTGTGTGGAAGAAAGCATTGGTTTGTTTATGTATATACAAACGGTAATGTTTACACCTCCAATATATCCTAATAAAGTCTTGTGAATTTTTAATCTGCAACTGCTTATGTTCCAGATCTAGGTTCTACTACATTAAGTAAGTTCTGTTTTTCAACAAATATATGACTTCCACTTTGTCAACTACACCACTTTCGCTGGTCTTACCCTCATTTCAATATCATTTCTTTACCTTGCAAATGCCATTAAACATTGTGAATATGAATCTTGGTTTAGGTTTCAGGCATAAAATCAGGGTGTAATGTCCATTCACCATCATCTTTTAAAATAATTGTATATTAATATTGTGTTATAGAGTTTGGCACAACGAAGGGAATTTCATGGTTTATCTGCTTATCTTTCAGAGAAATGTTTGGTGTCTCAGTTTATGAACATGAAGGTTGCTGGCAAGTAGAGGATGCCATGAGGCTTGCAAGGGGGAGGTGTCAAACTGAGGACCTCACCTAGATGATTAACTTAATCTTACCGATGCTATGGTGGCATACCAAACTGCCGCAAAAGCAGCGGCTCAGATTCAGAGCGTTTCGGGATAATGCGATGAAGGCGGCATGGCACAGTCAAAGGTTATCCAGTTTGCCAACATCGAAGAAGAGGCTAAGAGCATATGATGAAGATCTATAATGCTTTCTGCAAATATATGTATAGTAATGTCAAAGCTTCTATCTGGATTCACTGTCGGTTCCAGACATGGAAAATTCAAAGAGAGTTCTTCAAAATGTGGGGTCAGCAAGTTAGGATCCAAGTATGTAGTGATATAAGAAGCGCTAATGCAACCAACAAGGCAATGAAATCGCGGCGGTTGACGTGTGTCAAAGTGGATTATAGAGAGGTGGAGATACAGAGGCATTGATGATCGATTTATGATGGGGTAGAGGATTGTGTTTAAGAAGAGTAGATCTCGCTAAAGTTGAAGCCATTGTCGAGACTTGGAAAGGTGTAAAAATCTTTCCCAAAAATATCTATCATCAATTAGACCCTTCATATCATATAATCATGACGTTCATTACTCTTCACGATTACCAATTGTAAACATTTTTCTATATTTAAAATAATAGATATTGAGCAACGAAAGATCTTCTCAATTAGATACACAGAAACTCTGAGTGAGCTTAGCAGTTGGTGCATTTTCAGATTTTTTTTGTTGATTTTCAGATCAATGACAGAAATTCATGATATACTATGTATAAGTTGCAGTAAACAAATTGTTTGGATATTAATCCTCAAACACTAAGATACTAGCACTACATCGACACGAAAGGAAACTCTTATGTTAAAGCAGCTTCGACAGCCACTTCAAAATTAAGAAGTAAGCATGGATACAAGCTTTTGTGATATGGGATCTTCTCCCAACAAAGAATTTTTAAAACACTCATTTCGTCTTCAAACTCATACAGAATCTAAGATAGAGCCTCAAATTATTGTTTAGTAGTAATATTGAATCTTATTCCTCATGTGAAATGTCTCAAATTCTTTGGTATACGTCTTCTCTTAAACATGCATTCATAATTGGTTGATGAATGTTGATAAGTATTGTTTAAAATGCTTGAAATGATATTATTATTATTATTATTATTATTATCACTACTAATATTGTGGAACTATAGATTATTGGGGAGAAATGCGAGTAGATGTTAATTATGTCCAAATTAGAAAGCCTAATAATCCTAACCAAATCCCGAAACAACTCAACATGGTGGAGTGGTTTCTTTGGATACATAAAGCGTGATTGGTTTTAGGCGGCAACATACTATAAGGAGTGAATTAAATGGTGGTCGTCAAACTAAGACTTCCGAGACACCCTGAGATATGGTGTTACCAATTTTCAATCTTTTATGAATTACACCACTTTAGATAGTTTAGCTCTTATAAATTAGAATGACTTGGTAAAATTGTCCCGTAAAAATGTCTCGATAGCCTATTTCCTGATATTTTTATGTATTGGTAACCCATATAACATTCACTGAGTACTTCTAAAAAGTTGAAAATCAATCTATCGCTTAATGATAATAACAATTAATCTATCAGCTTAAAGTTTGGTTAGGATTATGTAATTTTCTATCACGATTGCAAATTTATCAACCAAAAGACAAGAACGGGACAGTGGTCAGGAATCAGGATAATAATACCACTGTATTATCAAAAGATAATAATAATGATAAACCCATTTGTCCAAAAAAAAAATAATGATAAACCCATGGTAGCACAATAAACGTCATGTAGCTAATTTCTTAGAGCACATCTTGATATCAAAGACAAGAAATCATAAGGATCATTCCAAAAATATATAAAAGAGCATGTAATCTACATGTTGATTATTCACAATACACTCAAATAAATAATATCTAACAACCAATTGTCACACACACATTGGAGTTGATACAAACAATATGAACACCACAATTCACAATAGACTATTTTTTTGTTTTCGGACAATCGCAATAGACTACATATATCATAATAATTGAATCAATAAATATTAAGCAACCAATACAGATATATAACATAAAAAAATAATAAGAAAATTTAAAACAATAAAAATAATAATAAAAATATCAATAACAAAAAAAAAACTTTTTCAGTTGGTTTAGCTTGGAGGTAGGTGTATTAAATTATCGCGAGAAATTAGTCATTGTAACAATATTAAAATCTACTACTCTTAGAAAAAAATATTATTTATTCTTATTTTAAATTTTCTTCAACTATATCAGATTGAAATAGAAAAATATAAATAATTACATTTTCCATAATTTTCTAATTAATAATTTTTGTTCTCCAGAAAAAAAAATGTTAGTGGTCTTTTCAACTCAAACCCATAAAATTTAATAAAATTTAAAATATAATTTTAGAATAAAAATAAATTATATTTATTATTTTCAATATAAACAAATTTTAGATAGTTTATAAAATTTAAATATATTTTAATATAAAATAGTTTTAGAGTAAACTCATTCATCCGCCCGTAGGGCGGACCATCCCCTAGTAGTTGTTAAAGAGAGAGAAAGACATAATCTTAGTTGTTTTCGAGTGAGGGGTGTGGAAGTAGAAAGCTGAATGGGTGAGTTAAGATTTTAGTTCTAGATGAGAGAGTAATTGGAAGTTCTAAGATGCAGAAAATTCAGAGAAAGCTATAGAAGCGTGGAGATGAAAAAATATTTATTGAATAGCAAACGACAGAGAAGTCACAGCTGTGCACAAGTTAGTTCTTCTAATTTTTGTTGTTACTATGTTTAACCAAGAAATACACAAAAAGAAAGCAAAACGGACGATTATATAATGAAACAACTGAAAATCAGATTAAGCTTTCTAGGCTGCGTTATGCATCAAAAAGAAGTTGAATGTCAATCAACAACTCAGAGCCCAGTGCATATTCATCACCTTCGCTTTTTTTTTTTTTTTGATCAAATTCATCACCTTTTCTAATTAGGATTATTAACATGAAAACAAATGTGTAAAAAAATAATAAGGATCCTCAAGAGTAAAAATGCTTACAGCGTTTCATCAATAAAAATCAGGTCTCAAAGATTTCATGCCATCATTGGATCCTTATAGAAACATGCAAAAAAAAAAGAAAAAAGAACAAATAGATATAAAATCTAGCAGGAGATTATTGGCTACGCATGATTCACATAGGCAAAGCGACTCAACGCCCCTGCTAAAATTTATCGCCTCTCAATCTAAGAAGCTATCAAAAACTCTACAGTATAATCAATCTTAAAAGCGAATCTAATCAAGGAAAAAAAGATTATAAACATATATAAAAAAAAGAGTAAATTACAGAGCGAGAATCAGCTGGAAGTGTTTCTTATGTATACATTGGGATATGATGGAGCTAGGGTTTTGTGGCCGTAAATAGGCCTTGCTTCTAAGTCATAGATTAATGGGTCTTTTAATTCACTATTGGGCTGCCTCAAAGAAAACCCATAACCTTTGTATAAGTCCAGTTAGATTTTTTTCCTTCATGTCTGTGTTTCTATCGTCAAACAAAACAATAATATAATTCAACAGGATAGGATAGTGCATCACATGGGGGAAGAGAAGGACTAATAGTATATATTTTTTTGTTCAAAGGACTAATAGTATAAAAATACGATTCGTTGCTTTCCCTTTTGTTAACAAAAAAAAAAAAATCCTTTTTCCTCTCCACATCTTTTTATATTTGGATCTTTATTTAATCTACTTATTACTAATTTAACATTTATATCTACTGATTAGGCTGTTAAAACAGTGCTTCCTTCTAATGTCTCTATCTAGGCATGTTCATTCCGGATTCCTGTTTGATTTCGGTTAATTTTTTTTAGTTTTTTTTGGTATTTTGGTTTATAAAAATTAACTACCATATTGGATTCATATTTAATTTGGTTTGTTTCGGTTTATATACTATCAGTTTTCGGTTTATTTGGTTTTATACAAAAACAATATAACTATATTTATCCTAGATAAAAATTAGTTTATATGATTAGAAATCAGATTCATTTAAACATAAATATATATTCCTTACACTAACTTTAAAATATAATATTTTTTATTTTATAAATATATTTCTAGAACAAATATTTACCAATAAAAATCATGTTTTATTTAATTTGATGAAAATGAGAAAAACAAACAATTTTAAACTTAAAACAAAATACCAAATTAGTAGAATGGCTAAGTCGGTTGAGAAAAATAGAAAACATAGTTATGCAACAATAGATCTAAATAATCAAAACAAAGACTTGCATGTATACCTTTGCTCTCTATACATAAAAATATGAATTGTCAAAGACTAACCTCAACTTTAAAATTGTCCTTACTTTATTTTCGGCAAGAACTGATGTAATGCCACTTCAAAAAAAAAGAATACTTAACTAATTATCAAAATATCATAGTTTATTTAGACTTTTAAAAAAGTACATAATTTAACTACTATTTATATTTTTAACTAATAAAAATTAAAATAATTATTTATTCAAACTATTTCAATTATTTTTGAATATGCATCCCGCCCGTAGGACGGGCCGGCCCTAGTAGTTAACATATAGAACACATATATTATCTATTAGCCATGTTTAAAAATTCGCTAGGCGTTACGCGTTCGGTTGATCTGAGCCTAGCGTCGAATCAATTATTCGGGGATTACACGGAGATTAATGGGGAGTAATTATAGAACTATTATACTTACATTTACTAATCTATAAGTTTACTTCCAATTATTGTCCAAACATATCACTTGGTTCAGTGGTTAAATGGGTTAATGATAAGAAAACAGGTCACCAGTTCAAATCCCCACATAGGGGAGATTTTTATTTTTGTATTTTAACTTAAATGAGGGACAAAATGGACAATTCCTATCCTCATCTTCTCCACCTACGGGTTCTGTAACCTTAGTTTGGCCGACGGCTATTTTCAAACAAGTTTTATGTTATGTTTTTACGTTTCTTTTTAATGATTTACGCTCCATTATTCTAAATCTATCATTCAAGCTTTGATTTCAATTTAATAATGAACAAAAATCTGAGTTTTTTTTTTAAATTCCGAGTTTTGAACCGATTTCACCATAATCGCGGTGGCACCACCCCGCCTACCGTTTTTCTGGCGAGTTCTCGGGTCTAGGCGCTGCGTTTTAGAACATGGTCTATTAGTAGATTATGTATATAGTAAATAAGACTATTAAAACTATTTAGATGATTATTTTCTATAATTTTAAGAATATTTATCATTTTTCCAAAATGATTCCTTAACTTTCATGGTTATTGTGTGAATCATAAAGTTATAGTAAGAAGAATCTATAAAAAAAACTTACTTCTGGTAAACTGTTTATGTAATATTCTTCCTTAATGACATTCATTGTATTAAATCATTGGTTTTACTATCAAATATTTTATTTGGATATGGTTTTATTAATAAAACTTAACATTTGCCAAAGTATTACTATGTGTAACATAGTATTACTACTACCTTGAAGATTACCAAGAATTACTAAATGTAATTAGAATATTTAATTTATGTATATAATGGATGCACGTTTTACATGAGTATTTTTTAAATTATTATTTTAACATGTGCTATGATACATGTTTTACATGCGTACATTTTATATTATTATTTTAATATGAGCAAAAATTTTTTTTTTATGAAACATAAAACATTTTTAAAATCTAAAATAAGAAGATACAAATGTTTTAATACTTTTTAATTATTTGTAAATGATGGAAGGTGTAATGTGATATATTACCTCAACATAATATTTACTGACAAACAAAATGTGTTTGTAAAAGAAAAAACAAGACTTTTAAAATTTAATCCGACATTTTATAAAAAAAAATTAATATGAGCATTTTATTCAAATGAAACATGCTCAAATTGAGTGTATAATTAAATATTAACATATATTTAAATATTTTTCTTTATTTAATCTGATCTGATTACAAAACTGTCTGTGTTCATTTCGTATTCTCTTCAGTTTGCCTCTGCCATAAACTTGATATCACACTACTCCGCTTAAACCTCCGGTTATTGCTGATATGATTCCTTGTCGATGAAGATCGGTCGACCCAGTTCTTGTCTTCCTCAACTCACTTCTGTTCTAGACCAGACTGTGAAATTCGCCAGAATAAATTGAATACAACAAACAAAACTAACATTAATAGAGATAGAACCTCATCACTAATGCACTGAGAAAGACAGAGGAGCATGCTTACCTTCTGTACAAGAGCGTCAACATTGTCCTTTTGCTCGAGTATTACCGGCATTGCCAACAAGTTATGGTTCGACAACTCGCCTCCCTGTTATTAAAGACATCAGAAATCCTATAGAAACTAATAATATTTGATTCCTTTGTAGCTAACTGAAACTTAAAGGAAATCTAACCTTAGACCTCAAAGTATTACTTGAACAAAGTGATACCATAAGGTAATATCCCATCAAGTTAGACAAAATGGATAGGGCAAACCCACAACCAGTCGTTACAAGGTAGAAATACTGACCAATTTTCTTATGCGAGAAAGGTGATCCCCTGACATCACAAGCTGCAAAACGAAAGCAAACAATACAACGCTTAGTAGCAATATCCGCTTACAATCATTTGAATAAGATCTTCAAAAAAAATATTGAAAAGACCTACGTCTTGAGCTATCTGAGTCATAACATCCGTAAAACATGAAGCTAACTCTTCTTTTGACGGATTGTCCAAAAAATTTAGCCTCTTTAACAATGATCTTCAGATAGAGTCGTCGGCTTTTGGGCACTTGTGCCATCGTCTTTTAATTGAAATGTCAAGTGAAATCCTCCAAATTGATACAATTTATACCTAAACCTCTTCAAAAGGCACATAAAGGATCTTTGATGGAGAAGAATGGTCTTGGAGCTCTTAACGAGAAAAAGAAGACTAGGTCTTCCACTGCTTTCACTTCCTTGGATAATCCCCTTCCACTGCAATTGTCTCCTTCGATTGGAGAGCTTGTGATGTTCAGATTGATCGAAGAGCTTCCATCAGAGAGCTTGTGATGGCTAGCCTCTGTGTCCTGCATCTCTGTCTCGGAATCAAAATTCGCAAGCAAACTGAGGAGAATCGAAGAGAAATCGGTGTATAACACGGCATATACAATGCTTATCGGGAAACAAAATAGAGATAATCAAAACAAAATTGGTCAATGATATGCCAAGTAAAAGCTTGCCGTGAAGACCTCGGTCGCAAATAAATACTGAGCTAGTTCCATGGACTTTGCAGATTTCATTCCCTTTGATTGCGGAAAAAAATGGAAGAGTCGATGGGAATACGACGAAGAGAAAAAGGTGTATATTAACATCCCACATCGTGGATATGTTGTATCCTTGGGCAATATATATGTGATGTGGCAATCTTCTGCTCTTGAGCTAGCTTTTGGGTGTGAGTTAGTCTCATCACTAATATATATATATATATATATATATATATGTGGGTATTCATACATATATATATTGTCCAAAGATCATGTTATTACACGATATGGGATAATTTAATAGCCCCTCTTGAGATGTGGACAGGAAACGGTCGAGTGGAAATAGTCCAATTCCAACATCTCGGAAATACCACAGGAAAATGAGCCATTTTTACAAGCTACATAGATATGAAACTGTTTATATGGGAAACCATCTGCTGGACTTAACCATGGACTCTGATACCATATTAGTGATGGACCTAACTCACACCCAAAAGCTAGCTCAAGAGTGAAAATTGTCCATACACATATATATTGCTCAAAAATCATGTTATTACACGATGTGGGACATCTAATAGCGTAGGATCCAAGTTTATGATTATTTCTTTTGTTTAAATTAAATTTATGAAAAAATATATTTTTAATTTTTATATGGGTGGGTAACCTAAGTAAGAAGTCGTTGGGTTAGTAATAATGAAAATTCATTAAGGGTTCTAAAGTCTTTACCCACCTTGGACCCATGTTTTCTATTTAAAAATATATAAATAATAAGTAATATTTTAATAAGGGGAGAAAAAAGATTTTTTTCAAGAGAGAGAGAGATATTTCGAATTAATCTCCACAAGTAACACATATCAAAAATAGTTTTAAATAGGTTTCTAATAAATCAGTAAATCAGATACTTTTTTTCTTCTGTTTCCACTTTTTTTTTTATAATTTAAACTAGGATAAGGCTTGTGCCTTGCACTGCAGGATGAATTATTTATTAAAAGACGTATGTTTTCATATTGCATAATCTGATTATTTCTGAATACATGTGTTTTTGTGGTCAAAATATATTTGGTATTGATGTTTTTTTTAATATAGAGTAATTAACTAATTATAAATATTTGATACACATAGAAAAAGTATAGAAGCCCAAATCAAACAATTTAAATGTGATATCATTGATACTCTCCTATAATCATAAATTAAGAGCTGTTAAGAAATTTGATGGTATTTATAAGGGAAAATTCAACAGTATATATATAGTAGACATAAGTAGGTTTTCGGATTGTTTGAAAATTTAAAATAATTAGTATTAATTACCTAGAAATCATATTTTAGCGTGATACATTGAGTCAATATTTATGTAAATTTTCAATAACTACCATAAACATATTTGGAAAGTTTTTTTCAATGGTCGGAATTATAGACTTGGTGACAAAGTATATTTTTATCTTAAATTAAACTTGCTATATAGAGCTTCTTCAAAAAAATTATCAAGCTTAAAAATTTGGTGGAAGCATTAACTTGGTGAAAAAGTTTCTTATTTATTTAAACATCCTGGTATAAGAACAATTAATTTAAATTTACCAAAAGAGTTTGATTCTAAAATTGTTTATCACAAAAATTTGGTTCAAATTTTAGGATTATTGTCTAACGTTAATAATACCAGCCGTGTACGATCTCTTTCGGCTTAATTAATTAAAAAGAACATTTAAGCGACCTTAATTATAGATAGTTCAAAATAAGTAGTTGTTTTCTAATTATATAGCTTACAAAACTTGAGTATATATTAGAAATTGATTCTTGATAATATGATAGACTATGTCTCTTCTGAGTATATATTGTGTCTCTTCGAAGCATATAATAGTCTGCAGCAACACAGAATAACAATTACACAAATGAATTAGAGATTCTCACATCAACAAAGTTTTGGACCTACTAACAATGAACATTTGAAATACAATTTTGGTTACCGCTCATTTGTGAATTATTGTTTTTTTTTTTGTTATGAAAATTACAATTTTGTTAAACTCCAAGGTTGTGAAATGTTGCGGACAATGTACTGACGACGAAACAAAACTTTCAATTGTGTTGCTTTGCTTTCTTCTCGATAATAGTGTTATCCGGTGTTGCTCTGTCTTTAATTTTTTTAATTCATTATACGCTTTGTTAATTTGTGCTATTTTTCTATATGGTTTAGGTGAACAAAATAATAAACAAACGTCAAGAATTTTATATTTAACAGTTAGCAAACGCTCAAGTGGTTATTATAATACCATAAATAAAATAGTTTAAATATTTACTAAGTGGTTACACAGAGTACTAAGTTAATAATCATATCGCCGAGTATTAAGTTTATTATATGCATTTATGTTTGTGTTAGTATTAGTTTTCCTAGCAATTGAATTTTGAACTTATTAATTTTTTAATTGATTCTTATGCTGTCACATAAGCCAAATTGATATCTTAATTAAATAATACTTAAACAAATATTTTTTTAATTAATACAAATTTAAAATTATACTTTTTTAAATAATTCTCTATTAATATATCGGAGATTCTGACACAAAATCCTATAAGAGCCTGTTGTTGGAGGTGGCCTTATGCATAGCTATTTACTATATTTGTAATTCTTCTAACAATGCAGAAAAATTCTTCATCGCTCATAACAACTTCTATTCTTGAATCGTTTTGACTAAAGCCTTGTACGTTAACTATTCTCTATATAAATACACATTGTTTCGGATGTTATTTCCTATCATAAACTAGAAGATAAAATAAAAAGCAGAGAAAACAAGAATGGTTGCAAATTTAAGGAACAATGCATTCTTGTCTTCTTTTATGTTTCTTTTCTTAATCGGTTCCTCGCACGCGATCACAAGTTCAGAGATGAGCACCATCTGTGACAAAACTTTGGATCCATCTTTCTGTCTTGACTTTCTCAATTCAGAATTTTCATCTCCTAATCTTGAAGCCTTGGCGAAAGCCACACTTGATGCTACACAAGCAAAAGCAACACAAACATTTAAAAGACTCCAATCTATTATCGATGGAGGTGTCGACCCCCGATCCAAACTAGCTTACAGATCATGCTTAGATGAATACGAGAACACCATTGGAAACCTCGAGGAAGCTTTTGAGCATTTAGCTTCTGGCGAGGGTGAGGGGCTGAAAACTAAAGTTTCTGCTGCATTGGATGGAGCTGATACATGTCTAGATTATGTGAAGAGATTGAGATCTGTAGATGATTCTGTTTTGAATAATAGTAAGGGAATTAAGAATCTTTGTGGTATTACTCTTGTCATCTCTAACATCCTACCACGTAGATATTAATTTGAAACCATCATCATGTGTTTGACTGATTAAGTTGTATTATTGGTAAGATGATAATTACATTATTATATACTGAATATATTATAATAAAGTAAGCAAATGTTTTTTATTTTCAACATTATCATTTCGTCCATGCGCTGATTGGATCAATAAAGACCCATCTTAGCATAAATGGTGACTACAACTAGATAGGGTGGGTAACATTGATTATCCTAGTTTTTGAAACTATATTTGATCCGATTTGTTTCGTTCATATTATCAATTTTGTGATCTTATTCGATACTTAGCCATTCAGATATACAGAAATAAATATTTTTAGTCGGATATCCACTTCAAACCTTATAAATAAAATATTAAAAAGAAAAAATAAAAATCCAAAAGTAATATAAAATAATAATAATACTGTATTACAAAAGTAAAAAAAAAATTTACCTTTCAAAAACTCTAATAACTAAACAACTATTTTAAAGATTTTTTAAAAACATTTTCCATCAAAGATTATAATCATGATATTTATCTAAATTATAAATTATATAATTTATCTAATTTCTAGTATCCATGATAATTGATATATTAAATTCTGTTTTTTTTTTTTACTATTTCATTTTGGGGGTGTAGTTTTAGATCAAAATCTTCTCACTAGTAATAGCAATCATTAAGCAACTTGAGTTTGAAATCAAGAATTTTTGTAGCTGTGGATTGAAAAAAATCTCGTCGGCATCAAAAGCATTAGTAACATTCATAACTTCTAAAACATCAACAAACCAACAATAACGAATAAATATAATATATTATCAACAATTTAGATCTTAGATCCTGTGACAAGAAAATATTACAAACCATTATCCATGTATTCTTGCACACAAACAAATCGAGCATAACATACAAAAGACGATGCATCATTAGATTAGAAAATCTAACACTTTCTTTGGATATTCAAACAACAGCGTACATGTTAAACGCATATCACTAACTGATAAGAATTTGAATTAGCATCATGTTACAAAATAACATAATATAAAACTAGACACAAAATAAAACATATGTTATGATACAGATAATTAAGGGGGACTTGCCAAAAATTACTTAAAACTTGATTTTAATTGATAAAGTATACCCCAAATACAATCATGTTAAACACATATCACTAACTGATAAGAATTTGAATTAGCATCATGTTACAAAATAACATAATATAAAATTAAACACAAAATAAAAAATATGTTATGGTACAAATAATTAAGGGGGATTTGCCAAAAATTACCTAAAACTTGATTTTAATTGCTAAAGTATACCCCAAATATACAATCAAATGTAAAACTAATATAAAAAGGTTGTGAAATTACAATTATCTCCTTATGATCAAAAACAATAAACATGTAATCACTTTTATGATTTTAACCCTGCAAAATCTCCTGTTTCCATTATAACCCTGCATAGTTTCTAAGATCTAAACCTACAAGAAAGAGAAGAACAGTTAAAACCCAGTAACGAAGGGTTGCTATCACTATCCCTCAAATCTACGGCGAGTCTCTGACCAAATAAGACTAAGAAAATGATGTGAACCAAAAGAGTTACAAGGATGGTGGTACTCATTGATTCATGAGGTACGTCTAACTTAAAATCTACGCAATTGGTGAACAAGAAGATATTGCAAGTGACCAGTACTACAAGGTTCGGGTTAGCCATCATTAATGGACAAGTCATTGAAGGATCCGAGAAGTGTAACATAGTTTATTTTCCATACAAGGCATGGAGATTATCGAGGAATTTTTGTTGTTCGAATTGGAAACAACCGGTGATGTGGTTCTTGGTTATTCATGGCTCAAGACCTTGGGTGAAACACATATAAGTTGGGGGCTTCACACCTTAAGTTATCAGAATGATCAACAGAGAGTGAGAATTGTCAGAGACCATACCCTGATGTGAAACAAAATATCTTTAAGGTATATGGAGAAATCGAGAGAGAAGAAATAGTCTATTTACTTGAAGGACTATTTTATGGTAACATTTCAGAACAGAGTATCGTTCTTAGCAGAGCTCTAAGCGACCTACTAAGGGAGTATAAGAGGATCTTCCAAATATTAGAAGGGCTTCTTCCTTTGGGTCACAGGGAACATGCCACCACATTACGCGGAGAGCTGCACCGATGATTATATGACCATATAGGAATTCACATCTCCAAGGGAACAAAGTGGATGTATTAATGAATGATATGATGGAATCATGTATCATTAGGCAAACCATAAGTCTTTTCTCCAGCCCGGTGCTGCTAGTCAAGAATAAAAAGATAGAATGTAATGGTTTTGTGTAGACTATAAAGCTCTCTTCAAATACATGGTGCCATGCAGATACCCCTTTCTCCTGATTGAGTACTACTGTATGAACTTGTGGCGGATGAAATCTTCTCTAAACTTGAAGTCTGATTATCAGTAAATACAAGTTAGGGAATCCATTATTGAGAAGACACACAACAAGTTCTTAGCGATGCATTTTGGTCTCACTAACGCTCCAGAGACATTCCTATCAGTGAAGAGTGATATCATCAAGCCGTATTTATTTATATTTTCGTAATATTTTTTATGACATCTTGGCATATGTTATATATTTAAGTGAATAGGTGTAATGTTTCATGTGAACCATTGCAATTGTTTGTATGAACAGTTGCAACTATATAAATAAAACATTGCAACTATTGATGATTGCAACCTTTGGTAATAACCATATTAATTAATTGCAACCTTTGGTGATTAACCATTGTAACTCTACACTAACCATTTCATCTCTTCATTAACCTTTGCAACTTTGGTTTAACCATTGCAACTATTGGTTGCAACTCTTCACTCTCTAAGGAGGTGTAGGCATTGGTAAATAGATATAGAAAAATCAGAAACTGATAGTAGAAAGTAACAGTAGTTAAAGAGAGAGAGAGAAAGAAAGATAGATTCATTGTTCAACTTCAAAGATCATAAAAGATCATTGAAGAAACACATATAAGCACTAAAGCTTTATTTGTTTCTCATGTATCTTAGCCTAGAACAAGAGTGAGACTTTGATTGTCTTATCCTACAAAGGGATTTCATGTAACCCAAGGCTTGGAATAGGGTCAAAATACTCTTCAAGGAAAGCACAACGATTCAATCATTATCCAAGTATATAATTCACAAATTTCAGGTTACAACCCAAAATAACCAACAATCTTAAAGAGTAATTTCTTGTGAATTATGGCTGGTGTATCGGTGCGAGAGATGACATCAAAATTTAGAAAGTTAGATAAGTTTGAAGGAGTAGATTTTCGGAGATGGCAAAAGAAAATGCATTTTTTCCTCACAAATCTGAATGTAGTGTATGTTCTAAGCATGCCTATGCCTACTGTACCGGAGGATGCTGAGAACGAGTCTCTGGATGAGACAAGGAAGCAACTTAAATGGGAAAACGACGATTACATATGCCGTGGCCATATTCTCAACGGTATGTCAGATCCTCTCTTTGATTTTATCAGAATGTCAAATCTGCAAAAGAGTTGTGGGATGCGTTAGAATCAAAGTACATGGCTGAGGATAGTTCTAGTAAGAAGTTCATTGTCAGTAATTTTCATAATTACAGATGTTTGATTCTAGGCCAGCTATGGAGCAATACAATGAATTGCTTCGTATACTAGGTCAATTTGCACAACACAACATGAAGATAGACGAATCCATCTCAGTATCGAGTATCATCGATAAGTTACCACCTTCATGGAAAGATTTTAAAAACATAATAAACACACAAAAAGGAAGAGTTGTCTCTTGTACAACTTGGCAGCCATTTGCGCATAGAGGAATCTCTAAAGGCGCAAGAGGGAGAAAAACCCAAAAATAATGAGGCTAGTACTTCTTCCATCAATATGATGGAGGAAGAAGTGAGTTCTAAGAATAAGAATAAGAGGAAATGATCCTTTAATAAAAACACTTACAGTGGATCTAACAAAAAGTTTAAGAGCATTTGTTGGAATTGTAACTAGCCGGGTCACTTAAGTCGTGATTGCTGAGCAGGGAAGGATAAAAATAAAACGAGACAAAACTGTTTGGGAAAAGTGTCTAAGGACCAAGGTCCATCCACTCATCAAGGTCAAATCTCTGATTTTAACCTATATTCTAATGTGAATTATGTATCAAAGATTTATGAGATATTTTATGTGCAGGATGATGAAGTGGCACGGTGGATTGACTCAGGTGCAACAACACATGTTTGCAAGGATAGTGAATGGTTCACTACATATGAGCAACTTCCAGATGGATCGGTACTTCATATGGGAAACGAGTCAACCGCCCCTATCTTATGTCGTGGAAAAGTGGTGTTAGAGTTTAGTTCTGGAAAAATCCTTGATCTCAACGATGTACTTCATGTACCCGGAATTAGGAAAAACTTAGTTTCTGGTAGTGTTTTAAATAAATGTGGTTTTAAACAAGTGTATGAATCCGATAAGTATATATTATCGAAGTGTGGTGTATTTGTTGGATTTGGATTTTCTGTAATGGAATGTTTATGCATAATAATATTAATAAAGTTGTCAATTCTGTTTATATGGCAAGTTCTAGTAAAAATGATTCATCTCTGTGGCATGCTAGATTAGGTCATGTACTTTATAATCGTATGATTAATATGTCTAAAGAAGGGTTAATTCCTACTTTTGATATAAATTTAGAAAAATGTAGTACTTGTATGTTAACAAAAATAATTAGGCAACCATTTAAAAGCTTTGAAAGAAATTCTGCAGTGCTAGGACTTATACATAGTGATCTATGTGATTTGCATGCTACACCATCTTTAGGAAACAAGAAGTGTGGACCCTTTCATGGGAACACCGGAGAACTTTTGCTTCTTCTTTGAAGGTGTAGCAGTGTTAACAGCGAAGCTAGGTTGGTAGTAATCATTCTCCCAACTGTTGATAGATCCTTCTGTAAAATCGTCTATCTCATTCGTATGGTCACTGTCGATCGGTGTTTCCAACTCATTGTCGATCGTTGCTACAAACTTTTCGTCAACGATATCTCCAGTTGAGTTTGATCAATGCTCCTATCTCTGATTCCTCATCAGTTTCATGATCGCAGTGGCAAACTGCAATGAATCCAGGATTGTCTCCAATCTCCATGTAGCCCGTCTGTTGCTTGACAACTCTCACCGGATCATAGTAGACGGTACGGTCTATGAGTGTCAGAAACAGCTTAATGGTCTGCATGTCCCATACTTCTCCTACAGTAGCCATGACGGCTCTCCCAAGTAATTGAGAAGAATTCCGTTGAGCTTGATGTCCAGGACAAGGAAGTCTACTAGAACTAGGGCATTACCAATCTGCACCTCAAGGTTTCTGATGAATCATCCTGAGTTCCTTTAAGAACAGTCCACAACAGTGAATTAATCCTTTGAAGGTTCTTTCCATCACCTTAGGTAAAATTCTTACTGAAGATCATGTGTCGCAGAGTGCATTAAGGTAGTCAATGCCTCCTATCAAGTAGGGTACTACAAACTTTCCAGGATCACTCTTCTTCTTCAGTGTAATGCTCTGTCTGATCTTCTCTCTGATATAGTGGAACATTCTCCTAATGTCCTCTTTAGTTTCTTAGGTATCTCTGAAGAACATCCACAACCTGTGAGTAATGTAAGCATCCTCAAATGGCTTATCTAATGTGATCCTTAGAATCCTCTTTCTGAAACTCTCCATCTTCTTATCGTTAGCACCTCTCTTCAGATGCTTGGGAACCTTTTCCTTCCTCTTCCTCAAGGTTCTTACTGCAGTAGCCTGATCAACTTGCATAGGCTCTAGTGCTTCTTCAGATTGCTCATTGATGTTGTCTGTTGGTGTCTCTGAAGGTTGAGATGGGGTTTCTGAGTGCATTCAGTCGTGCTACATCTATCTTAGGTAGTTTCACTCGGTAGCAGAGAGGTGCTCGTCAATCGATGAATGAGGTTGACTGTCGATCGCTGGTTGAATCTCTATGTCGATCGTTGGTATACTCATTATGCCGATCGATGTTGGCAATAAAGAGTTTGGGTGGATGAGGGTGTGTAGCTGTGAACTCTTCATGGGTCATGATCATGACCGCCTCGCATGATGCAACTGACTCCGTCGATCGATCTTGAACATCCAATGTCGATCGGTGTTCATCCCATTCCATCATTCGATGTTCATCTCTTGGTGTCGGTCGACACCAATGTGAACCGGTGAAACTCATGGAGCTTTCGACATCGAAATCTCCCTCCTGAAGCTTCTCCTCCTTAACCACTTGCCAGAAATCATCCTCTGTGATATCATTCACGTGGTACTTTCGTGCTTCATTGCCCTTGATGAAAGTTTTTTGCTTCTTAACAGCTTCTCCTGTCTGAATCACTTATGTCTCCAGCTTCTTCACATGTGTGTTCAGAGTCTTTAACTTTGCATTTAGCTCAGTGTAGACAGCATATATCTTCCCATTAACATTCACCATAAGCTTCTGCTGACCCTCAAGAACTTGATCAATCATTGCTTCTATCTTGCTCTCTCGAGTCTGTGGTGGCACGTTATGGTAGGAAGAATTTTCATAGTTCATGTTGTTGTTGTTGTTGTTGTTGTTGTTGAAATTGTTGTTGTAGGGTTTCTGAAACTGTGAATTCTGGTTGAAATTACTCTTCTGTCCATTCCCATAGAAATTTTTGTATCCACTCTGATTCTCAGGATTTTGATTCTGAAAACAAATATCACTAATGAAATTCACATCCTCTTCTAACTATCCATCACTGTTGATTTCTACAGCTTCCATATCTCTACAAAGCTAACATACTTCTTGAGAAGCTTGTGAACACTGTCCAGCTTAGCGTTAACATCGTCCAACTCCTCCTTTCCTAGAGTGGCCGATTTTCTCCTCTCAAAATCAGTGTTATTGGTGCTATTGCTAGACGCCAAGTTATTAATCAGTCTCACAACCTCTTATGGATTCCTAGTGTTGAAGTTCTCTTCACTAGTTGTGTCCAGAACCATTTGATATGCCAACGCAATGCCTTTGAAGAGAGTGCTGAGCAGCTGCACTTCATTGAATCCATGGTGTGGACAGTCTCTCTGATAGCACTTGAATCTGATCAAGGAGCTTCTGAATGACTATGTAGGCTCTTGAGTGATGTAGCAATCTTGCTCCTTAAATCCTCTGCTCGTGACTCATCAAATAAGTTGCCCAGGAACACATTCTTGATGTCTGCCCAGGATGTGAGAGATCCTGGTGGTAACTGCTTAAGCCAGCGTGAATCTTCTCCAGCCAGTGAGTACTTGAAGAGCTTGCAGAAAGGATAGTCCTCCGGGACTCCATTAGCTTTAATGGCAGAAACCAAATCCTCGAACCGCTCCAGATGGTCCATAGGATGCTGGTGTGACAAACCACAATAGGATGTCTGCACCACAAGTGTAAACTATTGGGGTTTCAGCTCAAAATTTGTCCACTAAATTGTAGGAGGACGAATAGCAGATTTGTTGGCGTAGTATTGATCTGGACAATTGTAGTCAGCCAACGTTTTGGGTCGAGCAGCACGTCTAAAGCTTGAGCAACTGCAGCGATATCATCATCCTGATCAAGAATTACAGCCCTCTGATAATCTAACCTCTGACATGCTGCATTACGCATGTGACCTTCCTGGTCATGCAAGTCTCCATTCTCATCATTCTCTAGGATTATTGTCCCAACCATGTCTCGCGGACGGATGTCGATCGATGTTCAGACGGAAGTGTTGAAAGGCGGTAGATCACAACTGTCGGTCGACAGATTAAGAGTATCGGTCGACGTTTTCTGAGAAATGTTGGTTGACGAATGGATTTTGTTGCCGATCGATGCGGATCAATTTTATTTGGGGATCGTGCATTCCAAGAGTGGAGGGTCTAAGAAAAGCAACGATTTTTTCTTGTTGATTCTGGTACTTCTGGGCATGCACTTGAAGGAAGTTAAGAAAAACAATTATCAGTTTTTTGAGTAAGAGAAAAACCTAGACTTAAAACTGCCAAGACAAGATCCAATGGCGATCAAAGCTCACAGGCAACGGCGCCAAATTTGTTATCACTTAAATTACCATAAGTGATTTATGATACCACTCAAATTACCCTAAGGAGTGATTTATACTCTCTCAAATAAGAGGTCGAGTTGTAGTACTTAGGGATCGAATTCACAGGGAGCTAGGGAACCAAATAAATCTAGTTAATTTTGATTAAGCTGTAAATATAACAAGTAATTGAGCAAGACAGTTGATCGGCTGATTGACTGAGGTTTGATGGAAGGAGGTTTTGCTAGATCTAAGGTTTATATTCAGGAAATCATGATTATAATGATATAGATGCATAAGATGTTTGTTGGATGCAAAAGAACTCAAACAATAACAATAATCTTCCAGCTCTCGCATGTCTAGGCTATTTATCACTAGATCTAAGATTTCAACTCTTGCATGTTGATTTGTAGAAAGTGTCGATCGACGATTCGATTGGAATGTCAATCGATACAACTACCGAGTTGTCGATCACCAATCCTTCCAGCGAGCTTTACCGAGCAGGTATGAACTATGTTCACTAGGTTCCTAGATCAACTCTCGTCTTTCTCTAGGAATCCTAGCACAATATGAATTATTCACGAGATAAACCATGCTCTCGCGTGCGCCTATTCATCCTAACATCATGGTTCTAGTTCGCCACTATAGAACACAAGCAATAAGTGTAATTCAATTGATGGACATCCTAACAACTAAGAAATCTATATTTAGGGCTAATCCCTCATCCTATCTGAACCCTAAACCTAACAGATGGATCTATTCAAGCATGAAGTTGTCACAAAAAATCATAAAAAGAATAAATATAAAACTGATAAAAGCAATAAAGAAAACAAAGGAGTTCTAGAAGGACTCTGAAGGAGTTCCTGCTTTCTCTCCTAACTAAGAACAAGAATTAAAGAAAGCTTAGATAGCATAGCCGTTAACTATGGCTTATAAATAACATAAATAAGGTTTCTAGTCGTCCAAGGTATTCTGGTAATTTGGGATTGATTCTGGGCTTCAATCGGTCATAAAATATGCTCAGCCCATATTCTGGCATCACTGTTGATCAACACCAATGCTGTTTCATCGATCGACAGTCCTTCATCTCCTCGACAGCTTCCTCTCGTGAGGTAGACTGGCCACTCTTCGGTAAAACGGGCATAACTTCTGTTACAGGATGCTGGGTGACCTCAAACCGGTGGCATTGGAAAGCTAACTCAAAGATCTATCTTATGTCAAACGATGAGCTCAATCTAACGGTGGAAAGGTCTATATCCATAGCTAGACATCTGATGCGTCTGTGCAGCTCTGCACTTAAAAGGCTCCAAAATCACCATATTTCTCCATAACGTACCTGAACCTGTAAATACTATAAATAAACTCTATATAGTAGTAAATATATATTAAAACACTTATAGACCATGGCTAAAAGTGGGTAAAATCCATGGTCTATCAATTTATACTCTCTCAAATAAGAGGTGGAGTTGTAGTACTTAGGGATCGAATCCACAAGGAGCTGGGGCACACAAAAGATCTTAAACAGTTTATAATTAAGTTAGGTTAGTTATGGAAATAGTAAATTGCAGTGGTGAACAAGGCAGTTGTTCGGTTGATTTGTTTTGAGGTTTTGTAAACAATTATTAGAAAGCATTACTTAGGGTTTCTATTCAGGTAATCAAGATTATAATAGTACAGAAGTTAGGTTGGATAGTGGATATTCTAGAACTCAAACAAAGTAATAAAATATAAACTTTCATTTGTTTAGAATATCTATTGTCTTCATCTTAGATCTCAACTGTCGTTTGTTTATTTGGAGAAAGTGTCGATCGATGCTATCAATGGATAGTTGATCAATACACCTTTCAGAACATCGATCGATACACCTATAGGTTTGTCGATGTATGTTCCTTCTAGCAAGCTTTACTGAGCGGGTTTGACTATGTTCACTAGGTTTCCTAGATCAACTTCCGTTTCTTTCTAGCAATCCTAGCACAATTCAGGTTACAAACTAGGCTTCCGCTTGCCTAATTATTCTAATATCAGGGTTATAGTTAGCTACTCTAGAACATAAGCAATAAGTATAATTCAACTGATGGATATCACAAACAACTCAGCAATCTATGTTTGGGGCTAATCCTTCATAATCCTATTTGAACCATAAAACTAACAAGATGAACTACTCAGACATAGAAAATCAATTCATAGCAAATAACATAAAGGAATTCATAAATCTAAGGTTAGAAATATTGGAGTTCCAATACAAATCTCTGAAGGAGTCTTGAATCTTCTCTTCAAACTACTAAAAAGCTTTGCTATGTAAAACTAGAAAAGAGTAAAAAGCACGTGTTGCCTACAACAATGGCATAGCACATAAATATTGGGTTAAAAGTCGTCAAAGGTATTTCTGTAAAAATGTCTTGACTTGGGTTTTAAGCCGGTTGGGCATTGCGCGCTTTGCTGTCGATCGATGGCACATAGTGTGCATCGATCGATAGTGGATTCTCAATATCGACCTCGAACTTGTTCGATGGTTAGCTCCGAGCTTCCTCTCATTTTATCTCCAAAATGCACCCAAATCATCACTTTTCCCCAAATCATCCATGAACTTGTAAAAGTACTAAAAAGACTCGAAAACATAATGGATAGTTCCTAAAACACCTATATACCATGGCTAAAAGTGGGTAAAATCCATGGTATATCATATGTTGAACGCGGTCAAATGATCACTAGGATTCGTCTCGTTGGAGAAAGAAGGGAACTTGATTTTTTTTGTAAGTGTCAAACCTGTATCTTTATAATTTTTGTCATGAAGGCCATCTTCGACTTTGTGGCGAGAACATGTTCTATCTCATGTGTCAAACTTGTTGGTCGATGAACTTTGGACCAGATGTCTTGTATCGATTTCCGAAGGATATCGATTTCTTTAGTTGATGCTTGATCGACTTGGTTTGTCGCAGCTCTATGAACAACCGGGTTGGCGTTCTTTCAGAACAAAGCTCTTCTTGCGGTCTTGGGATCTTGATCATTGGCAAGTGGTTGCCCATAGAATGCGGCTAGAGTATCCAGTCATTCATTGGTTGCTTTGTTCGAAGCATCATCTTAGAGCGTTCCATTAGGTTTTACATCATACTCATCATGGAAGCTAGGTCTGCCACCAGTTGAGAGGTGTTGTCTCCCTGTTTAAGTATTTTCTTCTCTGGTCATCGTTGATTCTTTCGGCGTGCAACCTAAGTCTCTCCATAGATGGTGTCGACTGTTTAATCTTAATTAGTGTGTTCAAGATGAAAATATTAATTTCATGGTGAATTATTTGAAAATTTTTTATTGAGATATCAAAGGTCGATTACAAATAAAAAACTATGAAATCGTTACGAGTAATTAATTTGGTAGGAACAAAGTAAAATTATAATTACTCTAATTCTTATGCCGACTTATTTGTTATAGTGAATGTCCTTTTTCTTTTCGAGTTCCCTTCTATTTGAAGATGAACACGCGGACTTTTTCCTTTTTCTCTTATGTCAAGTCGACTTGGTTGTTCTCGACATTTTCTCTTTTTAATTTGACGGAGATCCGTTAATCTTGTCAAAAGACTCAATTAGAGATGGCAATTGGGCTCACCCGCAACCCATTTGTCCCGCTCCGCTGTGGTACCATTTTCAGTTGGGTCTTTGCGGGTCGTACCGCTGCGAGACACGAGCCATGAACCCTATGACCAATCCCGACCCGCACTATAGCAACGAGTATGCAGGTCGGCCCGCGGGCCCATATCTTCAAAGCTTGACCAATCCTGTGAACCAGCAAGAAGAAGAGACATCAATAAGTTATCAGGTTGATCAAATCCATTAAGTTACAAATATTGTCTCGACTCTCGTTTGTAGCATAAAACACTGTACCCATTGGTGTCCTCCAGAAACAGCAACTTGTCCTACTACAATCTTGTTGATATATATATATATATATATATATATATATATATATATATATATATAAACAAGTTAAAAAAAAAAAAGAAGATTAGTCTTCGCATCAGTAAATTCAAGTTTTGTATATATAAAAAGGATGTTTAGACAATTCACATTCGAGAACGATGATTAAGTTTTCAGAAAAATAACAATAAAAACAAGTTTTGTGTACAATTTCTTGTCTCCGCTCACACTCACTTCAAAAAAAAAAACCTTTTTTCCTACAATGAGTTACAAAGAAAGTGAACGAGTTCTGGTCAACATTGCAAAGCTTGAAGAGAAAAGATGATTCTTTGATTGAAAGCGAACTGGAAGAGTCACAACTGAAGTAAATGAGTTTAGGTCACCGGTTGGAGGAATTAAGAATCACCATCATCATCTCATGTTTGCTCTGAGCTCTTGTCGATGTTACCAAAGAGACTGAATGAGAAAATTCATGCAGGCCACCCAATTGTCCCGCACCCCGCTTTGGCCCAATACCATTGTGGGTATAACCCGCGAAGCCTGCTAACAAACGGGCAGTAAAATCTGTGCCCAATCCCGCCCCGCATTGGGTCTTTATGAGCCAGGTCGCGGGTAAGCTTCCATTTTGCTATCTCTAGACGCAATCTATCTTCAACGTAATCCAGTTAATATAATAGAAATACATAGTCTAGTACTTCCTTAGAGTTAACGTAACACAGTTATTACAAACCATATTAGACTTATCACCTCCTAGTTCTAGTTACACAAATCCAACATGCCTCATTTTACTTAAGACTT
Organism: Brassica rapa; assembly: GCF_000309985.2. Classification (NCBI taxonomy): domain Eukaryota; kingdom Viridiplantae; phylum Streptophyta; class Magnoliopsida; order Brassicales; family Brassicaceae; genus Brassica; species Brassica rapa. Next base: position 13,358,246 of record NC_024799.2, read on the forward strand.
GGAAGGTACTTAGAAAAAAAACCCACAACACAAACATTGTTATTACTAAAAACTTCTAAGGATCCTCCAGACCCTTACCTGTACGAAACATGTCTAAGCGACTATCTTCAAGACGTAGAGAGTATGCCAGTTTTTTGTATTCGCTCCAAGTAAACGTTTGGTATAATCGTGGTTGATTCGCTGTCGTAACCATCGCCTGTAGTGGCCCAATCTTTGCTTGGAGCGGCGGTCCAGCAAAGAATGATGTCGAGAGCCTGCTTTCTTTTCCGTAAGTCAATGCTCTGTGCCTTACACTTATAAATCTCCCGTTCGTCATCACCTATAAAAAGAACCAACGACCGTATGGTTTTCTTTTACAATCTTACATTAAATGTTGTGACAAAAAATAAAAACAAGGAAGAGAAAAATTAAAAGACACCGACCTGCAACAAGTCTCCTACATTGACGCAGAAAGCTGAGGGGTCAGGGAAGACAGGGACCCACATGCCGTCTGGGTTGGACACTTGGAGGCCTCCTACACCGTTAGATCGAAGAACTGTTAAGATCTGCGGGTCGGTGTGTTCTCCGAAGCCAACCCTGGTCAGTGACACAGATTTATCAGAGTGTGTGGCTCCACCGAAAAACTGATCGGACGGTGGATAGTGATTCACCCTCAAAATGGAGTCACTATCGACGGAGCTGATCAACCTACTGAAGGTGTGAGGTGGGACCCCAAGTCCCTCAGCCGTCAGTTCTAATATCTCATGAGCCAACTGCCTAACTGCTTCTATGTAACAATTCACTGCCGAGCTGTCCAAACATATTTATACGTCACATATCATTAGTTGATATCATTTTTTTTGTTAATAATAGAAATATAAGAAAAATAACCAGAAACCTTAATGTTTCTACTTTCAGAAAAAAGGTTATGGTTTTTGTTGGGTATTGATGAACAAAATATTTATAAAGAAACATTAGAAAAATTAAATAAATAAGAATGGTGATGAAGAATTTAATATGATTACCAAAAAAAAATTGAATGGTAATGAAAATCTGTTGAGTTATGTTTGAACAAAACTGATGAAAAATGTGCATGAACATATTTCATTATTTGAAAATTCAACAGTCTTTTTCAAACATGGTAAAATTATATGTATTTTACATATTACCAAAAATAAGAGGTAATATTAGATGTATTCTCTAATAGTTTGGTATATATACATATATGCTTCATGTACAATGTATATTAGTAGACCCAATTATTGTCCATACACTGTTACTGAATACTGAGACAGACTGAGACTCTGTTACTCTAGCTAACTCCAGTATTGATTAAATCCCAAAAATAAATGAAAAACAAACCTATACCTAACTCAACTAAAAAGATGTGATTTTTGTTTATAGTTTATAGTATCAATAAAGTTAGTATAAGGTAACTGTCTGCATGTACGTAAATGTGTTAAATCAAATTTATGCATAGATTTATGTATATACAATATGCATTTAAACATAATTAACATAGACATTTTCTTGTCTACACTTGTTATATTTAAAAAACATAATAAATAAGTGCATTTGTCACATTTATATTTTCAAAGGTTCTTGATAGATAAACATGCATTTATTATTTATATATTTAAGTGAAGATTCAACTATACGATATGATACCGTATATTAATGGTCGTACATATGATTTTAGGTTTATTTGAGACTCAAACTCTCGAATCGTATAACTTTATAAATAAGGTTACACAATATACGTACCGGAAGGATGGCTTAGAGCGAAAAGCGGGGTCGTTGGTATGAAACAGCAAGTACTCGACCTCACCAGAGTCACCGTTGAGACCGATGTCCCTAAAGCCATAACGAAATGGCTGGTTAACCGATTCAACCGATTTCTTTTCGTGAACCGATTTAGCGAAGAAGTTAATGGACTCTTGCTCCATCCTTGAGATGATGGTTCGGTCAAAGCCGTGGTTGACCACCTTGAAAAAGCCGAGAGTCTCGCAGGCTTTGACTATCTGCATCGACACTCGTGATCTCTCCTGCGACATGTCTATTATTGGTATGCCTTTATCTGCGGCCACGATTTTCTGGGACCCTTTCACCATCTTTAGAGAGAGAGATTTTATTGAGAAGATGATTTCAAAAAAAAGAATTAGTGTAGGTCTGTATGTGTAGATATATTTATATACACAAAGAGAGAGAGAGAGAATTTTCGCGACCAAAAATGGTTATCACGTGCATGTATTAGGCACCAACGGGTTAATACTATTATTGGTGGAATCTTATAAATATTTAAGGTTGGTAATTAAAGATAAAAGAGAAATACTAATGCTTTGTTGAAGTTTTATCGCATCCTTTATACTTGCTAACACATTAGAAGTAAGACTTCATGTAGCTTTTTGGTTGTTATTTTGCAACTTATCCGTAACTTTAATTATTTTTTGCTTTTACTTTCGTACACAAATAAGTTTTGATGATTTTCACCAATTTACAGAAAAAAATTGCCCGACATGATTTAGTACCTGATGCAAAAACACTCGTTAAATAAGCTGAATTTATATACATGTACAACTAACTCCTTCTCTCTCTAAAATAAAAAAAAAACTCTAACTTCTCTTTAGAATTTCCAATCAGTCCTAACTCGGACGCCGGAAACTCTTCCTCCTTTCTCTACTCCTCTTTTTCTTTTTGCTCTCTTTCTCAATGTCTTATATATGCCAATAAGCAAGTTACTCTGGGTCTATGAGACTCTACCGGAGATTCCTTTTGCGTTGTGACGGTATCATGTTTTTGCTTTCACTGGAGTAACGGTGAGGCTCACAAAACGGCAGAAGAGGCAAGAATCGACCTTTAGGTCTAAGGATGAGTCAGATCTAGTTTTCTCCTTCTAAGATCTCCAACGAAGCCTTGCCGGTATAGGCGTGTGACTCTGTCTGACGCCTCCTTTTCCATGCAATGGTGATACATATTGAAGAGAGAACTCAAACGTCAGTGAACAAATTTGTGTCTTCCAGTTCAAGGGGACGACATGAATTAAGGTCAGCGAAGAAGGAGGGTCAACCGGAGGACATGAATTAAGTGGTTTACTTAGACATGATCATGCAAGACATAACAATAATCTAAATAAAGAAAAAAAAATAGATAGAGTAAGAAATATTGGAGTTATAATCGATCTCTCTGAAGGAGTTCTCTGACCTTCTCTCCAATGTCACTCAAAATATAAAAGCATAGCCTAAACAACGGCTCATAAAATATGTCTAAAACTCGCCAAGGGTCTTCTTAAAAATATGGAAACTTATAGGCCAAAGTGCATTTCTTGAAATATGGGTCAGCCTTTTCAAATCAGCATGGGTGTCGACCGGCACCAAAAGTGTGCTAACGACTTAAAAGCATAAACTAGATCTAAAACTCGCCATGGGTCTTCTTACAAATATGGAAACTTTTGGGTCAAAGTGAAATTCTTGAAATATTGTCGGCTTTGTTGAATCAGCATTGGTGTCGACCAACACCAGAGGAGTGTCGATCAACACTGTCTTCAAATATCGGCTCCGGCTTCAACTTTTGAACATAACTCCTCTTGATGCTCTTAGTGCCTCCATAATCTCTAAAGTGTTCCAAACGCACATGAACCTGTAAAGACTATAAAACGGACTCAGAACAAGTAATCAAAACTCTAAAACTGGACTATACCATGGTTAAAATCACTAAAAATCCAGTTATATCATTCTTATCATCGGTTAGAGAAGCGTAGATTTTCTATCCAGGTTCGTGTCCTGGATTTTAAGATTTAATAAAATTGAATAGTTTTCAACATAGATGAGTAAAAGTAGTTAATCATGATATTCTTTGGCTTAGGGTTTGACAACATATGTTGTAGTATTGTATGTATTCTTAGGATTAGATTTTGGAAAGCTTAAATGTTTTTTTGAAAAAATAAAATTTTACCTATGTGTTTATTTCTGTGTATAGTAAACACTTTTTAAGTTTATTTTGATTTTATGAAGTGTTTAGTTAGTTAATTTAGTTTAGGGGTTATGTTTAGGGTCTAGATGACTAACATGTAAGTTGTCTGTCGATTAGAAGACTTACTAGAAAGTCCTCTCAATCAAAAATATTTAACCTTATTGGAATTTTTGTCTCGATATATAAAGAAATATTTACACATTCTCTTTCCTCCTCTCAAATGGCTGCAACAAAAATGATATGTTCCTCATTCTAAACCTCTCCAACCTTTCTCTAATCTCTTTAAACTCATAAACACCAAACTTTATATCAATTTATTGTTTTTGTCTCGTGTCTTTCTCACTAGTTTATCTTGTTTTGCAGGCTTTTCATCACATGGTTCTCATCTTCCACTCATTTAAAAGTAGATCTATTAATTTTAGATATGTATTTTTTGTGTGTTCTATAAAGGTAGATCTATCTAATCTTCCATTCATTTTCTCTGTTTTTAAGCCATTTGAACGTTTTTTATATGCATGTTTTTCAGATCTGGGTTTGATATACATATTTTTCATATCTGGAGTAGACTTTGGTAGACTTATGGGGAAGTCTTCTTGGAAGTCTTCTAAAATATAATGCGCTAGAAGACTTCGTTAGAAGACTTCCAAGAAGTCTTCTAACGAAGTCTTCTCACATGTCCTCCTTTCATAACATATCTGAGCATTTTGGTAAGTTGTTATATCTGATTTTTCTTCATTTTGGTAACCTCCTGTTGCATAAAGTTCATACATTTTTCCCAAACTAAAACTCTGCAAACCCACTCTAATCTCTTTGACGTGAAAACACCAAAATTTATATGAATTTTTTATTTTTGTCTCATGTCTTTCTCACTAATCTATCTTTTTGTTGCATGTTTTTAACCAAATAGTTCTCATCTTCCACTTGGATATGTAGGTTGTGTGTTCTATAAAAGTATATCTATATAATCTTCCATACATTTCTTTGTTTTTAAACCATTTGAACGTTTTTTGATATACAGGTTTTTCAGATCTGGGGTTTGATATACATGTTTTTCAGATCTGGGGTTGATATATATGTTTTCAAATCTGGAGCAGACTTTAGAAGATTTATATAGGAAGTCTTCTGAAAGACTTCCTGGAAGTCTTCTTACGCATTATATTTTAGAAGACTTCCGAGAAGACTTCTCATAAGTCTTCCAAAGACTTCCGAGAAGACTTCTCATAAGTCTTCCAAAGTCTTCTAAAATATAATGTGCTAGAAGACTACATGAGAGTACAAGACTACATGAGAGTCTTCTGACGGAGTCTTCTTCCATATCAAGTGGAGTCCAAGCTTGTCTTTGTAGATGAATGATCTATAATAGTTTTGTTTGTGCTATGTTTTGTGATTTGCATGTGTACTCCTTTAGTTGTGATTTTTTTTTGTAAATTTGAAGAGATATTAATAAGAAAATTTGGTAAATATATTCATATTCCGCAATATTATCTTGCCAAAATTACTTGACATAATTAAAGTTATTGATACAACTTCTATAGCAAAACACAATAACACAAAAAAATAATCAAATTTATTACAACTAAGGGAGAAGAATTCTCAAGAAAACTTAGTCAAATTCACAAAAAATAAACCATTACATAAGTTCAAAGATAGAACACTTTCATTAGAAGTCTTATGGGAAGTCTTCTCGGAAGACTTAAATTTAAAGAGGGAAACTGAAATATAAACGACAAATTTAAGCGAAAAATTAAAATTTAAGCAGGAAACTCAAAATTTTAAGTGAAAATTGAAATTTCATATCTTATGTTCTAAGAAGACACATTAAACCATGTTTCTTGATATTCTTGAAGTTACTAAACACTTTTGAAAATTAAATAACCATATCTTAAAGTTACTTAACCAATTTACAAAAACTAACATAGAAGACTTCCAATCTGGAACATTAATACACATGAATGTCGGTAAACTCATAATTAAAACCAATTAAGTTATAAATTTCATTTAGGAGCTCAAATATCGACTAATATACATGAATTAACAAAAAAATATTAAAAAGTCTTTATAGTTTTTGAGAAAATGAAATTTTATTAAACATTGATGCAGACAACTTCCACGGAAGTCATCTAGGGTAAACGGGTTAGGTTTTGCATTTGACTGGATGAAGTCAGAAATTTGACTTTTCCTGTAAGTCGTCTCAGGTTAGTTTTGCAATTGAAAAATAAAGCAAAAAAAAATATTTTTTCTAGACGACTTACACGGAAGTCGTCCGTTAGATGACTTACACGAAAGTCATCCAGGAAAAGTCAAATTTCTGACACAGTCCGGTCAAATGCAAAAGTAACTCGTTTCCCCTAGACGACTTACATGAAAGTTGTCTCAAATTTTTTTTTAACAAACAAAGATGGACGACTTCAATGTAAGTCGTCTCTAAAACACATTTAAAAGTCAATTGCAAAACTAACATCTGCATTGAGCAGAAGACTTCCATGTAAGTTGTTTACAGCCAAAAGACTTGCTCGGAAGTCGTCTGGGCGAACATATCTGGAAAAAAAATTGATTTCATAGTTTCAACCAGTGAGATAACTTGTTTCACACACATAAGTCTTCTCCAAGCACCCAGAATCTCAAGCAAAAGTGACCCACCAAGAATCGTAATCTTCAATAGCTCTATGAACCATAAAACTTTTAGAATCAAATTCTTGGGTTTTTTTTAGATGAATATGGAGAGAAGATGAAAGAGATGTTTTTTTAGTTCATAAGAATTGAGAAAAAGAAGTATAAATCGATTTGAAGTGCATTAAGAGCTTTAAATTGGTTGTTCATGGTGGTTGGTGTATTGATGGCAATGACAATCTTGTAAGTATTTGAAGATGATGAGGTTGAAAAAGTAAAAATGTCATTTTTGGAAAAAAAATAATGGCATTTTCGTGAATAATCTAAATTTGTGGGGTAAATAGGACAAATGAAATGTCCCAAAAAACATAATTTAGTTTTTTGGTTGACTTTGAGTTTTGAGTCAATTTTGCAAAAAAAAAAAAACCAAAATAAATTATGCGAATTTGGTGTAAATGGGTAGTTCAAAAAAAAGAATTTAGTGTAAATGTTTTCACTTGTTTAAAGTGCAGGAAAAATTACTCTCTTTTTTTATTTCTTTAATTTTAAAATAAATAGCTGAAATGTTATTTCTCTTGATTGGTATCAAAAAGGGAAAATGAAAGTAAGAACTATTTTTAGAGTAAAATTTTACTCAAAGGTATATGAAATCACACTAAGATTATTTTAAGTAGGAATAGAACTATTCTCCAAATATTCTTTGTAAACTTCTTTCACATATATTAATTTGTATTCCTCGGGATATTCGTCTAAACAAAGACTTCCAGGCTAAAGTAGAACCGCAAATTCCCAATTTTGCAAAAGAAGTTGACCTCTTTACTATACAATAAGACAATATACATAAAAAAACATTTGTATTACCTTTTCCGCGAATATTATACTTTGCTTTAGTTGCATAAATAACAGACAACCTACGTGGGATTATATAATAACCGACCGGCATAGTATTCTTTCTCTACATAATTCGCAACAAAATACAGAATGATTTACAACTCGTGGAAAAGTAAACATTGGCGGTGATATCATATGGAAAGTTATTCTATTATACGACATTTCCTATTTGTTGGGTTCTTGAGACTATAAAGATTTTGGTTATGCTTTCAAATAAACCATAACTCAACATTGTCAAATCCAAATAAAATAAAAAAATAGCTGTCTTTGAATTTGGTCGGATCAAGTTCATGGGAACCAGTGGTACATTCCTATATATGGAACATTGTTCTCACATATACACAAATTTACTGATCACCAAATGCCACATTTATATTATAAACTGGTTCAGTTTTCGTAGCCAGGCTTTTATGGGTAGCTTCACTGACTCGAATTAATTTAAAATTTCCATATATAGCCCACTTCCAATAGTTTGAATATGTTATGATAACGTGATCGATAATATTTTGAATGATAAGTGAAAAAAATATTGATATTAAAACCTAATTTGACCTTTGAAGAAAACCATATGTTTTTGATCACTTGTTTTGTCGAGATTCTAAGGCTGATCAGCGGCGGATCTATGAATAGTTTTTACCCGGAGCAAAACTATAAAATATTAGTAATACATTTGTAAATTCAAATTTTCATCAGGAGTAATTATTAAAATTCAATACAAAATAACACTAACTAAAAGTAATCATAGTGGACAGCTGCCACATCCACTCTCCACCTACCTCCGCCCATGCGGCTGATATAATTTGATCCAGAAACAAAAATCAAACATGCAAACTCGCTAACACATTTACTGAAGAACTCGTTTACGTGAATTTCTGGAACTGAAAACAATATAAGAAAAAGGCAAAAAACCAATAAAATAGACACAATGTAATTGTGTAATCAGAGTTTATCTACAATGAATATGTCAAGCACATATTTGCATAAGAGAAAAGATACCACACAAACTCCTTTTATATAAATCTTACAAATTAGCTTACTTGCATAAGAGAAAAGAGACGACAACAACTACACGAAGTTTATGTTAATACATATCACATGCACAAAGTAAATAATAATATGGTGGCAACATCATAATCGGATTTAATTGATTTTAAGCTAAGTTAATGGGATCAATCCGTAATTTACTAAATTTAATAATTTATTAAGTTTAATAAACTTAATTAATTTTGTTAATAAACTTAATAATTTATTAAACTTACTTAATAAACTTAATAAATTTATTAAACTTGTAAAAATTAATAAATTTATTAAACTTAATAAAATTAATCATTTATTAATAAACTTAATAAACTTAGTCATTTATTAATAAACTTATTAAACTTAATCATTTATTAATAAACTTAATCATTTAATAAAGTTAATAAATTTATTAAATTTATTAGTTTTAATAATTTTATTAAGTTTATTAATTTTAATAAATTTATTAAGTTTGATAAATTTATTAAGTTTATTAAGTTTATTAAATTATTAAGTTTAGTAAATTTATTAAGTATAATAAATTATTAAGTTTATTAACTTAAAGTTTATTAAATTACTAAGTTTATTAATAAAATCAATTAAGTTTATTAAACTTAATAAACCATTAAGTTTATTGAGTTTAAGTTTATTAAGTTTATTAAATTATTAAGTTTCTTAAGTTTAATAAATTTATTAATTATAATAAATTATTAAGTTTATTAAGTTAAAGTTTATTAAATATACTAAATTTATTAATACAATCAATTCAGTTTATTAAACTTAATAAATCATCAAGTTTATTAAGTTTAGTAAATTACGGATTGACCCCATTAACTTAGCTTAAAATCAGTTAAATCCGATTGTGATGTTACCACCATATTATTATTTACTTCGTATATGTGACATTTATTAACATAAACTTCGTGTAGTTGTTGACACATTTTCATATATTGGATGATTTCCACTATATTAGTGTAAACTTCGTGTAGTTAGGAAACTTTTTTCCTTTAAATAATGAAAGTAAATTACATTAACCTAGTTGTATTAGGGTTTCATACGTCTTTTCATAAAACCAATTAGGAATATTTGCAAAATAGTTTCAAATTTCATAACAGCATGAAAATAATATTTCGAGAATATCAATAACACCATAAAAATTGTATTTCCTTTTTCTAATGTGACTTCCTGTCTTGGTTCAAGCTATTTGATCTTGATCCTGAAATAAGTCCTTGATGGATTGCTTGACAGAGTCCTTGACGAATCCAAAAAACTCTACTTTGATGATATCAAACATTATCCACCACTTATGTCATGCAAAATTATGTCTTCCTAGGCAACACCAATCCTCCTTAGTGTTTGGCCATACCGAGAAATTCCACACCCTCCTAAAACTTCTTAACGTGAACCACATTGGCTAAAATATCAGCAAGATTCTTTCAAGTACAAATCTTCTTTACATTTACATCTCCTTGGCGGATAATATTGATGATGAAGTGCATCATTCTGTTGATATGCTTAGTCTTTTCATGATACACATTTTTCTTTGCTAGACACAGTGCATTTTGAGAGCACACGATATCAAAATTTTGTCTTGCATGAATCTTAGCTCGTCCGCTAAGCCCCTTAACCACATTCCTTATTTGACAGTGTCAACCAATGTCATATTCTCTGCTTCAGTCATTGACATAGTTGCTACACTTTGTAGACTTGATCTTCAGCTGATTGTATTACTACCAGCCATGAAAACACACTACAAGAATATCTACATTCTTAGCGCGGAAATAATGCTATTGTAGGTGTTTCATAGCAAATTCGTAAATGTTAAGTCATCGGCAGCCATCAAAGGTATCTTCTCCCCCCTATGATAATATTTTTTTTAACGCTACGAAATATGAAGATATGTAGCAATAGTTGTATGATGTTATTAACTTAAATATAACACTAAATTTTTGATACAAATTGATTACAATTCATATTTCGTGTTATGATTGGTCCTTATACAATAAACCAAAAATAATTATAATTAAAAATAAAAATAATTGAAAATTAATCTGAAAATTATTTGGCTAAAATATCAGCAAGATTCCTTGAAGTACAAATCTTCTTTACATTTACATCTCCTTGACCGATAATATTATGATGAAGTGCATCTTTCTGCTGATGTGCTTAGTCCTTTCATGATACACATTGTTTTTTGCTAGACACAGTGCATTTTGAGAGTCACACAATATCTAAATTTGTGTCTTGTTTGAATCTTAGCTCGTCCGCTAAGCCCCTTAATCACATTCCTTATTTGACAGTGTCAACCAATGTCATATTCTCTGCTTCAGTCATTGACATAGCTGCTACACTTTGTAGACTTGATCTCCAGCTGATTGTATTACTACCAGCCACGAAAACACACTACAAGAATATGTACATTCTTAGCGCAAAAATATGCTATTTTAGGTGTTTTCATAGCAAATTCGTAAATGTTAAGTCATCGACAACCATCATAGGTACTTCCCTCTACGATAATATTTTTTTTAACGCTACGAAATATGAAGATACGATAGCAATAGTTGTATGATGTTATTAACTTAAATATAGCACTACATTTTTGATACAAATTGATTACAATTCATATTTCGTGTTATGATTGGTCCTTCTATAATAAACCAAAAATAATCTATACTCTTAAAGCAGAATCCCTCCTATGATTCTGCTTTTATTTTCTCCTATAATTACAAGGCATGCCACTGGATTTTTCTTTAGTAAAATAAATAAAAATAAGAGAAATACCAGAATATATCAAGCGTATTTCCAAAACAATCGTCGCATATACAATTCGGATTTCATTTACTGCACCTACTCTTCATGAAACTTCGCCATAAGGCCCAAAACTTGCATATATTAAAAACAAGCCATTACGTTATTGAGTTTGATCATAAACTCAAAAGTGAATGGAACCACCAGAAACATTTCTCTTTAGATATTACAAATGTGCCATTCATATTTTAATATCATAAAACAAAACTGTAAATACCAATGCATATACTCATTTGGCACTATGATTTACAACTACTATCAACTCATCAATTTAATTATATCAGTGTTTAAAATACATACTTAAACGTATATGATATAACCATGGCTGGCCTTGGGCTAAAGCCCATAAAGCAAGGGCTTTAGGCACCAATATATATATATATTTATTAGGGACGCCAATTATCTGAAAGCATCACTTTAGTCTAGTGGTCTTAGACATTCTTATCCCGACCAACAGGTAGCCGTTTCGAATGATATTGCCTTCATCCTCTTTGTTAATACTTTTTATTACCTTTTTGATATTCATCAAAGATATGGACAATTTTATTACCATTTCCAATAGTTCTAGTTTCTTTTCTTATAAGTTGTAGTAGATGCATATTATTAGATAATAAATTTAATTAAAACAGATCTAATTAATTTTTTTTACTTTATTAAAGACAATTTTATTTTTTTTCTAGTTCTTCTTTTCTATCTCTTTCAGCTAATACTTACTAGAATACATGTATTAACAAGATATAGTATAATAATTAACTTGAATTAAAAATTATTCGTATTAACAATGAAATTGTGATTAATTTTTGTAGGAAAGCATGCATCTTCTATTATGCCTTTTTATCATTTCTTCTTTCTTATTTTTGTAAATTTAAAAACTTTTGAAATTCAAACACATAAAATTATCTTAGAATTTTAATATTCAATGAAACTCTATAATGCTTCTCAAATTTACAAATTGAAATATTGACGTTGAAGTGACTCTATAATATGTTTTGCTCTATTTTATAAATTTTATTTTTTTATTTTGAGAATTAGTAGAAAAAGTTATCAAGAAATAAAATTTAAAATTATTCAAGTGAACTAATATAAATAATAGGGCTGGGCAAATAAATCGAACCCGAAAATCCGAACCGAACCCGATCCGATAAAAATGAATCCGAACCGATTCGAACCCGATATAAATACCGAATGGATCCTGTTTTTTGGTATATTGAGTTATGGGTATTATCCGAACCGAACCCGGACCTAAATGGATATCCGATAGAACCCGAAACATTTAAAATCACAAAAAAAAACTTCTACCAAATATGATCTTAATTCTTAATATGTATCCAAAATACTTTAAGATTTTATTGAACTTCTAAAATAATTATCTATTATATGAAGGTTGATTGTGGAATGTGGCGGTTGAAACCTAAAGTTTTTTTTGGGTTTTGTTTTCATTGAATAATGTTTCTCATTTCATGAGAACTTAGTTTTTGTTTTATGATTTTATTTATCTAGTTTTTTTTCTATCACTAACTGTGTTTATCTTTCACTTGATTTTGAATGATCACGTTTGATTTTTTTTTTTAATCAATTTTACTTATGTTTTGGCTATTAAATTATGTATAAATCATGTATTTTAAATCCGAAGAACCGATTTCATTTATGTTTAAGTTACAAAATATGTACAAATCAGGTATTTTAAAACCGAAGAACCGATTGGGACCCGAACCCGAAAGTACAATGGGTTATACCGGTTCTTTGAAGATTTACTAACCCCGACCCGAACCCGATATAACCCGAACCGGTCCCAAACCAAACTTTTATATAACCCGAATGGGGTTGATTTTGATAAACCCGAAAAACCAAAACCCGAATGGATAAAACCGAAACCCGATTGGGACCCCGAATGCCCATGCCTAATAAATAATAACAAGTGATCTTTAGAATACGACTGCTTATCTTTCAACACACCAAATATAAGATAAGTAGCAAATATTTTTTTTTTGTTAAACAAAAATACAGTTTTAATAATATTTGGTACTATTTTGGTTACATGCTTAAAGTATTGTATATTTTTTTAATTATAGTCAAGGGGTAAAATTTTTGAGGTCCGCTTTAGGTGCCACCGTAGTCCGGACTGGCACTGGATATGACTTACATAATTTCAAAAGCAACCATTTGTCTTTTTTAGTTTGGTCATCATACTACAAAGTTATTCAAAGTTTCATACACACTTCTCAACATCAATGTCAATTTCATACTCAATTCTCTTTCGTATTGTATCTATTTTTTCATATCATATATCAAAAGTAAATATTATAATGCATATAGTTATTTCCCAATATCAATTCTAAAGTATTACAAATGTGTACTATAACTTGAGCAACATATACTAAAATTTCTCAACTTACGTGTTTTAGAAATTTAGAAAATTCCTATATGTTTTAGAAAATTTAAATTTAAATAATAATTTCAATCGTAAGAGAATTAAGTTTGGCGGTTTGCAAGTCACAAAATATCATATTTTAATTTTTCTTAATTTTAGTAATGTTGTTAGTTGTATAACTGTTTTGATAAGATCTTGCAAATTATTATCATATTATTTATAAATCGAATATACTCAAAAGAAGTCGACCATATTGCTTAAAATATTATACTACTATATTACATTATATATTTGAAAGATCTACTAAAATACTCCTCTTTAAATGCAAACCATCGCTAACTGTTAAACAATGCAAATTAAAATGATTTTGCTTGACCCATACTCTAGGGATTTCCAAACCAATCCAAACCCAATGGCGTATATTCCAAAGAATATTTCTTTATTTAAAAACTTTAAAATCGATTAACTTAATGCTATATATACAACCATGCATAGGGTAGTTTCTCATCTCTATTCCAAAAAAATATAGGGAAAATTGTTTTTAGAGCAAAAAAATGATAATTATGTCCATTTAGACTAATCTCATATATTTTATGTCCCATTAGGTTAATTATTTTCAAAATGGCAATAATGCCCTTAAAGTTGTAATTTATTTGTTTTTTTCGTTTTTTTTTTTAAAAATCAAATTTTTTAAAAAATATGAAAGTGAATATTCCTAAATATTTTATTTTTATATTTTGTAGGAACTGATTTCTTATCCGTAGAATACATCTAATTTGTGGAAATCGATTTCTACAGTTTTTTAGAATTATAGTAATATGTAGATTTTCATTTCTACATGTTTTAGATTTACATTAAATCTGTAGAAGTCGGTTTCTACGTGTTGTAGATTTATATTAATGTGTAGATTTAAAAATCGAATATACTCAAAAGAAGTCGACCATGTTGCTTAAAATATTATACTCCTATATTACATTACTAGGATCGGCCCGCCCTACGGGCGGGTTGTGAATTATAAAATAATCTTGAAACTAAAATTATAAGTATAATAAACCTTGGTTGTTCATAGGGTTCATATTATTATAGTTATCGGAGGGAGACGTGCTCGGGAGTTTGATGGTTTGTTTGAGTTTTGTTATATGTTGTTAAGTAATAGGTAGATACATGAGATTTAGATTATTGGAGTATGGGCAAAGGAATAACAAATGAACATATACTATGATTTTTTATCTTATCCGTATGGAAATAATGGAATGTTAGTTACTTCGTTGGAATGAGTTGGTTAATGACATATATATCTATCTTTATTATGTGTGTATTGGTTTTTTATACCTATATATTACTACTATCTGAGTATTTGAGTATTTTTTTTTGTGGAAAATAATTTTAAAATATTTATGATGTTTAGTTGTGCCATTATTTATCACATTATGCATATGTTATACGTTCGCTATAATATGGAAACCCATGTTGATCAATTGTTTGTGGGCCTGATGGGCCTACCGTCTAATTGGATCAGTTTGGGCCTTTTTGGACATAATGGAGTTGGGGTTTTCCGGACCGAATACGGTGATAAAATAAAATTTGGAATTGCTTGGTAATATCTTCATGCGGAATTCACTTGGATCTATGGAATGACGTGGGAAAGATGTAGATGTGTGCGTTTGTGTTTGATTAGGGTCGTAGTCGCAATTGCATTGTATGCGAATTTGTAGTACGTAGGTAATGACAATACGTATTTACGTGGGTCCGACGCAACCGAACTTATATACATGCAGCTGCAATTATCAGTTCGAGTGACCCGGTCTGGATTTGAATATCTATAGGTTAATATGTTAATTATGTAGTTTTTTTTTTCAGATTTTTCTAAATTTATTTGTTTTTATGGAAATATTCAATTTACCAGAGTAAGTTAAGTGTCGTTGTTTTCTTTATTGGATAATTAACTTCTTTTTTTTTTGATTTTTGATTCTTCATTAAATAAAACAGAAATCTGAATTGCTTGAGCATAAACTCAACATAACAGGAAAATATTAAAAAAAAAAACTGATAGGAGATTCCATTTAATAGCTTAAATGGAAATTTTAAAAAGAACATGAAAACATGATTCTGGTTCAACCGCCTTCATCGTGTACTGAAAAACTCCTCAAGCAGCTGCAGACGCTGGGTTGAGCCCTAAGGCCATCTCGAAAAACTCTGTCATGAGGTAGGCGTGGTAACATTTGAAGCAGACTGTGTTGACCCCCGGTGGATGGCAATTGAGTTCTGGTTCCATGCTTATGAGGGAGTCCACGTACACGTCTTTCATTTCCACGGTAAGATGACTCAATGATGCCTGGACGCTCTCCCAGCTCGTCTCAACGGAGTCAAGACCAATAGCGTCAGTCAACTTCGAAAGTATCTTCTTCCCCTTGTTGATCATACCCGTGGCCATGAGAAGAACACCGTAAAGGTATATATGGACAACATATATAACAAAGTCAACATGACAGTCACCTATCCAGCTTCAGAGTCACCATAACACGATTCTTCTCCTCTGGAGGATCGCAAACCGTGCTCTTCACACTCAATATCTCACCTATGATGTCTACATCAAATTCGAAACCGGTATTATTTTCTTACAAAGTCAGACTGATCATAACTCTATGTACTAAGAGCATCAACAACATATAAGGACGTTTCAGTTGTGATCAACATACCTGGTAGCTGAGTGTTAGTATTGGCAAGACCAATCAGCTCCGAATGGGTGCGGAACCGGAATGCTTCATCTGGCAAGGGAGAGCCAGGTTCGGTCAACTCCTGGAATGAAGTGGACTCGTTGAACCGGATCATCAAAGACGAATCAGTGAGCCGAAAATTCTGCGCGCATCTGGAGACATCAAAACCGGACACGGAAAACATTGTCCCGGCACAGAGCATTTCCCGGAACTGTGGGAGACGGCCAGCACTGATCGTGACTTGCATCACAGTCGACTGAAACACAGTAAAGAATATATCAGTGCTACAACGGTATAAACACAAACGGATCATCAGTACTATAAACATCAGGAACCAAGACCTAGATAACAATCAGCAGGATCAATGCCAAAACCAAATCTTTATATAAAAAAAATCACGTTACGGCTAATGTATAATATTAGATCAGATCAGTAACATTCGTATATTTCTAGAACAAAGAACATATGGGAAAATCAATATTTCTATAAAATATTAGTCAAACGCATAATCACTTTACAGCTATACAATATCAGATCGGATCAGTAAGTCTCGTATATTTATAGAACAAAGAACATATGAAAAATCAACATTTCTAAAAAATATTATACAAACGCGTTCAGATCTAATCAGGATGGGGAACTTACGTTGATATCAACCATGAGCAGATCCATCCACATTAGCTCTCCACCACGCTTAACGTTCCTAGCCTCCCAGAATCGAAGCAGTCTCGCCTCCACAACAGATGAGCACCGCCCAGTCTTGAGATCGGAAAACAAAACCTTCGCCATGGCCATTGAAAAAGATGAGGGGTCAGATTCGAGTATGAATGAGTCGCGAGAGTATTAAAGTGTAGGTAAAGCGATACGAACCGGTGAGATCTTTATATAGCAGAGGAGCGGCGCATGAGGGAGCTTCGCAGTGGTGATTAAAGACGATTTAAGTCCATTGATTATCGAAGAACCGTTACAGGAGATAGATCGCAGCTGCGCCGATCGAAGGAGAGCGGAGATCACGAAGGCGAGCGTAGAAGCTGATCAGGGTTCCAGCAGAGGAATGTCGTCTGTCGGGCCGTATGCAAACACAACATAAAGCCCAAATGCCAAGCCCGTAACAACAAAATCACTCTTTAGTGAAACGGTGCGGATCCGACGAGGCAGCGCGAGGGAGCTTCAATTTCCAGCGTGGCATCCGAGCTGGCATGCCCAGGAGAGATACAAACCCTATTATATATATAAAGATATATTTGAAAGATCTACTAAAATACTCCTCTCAAACCATCGCTAACTGTTAAACAATGCAAATTAAAATGATTTTGCCTGACCCATACTCTAGGTATTTCCAAACTAATCCAAACCCAATGGCGTATATTCCAAAGAATATTTCTTTATTTAAAAACTTTAAAATAGATTAACTTAATGCTATACTAGGGGTGTGACTGGTAACCATCATAGGAACAATAGGAACGGATAGGAAAGGAATGAATAGGAATAAATTTTTAGGAATGATTGTTCCTTATCAAAATTGATAAGGAATTGATTTGTTCTATAATTCTCTACAAATTAAAGAATGGAGAGGAATAAAAAGGAAAACTTATTCCTCATGAATGGTAAAATGTTTAAGGAATATTGAGGAACATAGTGTTCCTCTTCATTCCTTTGGTTACCAGTCACACCCTAGGTGACCGGTCCGCACCTTCTGCGGGCATTAGAAAATTCAAAATATGGACTAAATCTTATATAATTTTATAAGTAACGGATTTTACAATATAATACCACCGTCTTTGGGAGAATTCATCAGGCATGGAAAAAAGATCGCACACCAATTTGAGATGGACGAGAGGGAACAAAGTAACTTCAGTATGAAGAGGCAGATATTGTGTGTACGTATAATTGCAACATCCTAAAATAATTTGTATGTTTACGAAGAAACTTTCATTCAAAATATGGAATAAATAGTGCATAGTTTAAGAAGATTCAGATTTTATATTATCATTAATTAGAAATGTATTGTATATCTGTCGTAAATATCTATGCTGGTGAATAATATTTATTTTCCATTAAAAATAAAAAAAACATTTGTGTAGACATAGTAAAAGAAAATATAATTAAAAAAAATTCGAAAAATTATCCATAAACAATATAAATTATGAAGTACAATTGTCAAAAAATAATGCAAAATCATTTAGAAACCTGCAAAAAATTAAATAAATTTTGTAAGTAATTTGTCGGATTAACATTATTTGAAAGATTATAAGTTTCAAAATAAAAGTTAACATGAAATAATATTAAAGTAGACATACTTTCATCGAAATAGTCAAAAAACGGGATGCTCCTGAATGCAATCGGTCTCCTAACTCATCACTACCCATCTGGAAAATAGAAAAAGTAAATAATTGTAACAGTCTATATACTTAAAAGTTTGTATTTGAAAAGAAAATAGATTAAAATTACATACCGTGACTATGAAATATTCTGAAAAACTTTTTGTAGACAACATTCAATGTTTTTATCTGCGTTTTCCCTCGACTTAACTCTTGAAAGTGCAACGTAGAGCTGACCATGAGAGAACACTGGCCTAGGCAGAAACAACCTAACACTTTCAAGTGTTTGACCTTGACTTTTGTTGATGGTCATCGCAAAAGCCAAAGTAACTGGAAACTGTCTTCGACGCATTCTGAAGGGGAACTTTGTGTCAGGTGGTGTGACAGACATTCTAGGGATCCAAACCGAATGTCCAGCAATTTTGTTTCCAGTTATAATTCTACCTTCTATCACATGGGGCAGTAACTGAGTAACAATTAGCCTAGTACCATTACATAAACCATCTGCAACATCCATGTTACGAAGACACATGATAGGAGCACCAACCTTGAGCTTCAAGCAATGTCTAGGCAGTCCAGCCACTTTAACACTGTTCAGAAACTCTGCAGGATATACGACATTTTCTTCTGTGTCAACATCGGATGGGATAATACTGTCAGAGCTAAGGTAAACCTTCTCTTCTCCTGAAAGCATATGTAAATCCTTTTGTTTAGTGATATGTAAAAAGTTAGTTGAACATAAGAATAAATGATAAAACATGTTACCTGGCAACTGCGAAAGCATGTAATCATTTATTTTATCCACTTCATCATTTGCGGGAGTAAGAATGGCTCGATGTCTATACAAATCCTTATCTGTTGAAGTTTGAAAAGCTTGTCCATAAACCTCTTTTGCCATAGTCTCAATAGGGTCTTCTCCACTATTTTGTATCAGCAAATCAGAAGGGATGTCAATCTCAACTTGACCGTCGTTAGGCAAATTTATTTTTCCATCTCCTATATCCAAAATCCAGTTTGAGAAGGATTGAAGCTCTTTTGCTGCATCATCAGTAAGACCAGCCAGTAATCTCATGTTTTTTGTTAGCTTCAGAACTTTGCAGTGCTCCCAAAGATATGACGAATTCAGAGCCGCCAAAACAGTCTCTGCTCTACCACCTCCAGGTATAACCGGTAAAATCTGTCTGAAATCTCCACCGAAAACAACAACTTTACCCTGAAAAGGTTTGTCTTCACAAGATCTTATAATATCACGCATAGTCCGATCCAACGTCTCGAAACAGTGTCTGCTCATCATAGGCGCCTCATCCCATACAATTAACTTTGCCGCTTTAACTAATTCTGCACGATCTGATCCTGGCTCCATTTTCTTGCAAGTACTGAATTCATCTGCATTTATCGGAATACCAAATCTGGAATGTACGGTTCTACCTCCTTCCAACAACAATGCTGCAATTCCACTTGATGCGGTATTTAGAACAATCATACCTCTAGATCGGATAGCTGATGAGAGTGCTCTGTATACGAAGGTTTTTCCTGTGCCTCCATAACCATAAAGAAAGAACACTCCACCGCTATCATTTAAAACTGCATCCAGAATCTGTTCGTATACCCCTCTTTGCTCATCTGTTATCATCGCCATAAGTCTTTCATTTTCCTTTTGCCGATCTTCCAGAACATAATTAAGCTCATCATCTATAAGGCGATTGCCGTTGTAAGAGCCAAAATCTTCTGGCTTTGGCATGTGGGGCCATTTCTTGAGGCTACGACCATTGCTGAGCAAATGATTTTCGATCTCAGTAAGAGCAATATTTTTGATCTGCTCTATGGTCAAGTTCATATCTGCAAGTTTGATAATTTTATTAAATTAACATAGACATTCTTACAATAAGAAAATTTAATTAGACAAAACTCACCAGGTCGTCCAGTTTCTCGCCGCTTCTTGTAAAAAATATCGTCGGTAAGATAGTCCCAAGTAGCTTCCCCACACAACATAAGGCTGAGACAACGATTTGGAAACCAACATTCTCGCAAAAAGCTTCCTGGCATACGTGCCAGAACTACAGTCACTGGCATCTTTGATAGCTTCTATGAATTCCTTGTCATCATCCATCAATCCCAACGCATAGCAAGCATCTTCGTATGTAGGATATAAAACACCATCAACTGTTCTTATATCCTCGTATGATGTCGGTCCTCTAACCCAATTTAGCAATACTCTTAAGAAATATAGCTCATCACCTGATGGCTGAATATGCGCAATCCTCCCTATCGCAAAGCCTCGTTTCCGTGGTACCCATTCTCTCGTACCTGATTTCCAAACGAATTTTGTTGGAAATTCCGCATATGTCAACTCTCTTGCTTCTGCATATTTTCTGTTTGCTATGAACCAGGCCAAAAACATGGATTGGTTGACAGTCTTTTTGTTGAGAATACTCTCAATAGGTTCATCTTCATCAAAAAATACCAGTTCCTGATCCGGAAGATGAAAGCCAAGTTTCTCTACAGAAGTAGTACGAAAATGTGTAGGAAAAGCAAGAATCCGCCAAGACGACTTGCATGCAGTAATATATCTAATTAAGAAATACGAAAACATAAATGAGTAAAGATGAACGTAGACTTTAAATATAAAAGACAGATAAACTCTATTTGTTAATAATGTATTTATTTTATTGTAAACAAGTGAGTTATATAAATTTCATCTATGATATTATATATTTTTTAAATCTTATACATATATATTTGTACTAATAGTAATAGATTATTGATGTATTTTCGTTTCCTTTGCAAAGACATAGCGTAGAATACAAATTTTGTATTAAATTGATAATTACATATTTAACTAACTTGACGTCTTTCCTTTATTATCTTATTATTTTTTTCGTATTATATTTTTTAATAGTACATTTGCCCAAACTTGGATTTGAGAAATGAAGTTAATGTATAAAGTTCAATATTCTAATTAGTATTAATTTATTGATCTTCTATAATTGATGAATAGCTTATAGTGGTTCTACTGAATTTTTAATATATTGTTATAAATTTATAGAATATAGTACTTTCTTGATAGTAACACGAATTGGTATAAATATAATAATACCTGCAGTCGTAATATGTTTTGATTTCGTCAATGACGCCATCTTCATCTTCTTTATCCATTGCAGCTGAGGCATAATCAGGTCCCTTATGAATATATTTGAAAAGATACTTAACAGCTCGTGTTTGGACGCACCACTCTACATTCATATGCGCGCGATATCGAACCATGAGGTCTCTGTTGTATGGTACAACAAATCGATTGTCTAATCTGATTCCATTTTTCTCAATGAACCTACCATCAATCCGACGCATGTAAGCTGGAAATCCATTTGCGTCAATCGATGTCCTGATGTTGAGAGGTTTCGGAAGCATCTTAGAACATTTACCGTTAACCATACATACATTATCTTTCTTTGCTGCACCGCAAGGACCATGCATCATACAATCCCCAACGATCACATACAGGTCTGGATCTACTGTCTTGTGTGGTATTTCAGCGGAAATAACCTTATCTATATCATCGGCTGTTGGAAATTTTGATCCTTTTTCCATGAAGACAAGAATATGAGCGTGTGGCATTCCTCTTTTTTGAAACTCAATCGTGTACATTACTGACAAAATAAAAAATAAAATATTTAGAAAATTTTAACAAACAAAATACTATCTACATTAGTTGTTTTGATTAAACAATTAATATAAGTAACATGTAAAGGAGATTTACCTGCAGCAACAGGTCCAAATAAGGAGCTGTTCTTTTTAGTCAACTCGCCGATAAGATTATCGAGTTTCATCTTGAAAACTCTACACAATATTTCTGGCCTGTCTTCGGTGGTCAGGTTATATTTTTTCAGATACCTTGTAACTTCAGGCCATTTTGGATTGCACGTAAAAGTGATGAAAATATCGGGAAATCAATGGTATTTGCACAGAGCCATGGCATCATAGTAGTGCTGCTTCATATACCTTTTTCCCCCGGTGAAAGTTACAGGAATGAAAATTCGACTCCCTTGTTCCGCCATCTTAGCTCCAGCTCTTGTAGCTGCTTTCTGGATTGCAGCGTAACTACTTGACTGGAGCTTTTTCTGATTCAGCCACAAGTAACGGTCTACTCGATTCTATCATTGTGTAAGCGTCCACAAGGAACTAATGAAACAATCTGCCTGATCTTGTAATTGTAGGTGCTTCCCACCTCCTCTCTAAAATCCGAAATGCAAAGTACTCACGCATAGTTACATTCTTGCGTTTTTTCACAGTGCTGTCTTCAAAACCAATAGGAATATTTAATCGAAAGCCATCCTCTCCATATGGAAACAATAGTGGATATTGCAGAGGCAAATACGCCGGATGTAATTCACTTATCCTTTGCAACTTTCCACTTGTACTCTCTAGAACAATATCTCGTGTCTCCATATTTAAAACAAAATCTCCAGGTATCAAAGCAGCCACTTCATTTGCAGTCGGCAGATTATGGGTCCGTCCATCAGATTGTCGACTTTCAATCAATCTCATCCTATAACCTGTTGATCCTTCCACGTCGAATCTGTCTCTTGCAGACCTAAAAGCCTTGACATGAGGGTTACACTGATCTAACATATTCTTCAGAAGAAGAACAAGTGGTTCTCTTAGTTTCTTAGCAGCAGCTCTGTCAGACCTGCAAAGTTTTAAATTTTTTTTAATATAAGTTAACAAAACGTCGACTATACTACAAAGCGAACAATATAATCATAGTAACTTCATATAATGAAGTAAATTACCCGGCATAAGCGTCAAGTCTATTTTTGATCTCATTTAAAGTGTCAATGATATAGAGCTGGGAAAATTTTGGAGCTTGTCCAGGCTCGGGAACTATATCACCAATACGATGATAGTTCTCACCGGACATTCGGAAAACAAATGGTCCACGACCATTGTTAATAGAATGATCTATCTTCCCCCCAAGAGATGTGAAAGAGAACATCATATTGTAAGCTCGTATGAACTCTCGATAATGTTTGCTTAACTCGTCTCCTTTGCATAACAAAGTCATTAACTCCATTGGAGGATTCGCGAGACGAGGAAGTACAACTTTACCACGTTTACAACACATTGTGAAGACAGGATTGGCACTAAGCCGGCGTTTTCCAATGCTTTCACCATACCACATATATGCTTGACAAAACTTACAATTCCAACCTGGATCTCCGTCGTCGTAGTAACCTGTGTTTCGTCAAATATCTTCATTAAAAAAAAAAAACTAATATCGTGGTTATATATTTGTAAGAAACATTGTAGTAATTTTCAGGTCATCACCGTTTTTTTGTATCCCAATGACAATAGGCGAAGTAACTGTATTATTAGTTTGTTGTGGGATATGTTGTGGTGATGTGTTTAACAAAGTCTCTCCAGCTGGATAGCTAGTGTAAGTCTGATTCTCCTCATCTTCATTATCATTTTCATTTTCAGACTCACTTTCCATTGCATATCGATTATTGTAAGCTGAGTGAAAAAGTGTACTACAAAGTCAAAATATATGATCCATGAATATAACTTTTTGTATATGTATAGATGGAATAGACATTTTACCTTCAGGATGATCCTCGACGATGAACCTTGGTGGAGGAATGAATTCATTGGTTTTGGTTTGTTGGAATGGACTTTGAGTAGTTGAAAAAGATTTATTTAAACATATAAACAAAGGTCTAGCGCAAATAAATTCATGAAATAGGTATAATATTAATTCTTACCTCTCAGTATACATCATATTAGTACGATTACAAATATCTAAAAAATTACCTTCACGAGGTGCATCTGCTATAGACACTGCTGGACCAGTCGGATTTGTTTGTCGTGTCATGTTGGGACCTTGTCTTGCTGTTGAAATTTGTTTAAGTTTAGTCACACTTTTGAAATAGTAGCATAGAACTTATAATAACGAAAAACATTATTTAAAACTCGTTGTTACCTTCCTTATGTCTTGTCTTTGAATTCACCGATGGAGGTGATCCAATTGTCTTTCGTTTCCTCAAGGAAATGCTGGTACTCCGGGATATAGTTTCTTGATAACCAATTGTACCTTAAGGAATGATATTTTTTAATTATACGAAACTTGTGCTAAACTATAAATTTATTACTATTTTATTAACTATTTGTATACGATCATACTATATAAGCACTACTTATATAATATGCAGTAATTAGTAAACAATGCTATTACTCGATGGGTGCATGTTGATTCCAGAAACACTCAAATTTGCAAGAGTAGGTGAACTTTGCGTTGAATTATAGGGACCTACAGACATAAGTAGAATTCACAGAGAAATAAGTAAGCTAATTTTCACAAAGGGTTCCATCATTACTCATTCTTTAAAAAGTCTTCTAACTCTTGCTTTGAACAGAAACTTATACCTAGAGGTGGTACAACTGATGCCTTGGTTGGCTTGAAAATCCTGGTAACTGTGCAATGTAATGAAAAAGAATTTTCAGAAATGTTTTTAATCAATACAGTAATAAGAATAGACGTGGGGATAATGAAAGCGTTAGGAGACTAACCTCTATTTGAGGTAGTAAGCCCTATTGTTCTTTTGTTATTCAGTATTTCCTTTCGCGCAGCTCTAGCTTGATGTGTTAGTCCATCTTTAAAACTTTGAAAAACACAACTTAATGGGACAGTATGTGTCGATGTATTTTCAACATTTTTTGACGAATTAGACTCTGGTGGAATTGGAATAATGGGTCGAAATACTTGATTCGTAACATTCTGAAAGGGCGTCCTAAAAGGATTTATACTGGGCAGAGGTGAAACATTTGTGATAGATGAGTTTTGTGTTATATTCCCCATTGGAGAATTCTCTTTGTCATTGGTACCTGCGTCAACAAACAAGTCTGTGAATAAACCACAGAAGAAAAAAAAACAGTGTATGTTCTACAAAAATGTTAGTGATAACGTATCATTCTTTGTATTCAGTAGTAGGAAAGTTCAATATTTATAAATGTTTTTATTTATTTTATGTAAAACATACACTGTTTTTTTTTCTTCTGTGGTTTATTCCCCGTGTCTGTAGACAGTGGATTACTTCTCTTCATGCTTCCCACTCAAAATCGAATGCTTGTGTTTTCAGTAACACCAAAACACTACGTATAGATTGAATCGTATGCAATTAGAATAAAGGCTTGAATAAACTTATATAATTTGAAAGAAAGTCGAAGATATAGAGTTCAGAAGCCGACCTCTTCAGCAAAATATAATTGAAATTGATACATGACCATTAGGTTATATCATCTTCAAAATATACGTATAATCCTTTGTTGCCAAATAAAGTTACCTTATCAAATTCTTACCATGTATGTATTCTTTGCGCAAGTGAATATGATATTTATTGGTAAACACTTTATGACAAGATAATTCAATATATTACCTTTTTTTACTTTATTCGTTAATTAATTATGATTTTTTGGAACTTTAACATATATATAACAACCTTATGTTTGCAATTTAGATATATAGTTCTATACTATCTTCTAGTGATAAGTTTAAACATTTAAAGTTTTAAACAATAATTTTGCTGTAATGTGGACAAATAAATAGATTAAAGGAGTTGTTATATATAACGAACCAAATAACACCTCATAATTAATTTTCATAACTATAAAACCCAAAAGAGAGACAACAGAAAACATTATGAAATTTGATGAAAAGAAAAACAAATTAATTCTTAAACTCTTGCACTTTCATGAGCATATTGGACTTCAACTTTGTTCCTTAAGAAAGGATTAACATCAGTCCTCTTCCAACTCATAATCATTAAAAATCACAAAATGCGGCTGCAAAAAAAAAAAATTTCGTTAGAACTTATACTGGTCACAATTAATTTTGAGTTATCACTATTATGATTGTTACATGTGGATCAAAGTGTTGAATTATTTCTGAATCATCAATCACTAAATCAACAACATATGCTGTATTCTGTTCTTGTTGACCATTACTTCCGATAGTGATCTTAAATAGAAGTTTTCTCCCAATCAAATCAGTTAGAGATTGAGGTAGAAAATATGGATTTTCCTGTAAAACAAATACACATCTTTCAAAGAATATATATAAATGCAATTTCCTTAATTCCCCTAAACTTAAAAACGAAGAAAATACCTGACCAGCCTCTTGGACTAACTCAAACGCAGGTCTCCTAATGAGCCTCTCCGCAATATTGTTGAAAAGCAAAAACTTGACTTTTCCCTTTGAGTCATCAGAGACACGTACAACCAAGTAGTAACTAAAAAATACACTATTTAAATTAGTATACAAACATATAATACTGATATATTACAAAGGCAGCAAGATAAATCTTTATAAACGGCCATACCAGTGAATAGCATGTTCAAAATCCTTGTTGCATGTTTTGCAGTTGTATATAGGGTTATGTTGAAGATGTTGCACGTTTCCCTCAAAACCATCTCCTTGTCTGGCCATTTTTCTTTTGCAAAAATTGCAGGCAGTGTAATACCATGGTTTATCCAAATCAATGGCCTCAATTTTAGCAACAACCATATAAGTTCCAGCCTAATTTGAAGCATTTAAATGACAATAAATTTGTAGTTAAATCATATTTGTCTTCCTCTTTTAGAAAAAAAAACGCTTGGGTAAATGATAATTCCCAAAATATTTACCGTTGTTGCTTCAATATTTTCAGAAATTGTTCTCTTCATGGTTAACATTGCTTCAAGAATACTGTGTTTTGACAAAGACCTATATAAAAACTACATGATCGATTTGAATAACATACTAACAACATAATAACAGAGAAGATAGAGAGTGGAGATTGTAACCTCTTTGTAATCAATATGATATAGAATGTTGAGTAAAGCTTAGTTTTATTTATTGGAGCATATGAAAAACCTAGCGTCAAATCAGAAAATCCAACCACTTAAATATCAAGGATTTTATTATTCTTGTTTGAGCAACAATATATTCTTATTCGTATGAATAAGGACATGAGTAGTGGTCAAGTAAACTTCTAACTTTTATTATCTTTTATTAATGAAGAAATCTTGGATGAACTTATTCAAATGATTTAATGCATTTCCTAAACTATCACATATCGGATCTATTATTACCATAAGTTTAAGTGGTCTATTGTTTGAGAAACTATTCTATTCAAATACATACTAATAAGGAAATGAAAGTTGGTCAAGTTATAGTTTTACTTTTATAAGTTTTTATTGAGAAAGCATAAGAATCCAGTCTCAATATGTCAAATTGTCACTTCGATTGGTAATATCAATAAGCATGCAAATAAAGCAACGGCCAACTTTTCTGAGTACGTGACAACTCTTCATGAACCACAGCCTTTTTACAATGCATGTGTCGTCTCTTGTCCTTTTTAGCATATACTTCCAGCACTTACACAGCCTTTTCATCATGTACAATCACATCATTTTTCCACCACCATCTTTATAAGTATCGTCCTACAACATCGAACATTACCTATCCGCATTCTCAGCATCGACTGAGAGTAGAAACAACCCAACAAAACTTAAAATATCAAGCAAAATACAGACACTTAAGTGAATATGGGAGAAGAAAAATCGGTGAACAGTTATGACATTGTTTACATCGGTGATTCCTCTAATTCAAACGACGACCACTCCAACTCCGATCCCACCATCTATTTCAGAAATATTTCCTTGTCATATTTTGCTGCCGAACCTTTTGAAATGCTCACTAAGCACAACAGATGCAAGGAACTATGCTTGGAGAACGACAACCCTGAGGAAAACTATATTGAGGGCATACTTCAATATTTCGTCCACAAAGAAAAACGCAAAGGCCTCTATCATCTACGCCAAGCATCCATTGGTGAGTATACAAACGGTACTTATCTTTACGGTTTGTTATTGCTTGCATTTGAACACTATCCAAAAGGTAAGAAGTATCTGGATAAACTCCAATGGAAAGAAAATCTATCAACCTCCGATCATTGCTGGAAAAGAGTCAAGAAAACTCTAAGTACAATCCCTGCAATTATGGAGACCCGCTACTATACAGCTATGGTCAACCTTGAGCCACAGACTGAGTGCCATCCCGATAACATCTTAAGTATGCAAGCATTGTTACTACTCCAAAAGGCTTACTCAATTTGTTCAGTTTGCTATGAATCAAGACTAAAAAAAGAAGAGTTGTGGAGGTGTATTATCTAAGCACGCATGTAAAAAAACTTATGTTTTTTACATGTGTGATTTATCTATTTCGTTCAGTTTCGTACGTTGCTATTTTGTATGTTTTGCAAGTCTTTTTCTGTAATATCAATTCCAAATAACCTCAGTCTCATTATCGTTCTTTTAACTTTGGTTATTTTGCAATCGTTTTGACTAAATTTTGCAATGTATATATAATTTTACATGTGTTGATTATTTAAACACAAGGACCAAAACACCTTAACAATGATTTGGTTATAATATATAACATTTTCCCCGAAAAAATGGAATAGTAATTAAACACTAAATATAAAGTCCAAATAAGTAATAAAATTTCGAATGTAAAATAAAATAATAAAAAAATAAGAAAAATATCTAAAAATACAGAAACACAATTCAATTTTCAAATTTATAGAATTATAAATTCGACAGATGACTAAAACTCGTAAGTTGGAATAATCTCCAGGACTTTGAACGTTTGGCAGTTGAACAGGAAATTTTGCTCCTCTATAACAATCTTGCAGAAATAGGTTCCGCCAATTAATTTAGAGAGAACAGAATGGACGACAACGGGATCCTCAATCTATATAGATGTTAAACAATAATTTATAAACAGAATCAGTTACAGATAACATGCATAGTTTTCAAAATCAGGTATTGATAAAATATTCAATTGTACGTTCTTACCTGGTCAGCCGATGAACCGTATAACCCCCGCAGGAAATCCCAAATAATTCTTCTGCAAGGTTGTCTAGCAGAAGGAACTTTGCGTGGCCAGTATTGTCAAGGACGACCAATTGTAAATTGTACCTATATGGAACAGAATGGGTTGCTCATATGTTTCGAAATCACTGGTTTCTCTTATCTAAAGCAGGAATTCAAAATACGGTCCGAATATTTTACTTACCTTGGCAGAAGTTGAGGCCGATAGTTATTACACTTGGCGCAATAGTACTTTTTCTTGATTTGGGACTTTTGAATTCCATAAACCATATGATCGCTAGGGACTAACAATACTCTTTTCCAACAGATTTTGCAACTCATATAGTACCATCCCATATCATAATCAATGGCAGCAATTGTACACATAACAATATACCTCTCCCGCTGTATATCCAATAAGCAGAGTGTTATAGTAGAATCGGTAAACAACGTTAGATATAACATCTCTTTTACCTGTTTTGTCTCCAACACTTCAATAATTGATTTCTGAATGATAGGCTTGAAAAATCTAAACTTTCCATATAACTCCGGAATCGGACAATATGGTTTGGACGCCACCAATGCTATCTGCGAGTCTCTTTTATCTACCCTGAATTTTTTTGAAAAGTTTTTGAAAATATAATACCAAAAGCGTCGGTATAACAAATACTTTGAAAAATATTTTTGATTTAATATTTTGAACCACTTACAAATTTAAAAAAACTTCAACCTCTACCATTCCTGGATTGAGGGAAACGTCAGTAAATCCGTATGCGGTAGATACACTATCTGTTGTTACGAAAAGGCAAATCTTAAGAAAACTGGATACATTTGGCAGACGTAATGTACTATTTAAATACACAAATATTACCTTTGAACAAACCGATTTTGCCAAATCGAATAACGCATATAATAGACTTCTCATGGATGACGTTTTGAGTAGCATCATGAACAATTATAGCATATTTACCCAACAGATGAACAGTGAGGCGATCAGAACTGGAATAAAAGATAAAAAAAAACCACCATCTCATATTGTTAAACAATGAAAACTATCAATAAGCGCTGATTCATTATTAAGAACCGAAAACATACAGCTGATTCTGGAGCTCCAGTGTTATCTTCTCAGTGTCTTTTCCATTGAGAGAAACAATCTCTAAATGGCTGACCCCAACTATTTGACCTATAACGTCTAGAAAAATAATGGAGGTTAAATAACAGTTAACTTAATAGGTACGGATAGTTAAGGCCGTAACAGAATTAACGCTTGAGAAATGAATCGTCTTCAAAACATGTTTTAGTGTTACGCACCAACCAAATACTTAGTATTAACCAAACCATCGAAGATATCACGGAAAGCAACTGGTTCGAAACCAGTGAGTGCCCGTGGAAGGAAATCACACACACAAACACTTGTATTACGGACAAACTCAATCAAGTATGCATGTTTGCTAGTTCGATATGCACCTCCCGATTGGATAACTGAAATTTTTTCAAAAATTGTCCATAACCCTTGTTTCAGTCTTTGTTCATATGGTGCTACCAACGAACTACTGATAGAAGCATGAATCTTATCTCCCTGCATCATAAAAAATCATATTAGGGAGAAATCTATAGGCCGGGGGTAAAATTATCATTGGTAAACTAAAGTATATGATGGTGTATATCTTACAAAGGCATCGCATAGCACCAACTCAATAGTATATCGATCAGCTGCGATATAGTTTTTCCACAAATGGATAATCTGCACATAAATATGACATATCTCTTTGCAAGGCACGAGCTCTGCAACAGTTTTGAAAGTAGACATATCTATGATGATCTCTTAAATTTAGGTTATACGAAGTGTTTAGGTTGCAATATGTGTTGTTATATAAACGTTTTTTAATAAATGGTCTGTCCGTCAAGGAACATTATATATCAAAGATCTACAAAATTATTACGCGTATATCCTCTAGCCATATTTACTGGAAATCATAAATTTGTTACCAAATCAAATTAATACAATGATCGACATCTGATGTAATATAAACACATTTAATTCTTAATTGGCCAAGTGTGTTAAATACATTTTTAAGAAAGATATCAATCTGAATTACGTATTGGTCAAGTAAAATCAGTTCCTAGGTTATACTTTATAAATTTAATATTAGGACGGCTGCATGCATGTTACCGGTAATATTTCGAGTTTTGAAGGCCGTCTTCTTTATATTTGGGCATAACTATGTTTTCAGATAGATAACTTAAATAGGCTTTGATTGTATTAATGCATATAAAAGCCTAATAAGGGGGCTCCGTTCGATTATGATTTTCTACATGTAATAATTCTTAACAAAAGGTTGGTTTCATTTGGATAATAGTGGGTTCTGGGTTTATATATATCAGGACTCAATGTCATATTGTATAATAAAATTTTAAATCAATGGTATTTTTATTATCAGTTTTGCACATTTGATGTTTGTGCTCTTGGTGATACGAAATAGTTAATTTGTATTTCTTATGTTCATGGCATCATTATTTCAC
This sequence comes from Brassica rapa, assembly GCF_000309985.2. Lineage (NCBI taxonomy): Eukaryota > Viridiplantae > Streptophyta > Magnoliopsida > Brassicales > Brassicaceae > Brassica > Brassica rapa. The sequence continues at coordinate 13,390,357 of NC_024799.2, forward strand.
AAAATAATGATGGAACGAAATAAATGTCATATATTTCAAAACTCTAACTGAAGAAACCCTTTAACCAATAATGAAGTCCTATACCCTAAATCCATACCGTATAATTTAAATCGTAAATACATATCCCTGGACCCTTTACTCTGAACCCGAAATTCAAACCCTATACCCTAAACCCAAGTCCTGTACCGTAAATCCAAACCGCATACTTTCAATTCAAATTCTAGACCCTAAACCGAAACCGTTAATTTGAAATATGATTCCCCTATATACTGGTCTAAATCCTTGACCTTAATCACAAATCTTATACAATAAACCCGCATCTTAGACTTAAAACCGAAGCCGTAAACACTAAACCCAAACCCAAGTATTTAACAAAATTAGCATGAAGAAAACATTTGAAAATTTTAGGTTTAATATAGGGCAATTTTACATATGGGCTGCATTAAAAATCAATTAAACCCAATACCTGTAAAACGTGCTTGGCAAATCCCCCCTTTAAAGTAATATTTAGTATGTGTCATTTTATAATTACGAAAATCTAAATATAATAGTGATGGATTCAATAAAAACCTTTTTCTGTATTTAAAAGGTTTGTTTAGTCAGTGAACTGTTTTTATATTTAAAAAGTTTCTTTTTATATTAGCTCCGTGAAGGCCAAATGATGAACAAAATCATAATTTTTTTCTACTAACACCACAAATAAGTTCTAATTCATATGACAAAGTACTCTTTAAGTACATCTAAACTACACTGACTGAACACACAAGATCAGCAAAGACTGTTTATAAATCATTTAAACGCATTGTTCAACAATCAAAATATCATATAATGCAATGATCCATGCTAATATAAAAGCAGTTCATCCATTCAGTACAATACGTTGAAACTATTGAAAATAACATATTATTAAACTGGTTTACAAAACCAGAAGATAAATTCCGATATTGGTAGCCGAATCAACACAAAAACTAAAACATTTCAAACTTGGAGAGATTGTTAAAACAAAGACGTCAGTCAAACATTTGTGGCTCACCCATCTTGAACCAATCAACGTAAGGAATCTTGACCCCATCCATCTTCTCCTTTGCGAGCACAAGTTCAGTCTTTAGTTTATTCTTCTCCTTCGTCCTTGCGTCTTTCTTGAAGAGTTCCTTGAGTAACTCTAATTTACCTCGCACGCGATAGACTTCACGCTCTTCATCATGCTTGGCTGTGATGGATTCCAATTGGTTCTGATACATCAAGAGCATGGCTCGGTAGCGCTCCCTAGTTTCATTATTTCCATTGTTGAAAGCCTCTTCGAGAGAACAACTGTAATCTTCAACGATCGGTTTTTTGAGCTTTAGATCTCTGTTGAATGCCATCGCGAGATCTTGTCTTGCATTTGTACAAAATAAATATTGATTAACATATACAGCATTTATATAAGCAACACAATTAAAACCATAATTATACTATTGACAATTCAGATCAAACATAGAGACAAAGCGACTAACAGTGTAAAAAATCTATTTAGTTAGATCCTCAAAATTAAACTATTAACGATTATATAAGCAACACAATTAAAAACATAATTATACTATTGACAATTCAGATCAAACATACCGCGCAAAGCTTTTTAACAGTGAAATATATATATTTAGTTAGATCCTCAAAATTAAACAATACATGATGCTATAGAGATCTTACAAAATCGTTTTTACTATTCCAATGACACTATATATATCCCTAGAAACATGATCGACATGTATTGAAAACTCCCCAGATTATATAACTAAATATTGAAGTAAGAAACCGTGATTCGATAATCAAATAACTAAGTAATGAAATACATGTGTCGCTAAGAAAAAAATAAAATGAAAGCTTACGAAGGATTTCTTTTGAGATTAGGAGAGAATTGTAGAGACAATGTCGGCGAAGAAGACTGAAATTAGGTTTGATAAGATAGGCAACCTCCTACAGTTTATATAGAAAGATTAGTTAAAGAAAAATGCCTTTCCAATTGCCCTATAAATGATAAACCCATTAGATTTGTTTCGAAATATTTATTAAATTTTTTATATGTTTAAAACTATAAAGGTTTCAAATATATATATATATATATATATTTCCTTATATATAGATATTGTCTGAAAATAAACAGAAAGCAATATATTCATGGTAATTTATGGATTGCATCGTAACAGGAATTTTAAATATTGCCTTCGTTTTCGAAAAGTAGAAATTTTTTTAAGATATATCATGTCGATTTATTAGATATTTATAAAATATATTTATAATCTTGCACTCATGTCAATAAATTAAGTTATAAAGATTTAAAAAAATATCATCATTTCCATACCTCGATCAAATATATTTAACTTAACCAATACGATACGAAAAGACGTTTAATCACATTATAGATACAAACTCTTCTTACGTAATTATTTTGTCAGTACATTTCCAAAATAAAATGTATTATATCAGTTTCCTTTGGCATTGTAAGATCTCAAGAATCCAAACTTGATGCGATATTGTCTGTGACATAATGACGCCACCATGAATAATGTGATTTAGACAAATCTATGAAACCACTTACCCCACCACTGTAGGTATAACCTACTTCCTCTTCCAAAGTCTTATATACAGAAATATATATTTTGTAATAACGCAACTAAATCAAACGAATGTGTTACCAAAACATGAAAGCCAATTATAAGCTATAACAATAAGAAAAAAATTGAGATATGCTAATAAAAAGGCAGATTATAATATAACAAACTTAGTTTAGTTTAATAACCGATCAAATTTTGCAGGGAAACTGGTTTTAAAAACCAGAAATATGTTCCATCTTACAACACCAAAATATCAAAAACATTAAACGTTTTCAACTTGAAGCAAACAATAAATTGACAAGGTTAATCAAACATCTGTGGCTCATTCAACTTATACCAATCGATGTAAGGAACCTTCACATCAGACGCCTTCGCCTCTGCAAGCACAAGTTCCGACTCTATCTTCTCTTTCTCTTCGCTCAATGCAGACATGTTGAAGAGTTCATGAAAGAGTTCCAGTTTACCTTGTATGCGAGCGACTTCAAGTTCTTCAGCATGCTTTTTGATGAGGGCATCATGTAGTTGCTTTTACATAAAGAGAATGGCTTGGTAATGCGCAGTCGTCCCCTCCATTCCATTTTTGAATGCCTCTTCTAGAGAAGTACCATAATCATCAGTCATTGGAGACTTGCGTTTAAGGTCCTTGTTGAATGCCATCGCGAGATCTTGGTCGATCTGCTTATTATAAACAGTATTGGTTATAAACGTTATATTACCTAAGCGGAAATAATTTTTAGAATGATCAATGATAAGCATTTGTACACATAAGATCTCCTAAATACTCATATTATTTTTTCAGAAAACAATATTAAAAATTGAACTAAAAGTGATTATATTCATTGGATCTAAGTTATTATAAGCCTACCAAGATCATGGACATGTTTTTGAACAAAAAGACGCATGACGGATACAAAACCTAAAAAGTCTTGATTCAATTGGTAACAAAATCTACAGAAAACAAATGGATCTAAATGCAATATAATTCAAAGAAAAAACTAAAGAGAAAGATAATTAACTTACCGAAAGTTGGAGAGACTCAATCGGAGAAGAAGAGAGATGAAAGGTTTTGGTTACAATTCTTCACTGCTGTCTTTATAATGTCATCGCGGACTTTCGATGAGTCAAGTCTTTTCACATAACTTATTGAAAAAATAAATTATAAATATGTTAATTATATTTACCTTTGCAATTAATAGTTTTATATACCGGCATAATCATATTTTGCGTGTAGGTTTTTACATACTTCCCCTCCAAAATCAATTTAATAACATTCAAACTCATGTTTTAAATAATTTTTTATGTCTTCACTTCCGGTACAAAGACCCTTAGTTTGCACGAACGTTTTTATATCTATGATCTAATTGCATAACTTTTTTTAGATAAATGTTTGCTTAAAGAATCTAAAAATTTCTAAAAAGAAGTTTTCATATAAAAAAATATAGTCTAATCCTTGGTATAACAAAGAATCGTGATATAGTATTAAATAGTATTAAAATTAAATTTTGGGCTTAAATATTTTTCGGGCATAATTTGGTTTTTAGTTGGATATTACAAATGGGCTGAGATTGTATTACTACCAATAAAAGCCTAATAAGTGGGATCGGTTTGATAATAATTCTAAGATTAGTAAAATTTCGGTTACATTTTTTTGTTATTCAGTATTTCAAGTGGGCTAAGAAAAGGTTGTCTGGTTTAGATTGGAACTTGATAAATTTCTAATCCAATAAAAAGCAAAAAACAAAGGTACTCGGACCAAATCTTAAACAAAACCAATGTAACCAAAGGTACCTTAGACAAATGCTTTAAAAATGATGAAGAAACAAAGCCATAACAATATAAAGGACATCATTTGAAAAAAGAGACAGCTCACTCGCCCTTGAGTTTCTTTTGAGAGAGTTTCTTGTTAACAGAGTGTTGATCCTCAAGGCAACTGTCGTCATCTTGTTCGTTTTTTCTTTTGGACAAAGGAGTTGCTGTAAAACCACCAGAACCAGAGGAAATATCATCTGCGGACTCCAACATTAGACCTGCAGGAAACAGATTTAATCGAATCAATATTATGCTCCTGTAACAATAAAATTAATCGCAATTAGAAGCAGTAAATTACCGGTTAAGTAGGTAAATCAGCAAATTCCTCAACCATTTGACGGTCATCAGTAGCCAATCGAACAACATACTGAGATCTCTTTCCTTTAATGTTATCAGCGTCAACTGAAATCTCAAAAAGGACTCTCTTACCAAAGAGATCGCTAACTGCTTCTGGTAAGAAGTCTTCATCTTCATTCTACAATTACATAGAGATAGGTTAAACAAACGAATTTATTCTGTTAATTGATGTACAATTATATTGCATAAAAGTACCTCGTCATAGAGTTCAGCAGCAGAATGACGCACAATTTGTTGAGCATTAGCATCAAACAAAAGAAAATTAGCCTCACTGCTATCGTCCTTGACATGGAAAATTAATTTGAACCTGTACAAAAATATTAATAAACGTCACAGACTATTTCAATGACGATTTACCCAACTCATCTATTTGTATATCTAACCCGCTCAATACCTGGAAATGACATCACTGTGTTCTTTGTCACACGTATTGCAGAAGAACAAGGGCCGGCCATCAGCATCAACATTGGTTGTAGGCATCACTTTTTTATTGTGGTATTTGCAACTTAAATATTGCCAGCCACGTTCAGTATCAATTGTTTCAATAGTCCCCAGAGTGACAAAAGTGCCAACCTATTCGTCAATAACAATATTTTAAAAGCATTGATAACACATGGAGTATACGCATGTGTAAAAAAATTGAGATCAAAGAATGTAGTCTATATACCAGAGTACTGTCAATGATCTCTCTGATGGTTAGCCTCTCATTAAGAACAAAAAAACCTGGCACGAATAGAAGTAGCAGTACCAACAGACCATTGGCTACTATCGTTGTTTGTAAGAGCAAGTGAATCATCAGGGAGACTGCCATCACAAATAAACACACATAATTTAAAAACCCGTCAGTGAAAATGACGTTCACAAATTAAAATAAACATCTATATGTATGAAACTCCTCCATAGGTCTGGAACGTAAGACGCAAGACACGTACCTTGATTTGAACTCCTCAATAAAATCAAGTGTTGGGTTGAGCAGAATATGGGTTGAATTATATCCGCTAGATATGGAGTAAGCACCTACAAAGTATATTGATCTAATTAATATGTTATGCTCGCAATCATTTTACACAAATTGAAACAATATTATATACCTTTCCTCTCTTTAACAGAACAGAATCTGATAACACAAATAATCATGGTCGACATATTACTCCTACTGTAATCGTATACTTGTTTAGCATAACAACCCCACAGAGTACACATCATCTTCACATTACTGTATAATATAAACTTAAGTTAAATACAGTTAATAGAGGTTTAGCTAGTAAAGTATAACTAAGATTAAAAACAAAAGTCTTACTTTGGGTCACGCAACTCAACCAAGAGCCTCATGTTGTCTTTTCCTTTTATTATTTTGTTTTCCAGAGACCCGAAGTTAACTATTTGGCGAACCACATCTACATAACAAAAATAAGTGTCAAATCAGAAACAAGTAACTACAAAGTGAAAGACTCTTTAACTGCGTAAAAAACTAACTCACCAACCAAACAGCTATGATCCAGATTTCCACCAAGAATATCAGAGAAGTCCGCGAAATACGAGAACTGCACTTGGAAAATCATCAGCTTTTCCAACAAAGTTGTTGGAAAGAAGCCAATTTTGTAAGGATGTAGCGTTGTACGGTATTCACCAGTTGCATCGTACACTTTGAACCACTGGAGGACAATCGCATCTCCCTCGCCCAGCTTGTCATCAAATTTTTTGATGAGTTGTTCACCAACTGAAACATGAATTCTTGTCCCCTGGTCACAAAAATGATAAGAGTTTTAGTCATGCAGAATAAGTATATAAACGATGTTTCCAAATAAATCCATGTTATGTGATGTATACTTACTTCTTTATCAACAACCACCATTTCAATGGTGTTTCCTGATTCTTTGTTATAGTTTCTCCACAAGCGAACAATCCTAACTTCAATACGCGACATATCTTTACGGGGTTTTAATTCTCTCACATAAGAAACAATATTTTTTTTGGCTCGCACCATTGCCATTGTTCTTGTTAGAGCTGAATGTTTGTATTTTAACCATTCGGGTTTCTCATATATATTAAGCCGATTTATTTATCATATTAATGACCCCTAATAAAGATTGAAATCGTTTAAAGAAAGATTTTAATTGTGTATTGTCATAAATTGATTTGCATATGATATGATTTTAACTTGCGCAAGTAATGAAATAAATACGAAAACAACTTGCGCAAGTAATTGATTGGAATAATAAGGAAAGCTATTAATATGCAAATTAGTTAACAATCTTGCGCAAGTTATCTAATTATATGGGCTTAACATCTATCGACAATATATTAGGCCTTTTGTAAATAGGCTATTCACATTTTTTTCCATAATTAAACTAAAAGCAAACTTGAAAATCCGAAAACCAACAGACCGGAAACCGCAAGGAATGAAACTGACTGACTAAATTAGTAATGTGAACCTCTAAATCGAATAGCAATTAGCGATGCAACAGACTATCGGAATTAGTAATGTGAAGCTCTAAATCGTGCTAATGAAACAAAAAACCAAACTTGAAAATCTCAAGAGAGGACTGTCTAAATTCTTGTTGAGTTATTAAGGAGAAGATAATCTTACAGTCCTGATTCAGAGACTGAAGTCGAATGCAAGTTTCTTGTAAATGTCAGTTGTCTCTTCTTGTTCCATCAGTAGACAGTCCGCGTAACACATCTCTGGTCGTGGCAATTGTCTTGTTTAAGAGAATCATGACCTCAAAAGCAAGATCAGTCAATTAGATACAAAGATTCTAAATGTTAATAAGAAGATCGTAGTTTATAGCTTAACATATGTCGAATTCAATCAGAGAAATCAAACAATCTTTGTATCATAGCTTAAAAGTCGAATCCAATCAGAGAAACCAAAAAAATCTTCGCCAATTAGCTTAAAAGTCGAATTCAATCAGAGAAACAAAAAAAACCGTAAATTCCGATAGTATCGACAAACTACACCTCGTCTGGTTATCGTCGATGTTCGCGATGGATATGATTGAAGTAGCAGAGTAGGGAGAAGCAAAGTCATCTAGTCGGACTGTCTTCATCGGATCGAAACCATATAGAACTTCCATTGATACGCAATTGAAAAAAAAAAGAAAAAAAAATTCATGACATACGACGGCGTTTTAGTAAACGCGGAGGGGAGTGAAAAAAATAAATGAAAAAGAAAAATTCAAAAAAACCAGCCAATAGAATTATAACGTTTTTCCTGAGAAACTCTATATGAGTGCCACCTCAGCAGAAATCACTAAAGTAACTTCTCTTTTAATGTATATGGGGATATACAACCATGTATAGGGTAGTTTCTCATCTCTATTCCAAAAAAATATAGGGAAAATTGTTTTTTAGAGCAAAAAAATGATAACTATGTCCATTTAGACTAATCTCATATACTTTATGTCCCATTAGGCTAATTATTTTTAAAATGGCAATAATGCCCTTAAAGTTGTAATTTTTTTTGTTTTTTTCTTTTTTATTTGTTTTTTTTTTAAATATCAATTTTTAAAAAAATATGAAAGTGAATATTCCTAAATATTTTGTTTACATATTTTTAGGAACTGATTTCTTATTCGTAGAATACAGCTAATCTGTGGAAATCGATTTCTACAGGTTTTTAGAATTATAGTAATATGTAGATTTTGATTTCTACATGTTTTAGATTTACAGTAAATCTGTAGAAGTCGGTTTCTACGTGTTGTAGATTTATATTAATGTATAGATTTTGATTTCTAAAGATTTTAGATCGGTAGGTTAAGCGCGGAATGTGTATTCTAAATATTTTTAGAATACTCTTATTTACGTAGATCACGTATTCTAAACATTGTAGATTCAATAAAAAAGTGGATTTTGTTTTCTACTTCGTAGAATGTCATCTACTTTATTTAGAACATAATCTGAAATTTATTATTTAAACATTTTTAGAACTGAAAAATACAACTAAGTTCATATTGGTATTTTATCAAAAGTTACTATTTTTTCATTTTTTTTTTTGTTTGTAAAACTACTTATTGAATTTATTTTCAAAAATATTAAAGGGTGTTATGGACAAAAATGACACAAAATAAATATTAGTTTAAAAGGACATAGTTATCATTTTTTTGCTCTAAAAAATAATTTTCCCAATAATATATATAAGCATCTCTATCGACCTAATCTCACGACTCTATCAAAGAAAAAAAAAATATATTATGCAAATCACTTCTTTGAAAAATGTGAAACCTCACAAGAAATGATGGAAAGTTCAACTGAATGTCTTACATACGTGGGAATTAATGTCTGTTTTTAAGAGTAACTTTATGTTTTTTTTTTGTATTTGCCAATTCCAAATTGTTCATGTATCTTTAACTATTGCCATTTTTTGTGTAAAAGGTAAAAGGGATACAAAATGCATGCCTCTGCAAGAAAACATACCATGAAAGTAAGAGAAGACTTTTATCAACATCCGTGAATAATTTTCAAGCACAAACATTGACACGATTGTATCGGAATTAGGTTATCAAATATTTATGTACATAATATTATAACTAACAAATTTTATATCTCTTTTAAAAGTAAAATTAAGACCTAAAACTAAGCAGTGTACACAAATTGAAATGTTGGTACTAGAAATAAATAGTTTATACGAATTTAAAATATTATAAAACTGAGCTTAAAATACATAAATTAAGTACACTACATATTTTCAATAAGATTTTTGTAAACTAAAATAATCCCGCACTTTGAAAGCGCGGGTCAAAATCTAGTTATAATTAAAATTAAAAATAATTGAAAATTAATCTGAAAATTATTTTCTAATTAAAAATATAATAAATTTTATTTGTAAATTAAAATTTGTTTACAAATACATTCAGGGTTAAAAAAATAAACCTGAAATTAAAAAAAAAAGTCAAACCACCACATTTTCCCTAACTCGGTTTACACTAGAGAGAGAGAGAGAGAGAGGGAGAGAGAGAGAGAGAGAGAGAGAGAGAGAGAGAGAGAGAGAGAGAGAGAGAGAGAGAGAGAGAGAGAGAGAGAGAGAGAGAGAGAGAGAGAGAGAGGAGAGAGAGAGAGGGAGAGGGAGAGAGAGAAAGAGAGGGAGAGGGAGAGGGAGAGAGAGAGAGAGAGAAGAGAGAGAGAGAGAGAGAGAGAGGAGAGAGAGAGAGAGAGAGAGAGAGAGAGGAGAGAGAGAGAGAGAGAGAGAGAGAGAGAGAGAGAGAGAGAGAGAGAGAGAGGTGGTGGTGGTGGGAGGGCGACTGTGTGGTGGTGAGACAAGGTGGCAGAGAGATGGGAGAGATGAGAGAAAATCAGTAAACATGGAGAGAGATGGGAGAGATCAGAGAAATGAGAGTGAAGAAGAAGAAGATGAAAAGAAGATTCATACAAAAAAGAAGAAGATACTAGAATAAAGAAGATCTGTCGACTGATATCACTCAAATTACCCTAAGGAGTGAATTACTCTCTCAGATAAGAGGTTTAGATGTAGTACTTAGGGATCGAATCCACAGAGACTCTAGGATTACACAATAGATTATAATTTTTGAAATAGGCTAGATTAATTGGTTTATAGGTTTTAAAGCAGTAAATGAATTGGTGAGCAAGGTTATTGCTCGATTGGTTGGTTTTGAGGTTGTTAACAGTTGGGAGAATAGCTAGATTCAGGTATGTTCTCAGGTATGATAAGTAAATACTTAATTTGGGTTTTTGTGGTTTATTAATATTATTGTTCTTGAATTCAAACTAAGATTAATCAATCTGATTATCTAATCTGGATAGAGATGGCAATCATGGATCTGGACAGCGGGTTTGGCCCGTAAAGGACTGTCGCGGTACAGTATTGGGACAAGGTTTTGTAGGCCAGAAAATTTGCGGGCCTCGCGGGACGGGTCTTTGCGGAACTGGGTCTTTTGCGGGATGGACCGAAAACGGGTCATGCGGGATTACATGGACCCGCATTTTTTTTCTTTGTTTCTTATTTTACCTGAAAAAACAAGAAAGATAGTGAGAAACAAAATGATTCTTGTGACTTTTCCCCCAGAAAACATAAGGAGTTCCGGCGATGATGCATGACGACTCCAGCTCCAGCGATGACGATTCAAGCTCTGGTGGTGTCTTGATTTGTTTAGGTTCATCATCAACATCTTATAATTCAATTACAAAGTTCCAGAAGTAGTTGCCTCATCAAAGAGGTAATAAGATCTCTTTCTTCACGAGGGCGTTTAGGATATTGTTTATCCTTACAAGGAAATATATCTGCAAAGAATGAAGAATTCCTTGATTTCATGATTGTGTTTCTATAGATATCTTGTATATCTTATTTAATTACAAGAAACTAATAAGTACTATTGTTGTGTGCATAACCAATGAATATCCATGGTTTTGGGTCCAACCGTGACCTTTTTAGGAAGTGGCACTACGAATTTTGCCAATCACCCCCACACTTAGAGGTATTTGTATGAAGTTACGTTACCTTTCCAAAGTTCATATGGCGTTTTGCAAGTTGCCTTATAAGGTATTTTGTTGAGGATTTAGTTAGTGGTTAGCAGTGCTGATATGCACAAATTAGTCCCAAGCACCTCTCTCATATAAGAGGATCGGTGTATTGCTTGAGAATAGAATCCACAGAGACTCAATGATTCACGCAATACACAGTAGGTTTTAATTAAGGTAGAAAAAAAAAATAGAAACCAATAATAAAGCAATATATCAAACGGTTTGTAAAGTATCAAAAGAAAGCGCTAGATCCAGGGATTTATCAGCCAATGAATTTGAAACTATAACCAAAGGTGCCAAGGGTTAATTCCAGCTCTCGAATGCAACAAGTAAGTTTCCCAGCTCTCACTGCGGAAGACTATCAGATGTCTGACTCTAATCTAATAATAACTCTCACTGTGAAGTAGTTGAATAAAACAAGCATTAATCTAGATTCGATATTTTTCAACTAAAATCCAACACCAACTCTCCCTCTGTGAATGAAAATCTTGTTCAACATGATTAGGTTCATGTATTGATTACACTCTCATGTCACACGATGATCCTACGTTTCTAGGTTCTAGTTAATTACTCTAGGAACTAGTATGATAAACAATTTTGGCGTAGAATATTGAAGATAACCCTAGCAATTTGGATCAATTATCAGTTTGATATTAAGCTCATGAAATCCCTAAAATCTAATAAGAGATCTATTCAAACATAATCAAGATATAATATTCTGAATTGATTGCACAAATAATAGTCAACGGGAATTCCAAGAAAATGTGAAGGAGGATTTATCCTCTTTCTAAAACTAAAACAAACCTTAGCCCTCAACAATTACTTTACAATATATAACTAGATTTTGACCCGCGCTTGGAAAGCGCGGGGTTGTTGGATTATATTATAATACAAAGTTTTATTATATCGAAAAACATAATTTTAAAGAGCTATGATAATCTACAAATTAGTTTATTTGAGATTTTTATATGTACATTTTTTAACGTAAGTTTCTTCCACATAAGAATTATATCCGGATCAAAAAACCAAACCGAACCGACCCAAAATTATAGGTTTTAGTTCAGGTCAAGAGAATATAACATATTGGGTTTTTTTTGACCCGCATGTCTTTGTTTGAGTCTGGATCCTACCTAGACCCGATCATAAATATGTGTTTATTAGGTATATTTGGATATTTCGAATATGTTCCCGGTATTATGGATATTTTTTTTAAAGTTTGGTTTACTATTAGAGTTTTTGATTTCAGGTAAATTTTTTCAAATTAAAAAAAATTGGGTGTTTGGATAAAATTTTGGGTATTTTTCAGTTCATCGTGTCAGATTTTGAGTAAGATTTTAAAATTTTAGGTATTTGAATTTTTTGGTATTTGTTTGGAGTTTCAAATACTTTTCGTGTTTCAGATATTTTTCAGATTTTTCATATATTTCAAATTCTTTTAGAATCTTAAATACCCGAACAGATGTGGACCATTACGTCCATATCAGATCCAACAACCTTTTGATATAAATTTTTAACGTTATTGTACAAAAATATGGTTGATGAAATATTTTTTCTGAGTAAAGGTATCATAAGAAATAATATTAAGATCTGTTAAAAATATTTAAAATATTGTATGTTTAGAATGATTAATGTATTATCAGAAAAATAATAAATAGGTATACATAACTCCAACAACTTTTTTATATTAGATTTTTTAAAACTCTTTGCTTTTTAATAGTATTGATTCGTTTTAAGAGAAAAGTATATAAAAGTATAATATCTAAATAAATAATTTTCAAAATCTTGAATAATCAATACTGATATCGTGAAGTCAGGTTAGCTTTAATAGAACCAATGAATTTCTTCATTTTTGTGAAGGTAACATTAATATTCAGAAAAATTATTTTTAAATATGAAAATATTATCAAACTATAAACGGTTAAAAGTTTAGTATATGATATGAGATTTTAGTGAGAAAGTTTATATATGATATGATTATTTTATTATAAACGAAAGAGGAAGTTAGAATGTACACATACATGTCTTGTAATTTATCTTGCTTTAAATCATATATTATATAGTAAAAGTGATAATATAAAACATTAGTTTCAATGCTTTTACGATTAAAAATCAAAATGATAAATATATTAATAGTAATGATTAGGACTTAGGAGTGAGATTTAAATAAATAAAAGAATTGACTAAATTATTGTTAGAGAAATATATGGTAACATATTGTTAGTATAAATTTAAGGTAAGACCAAAAAATAATAAATTAAATGAAAGGGTCCAAAACAACTTTTATAGGTAGATTTTTTTAGACTCCTTCCCTTTTAATAGTATTGATATAGGTTGAAACATCTTCTAAACACTTTTATAAATAAAGGATACTTTCGGGCCACATTGCAATTCTTGAAAGTCGATAACAAAAAACTCGTCAGACACTGGATTAAGGGGATTTTCGCTTATCACCTCTGAGTGTCGTTCAACACTACTCCACAACCTCGATAACTTCCTCTCACTCGCAAGACGGACAACTCTTCAGCAAAACAAGCATAACTTTTGATCTAGACCATGGATTGACAGCAAAAACGCGGAATTGGAAAGCTAACTCAACTATCTATCTTTTTCCAAATATGAGCTTCATACATCGCATGAAAGTCCTTAAACTATTGCTAAAATTTTGACGCATCTGCACAGTTCCGCATTTCAAACTGCTACAGAATCTCTGAAGTTGTCCAAAACGTACATAGATTTTATAAGACTCTAAAATAGGCTCTAAACACATATAATAGACTAGAAATACGACTTGTAACATGGTCAAAACCCAAAAAAACATGCTATATCCACTCCCCCGGGCTTATCATGTTCTTGCTCCCAAGAAAATCATAGAATGAACATGTGAAAAAGGTTTAAAAACATGGGAACTCACCTTTCTTGAGAACCACCACCATCACCTCTGCAATGTTGCAAGCCACATCAAATCAGTACCAACCTTAAAAGGCACTTCCATGTGCTTGACCTCTACTTAGCAACGTAACCATCCAGCCCATAGCTCACCATATACCATCTGACATACACCTCCACTGACCTCATTTCTGAGATTAATGTGCAGGCTCATCTTGGGAATATTGATCAGATGACACATAGACTCTTACCCATGTATATTATCACACATACAGTCTTACTCTAGTTCCTTTTCCCTCTGTTTTCTCACTTCATTGAATCATTTTATCTTCTCTAGTTCAATTCATGGTTTCATGCCGTGGAAATGTCAAGGAGTCTGTCTCAGATTAAAAGGAGACACTTTTATCGTCTTTGCAGATTGCAAACTCGACCTTTGGTCTATGTGGTCTTATTGGTCCCTTTGGTTCCCGATAGTCAAGCTTTGGGAAGGGAATTAGAGAGAATAAAGGAAAGGAGAGGTAGAATCCGATGTTATTGATATACCTTGGATTTGACCCATTTTTATCCATGGTATATTATTATTTTACTATATATATATATCTATGTTTTCTACTCTTCTAGGTATGTTTTCAGGTTCAGGTGCATTTCGGAGTAAAGCTATGACTTTGGAGCATTTTAGAGCATAAAGGACATTTCACCCGAGCTGACCACTTAGAGGTCGACGAGAGGAAGAATAATTGATCGATGCGCATCAGTGTTGACGATCGATATCAGGAAATGCCTCGACAGATGAAGATTAATATCAATCGATGTACACAAGTACCGTCGATCGATGTCGAGACACCAGACACGACATTTTGGATTCAGCAGACTTAAAGACCAAGGCCAAGCCAAATTACCAAAATGACCTGACGAGTTTTTAACCTAGTAGAATATATACTGCCTAAGTGTTTGACGGCAGGGAGAGCTTTTCTTTTCTAGACCTAGTTTTGTTACAAGTTTCATTTGGAGAGAAGATCACTTGTGATTGGAACTCCTTGTTTCATTTTCTTATCATATATTCTATGAGTTTCTATTTATCTATTGATATGAATTGCTTTGCTATGTCTGAGTAGTTCAACTGTTAGATCCAGGGTTCAGATAGGTTTGTGGGATTAGCCCCAAACTATAGATCTGCCTTGTTGTGATATTCATGATAGATTTGTATCCATTGCTTGTTTTAGCCTAGCTAACTAGAACTTGATCATAGGATTGCATATTCAAGCACCCTTGTTATCCCATCCTGACATCTATCTATCATATTAGGATTGCTAGAGAGGGCTAACCGCCAATTTAGAATCTTAGTAGGGCATTTCATACTAGCGCATAGGCCTGGCTAGAACCCGTCGATCGATGTCCTCAACTGACAATCGATCAATGTTGGCAAAAGTATATCGGTCGACGTCTTAATAGACTATCGATCGACACTCTCTTGTGTCTGCATCTAACCGGTGAGACACAAGATCTAGTCTGTTAACCAGTGGTACATGCGACAGCTGATCACTGAGTTAAGCGAATGAGCTCTAATATATCATGCATGCAAAATTTGGCATCTATAGGAATTATAATCTCCAACACCTGAATAGTGGCTCTGCATCTAATATCATTTCCAACCTAAGTTATATTTATCATTTACTCCCTAGTTACTATTGCTATTTTATTTAAAACATTACAACTTTTAGAATTAATAAACACTAGATTTAATTGTTCCCTAGCTCCTTGTGGATTCGATCTCTAAGTACTACATCTGAACCTCTTTTGATGAGAGTAACACTCCTTAGGGTAATTTGAGTGGTATCAAATTTGGCGCCGTTGCCGGGGAGCTTTGATCGCCATTAGATTTAGTTTTATTAATTCTTATTCTTTTCTTTACCCCCCTTTTCTAATAATCTTTCTTTTTCTTGTCTTTTCAGGTGCATGCCCAGCGGTACCAGAAGCAACAAGGAGAAAGACTTGCTGTTCTCAGACGATCCTGCTCATTTGGAACGCACCATCCGTAGAGGTCAACGTTCCACATCGCTCGACGCAACCACTTCGTCGTCGATCGATACGCACAACCAACCGTCGACCGACACCAGACCGTCATCGTCGATCGATCCCAATCGTTCGACAACGATCGATACTACACCACGTACGTCGATCGATACCGTATCGTCAAAAATGGTAAACATTATTATTCTAACTCAGGATGAGAACGGAAACCTGTATGACCAGGCCGGTCATCTGCGTAATGCAACAGGTCAGAAAATAGATGCTCAGGGAACTGTAATCCATGATGCTGATGCTACAAGAGCTGCTCAACCTGTAGATGAGGACGCTCGATCGAAACCACTGGCCGACTACAATCGCCTAGATGAGTACTATTCCAACAGATCAGCGATTCGACTTCCGGAGATCCAGAAGCAGAATTTCGAGCTGAAGCCTCAATACTACACTCTCGTGTCGCAGATACCCTACTCTGGGTTACCGCACGAGCATCCTATGGACCATTTGGAACGGTTCGAGGATCTAATCGCTGCCATTCGGATGGAAGGAGTCCCCGAAGATTACCTGCTGTGCAAGCTCTTCAGATACACGCTGAATGGAGAAGCGATGCATTGGCTTAGGCAGCAACCCACAGGATCTTTAACATCTTGGAGCGACATCAAGAATGCTTTCTTACGAAACTTCTTCGATGAGGCGCTCGCTGAAGAACTTCGGAACAAAATTTCCACATTCTCGCAGAAGGCTGGAGAGTCCTTCAAAGATGCGTGGATTAGATTTAGGTTTTTCCAGCGAGACTGTCCACACCACGGATTTAATGAAGTGCAGCTGCTAAGCACTTTCTTTCGTGGTCTCGCCTTACAGTATCAAATGGCTCTTGATACGGCGAGTGAAGGAAACTTCACTACTCGGAATCCGTTGGAAGCTGTGAGACTTATCGAAAACCTTGCTAACAGCAGCAGCACCAAAAACACTGACTGTGAACGGAAGATGTCTGTAGCCTCTATCGGGAAGGAACAGATGGACGAAGTAAGAGCTAAGTTAGATGTGGTGCACGAGCTTCTTAGGAAGCAAGTCTGTTCAGCTGAAGGGGAAGTAGCAGATACAGAAGGAGAAGAAGATGTGAACTACATCGGAGGTACCGGATTCCAGAAATTTGGAAACCAGGGCGGAAACAGAAACTTCTTTGGAAATGGCCAAAGAAGTAACCAAAGTTCACAATTTCAAAAACCCTTCAACAACAGCAAGAGCTACTCAAACTCTTACTATCAAAATCCACCACCCCAAACTCAGGAAAGCAAGATCGAAAAAATGCTTGATCGAGTACTGTTGGGACAACAACAAATCACCATGGATTTCAACGGTAAGATAGACTCTGCCTACAACAATCTGAACACCAAAATCGAGACCTTAGGGACTCAGGTGAGAAAACTTGAAACCCAAGTAATTCAGACAGGCGAGACTATTAAGAGGCAAGAAGCTTTCGCTAGAGAGGCAGGAGCCGACAAATGGAAACACCACGTAAATGCCATCATAGATGATGAATTCTGGCAAGTGGTGAGAAATGAAAACCTTGAGGAAGGAGATTTCAAAATCGAAAGCTCCATGAGTCTCGGCGGATCCCAATGGTGTCGACTGATGTTGATGAACTCGCATCGATCGACAGACCATGATGAAGATCGATGGACGGATTACTCCAGTCATCGATCGATGTCGTCTGCCAATTCGACTGAATGCAATGCGGTTCGAATTCTAACTCATGAAAAAATCGATCGATCGGTTAACTCAACCATCGATCGACAGAGTGAGTCCGACGTCGATCGTCACAACACACCTCCCATCGATCGACTGGCACCTCTGACATACCGAGTGCGGTTACCCTCAATCGATAATGATTACATCAATGCACTCAGACCACCACCTAAACTATTAGCAAACCCACCCGAACCAAAACCCAACCCTTTAACTAGTTCAACAGAATCTGTTCAAGAAGAACAAGAATCTGAAGGGAGAAGGTTAAGGAAAAGAAAGGAGAAGATTCCTAAAAACCTTAAGAGGGAAGCTAACGATAAGGAGATGGATGGTTTCACTAAACGAGTCCTCAGAATCCCAATCGAAAAACCTTTTGATGAAGCTTACTTCACACACCGGTTGTGGATGTTCTTCAGAGAACCAAAGGTAACTGAGGAGGACATTAGGAGAATGTTTCATCAAGTCAGAGGAAAGATGAAACACAGGATCACATTGACGAAGAAGAGTGATCCTGGAAAGTTTGCAATACCATGCATAGTCAAGGGTGTTGAATTTCCCCATTCAATGTGTGACACAGGAGCATCGGTTAGTATCCTCCCTAGGATTATGGCAGACCAGCTTGGTTTGACCATCGAACCCTCAACAGAATCCTTCACCTTCGTGGATCTTTCAGAGAAACGATCCGGAGGCATCATAAGAGATCTGGAGGTACTGATTGGTAATTCCCTTGTCCCTGTAGATTTTCATGTCTTAGACATCAAGCTTAACTTGAACTCTTCACTTCTGCTTGGAAGATCCTTCCTAGCTACAGTAGGAGCTGTATGTGACATGAACAAAAACAAATTCTGTCTAACGCTCATAGACCCAAACATCCACTACGATCCCATCCGACCTAAGAGAAAGGTAATTAATTCTGTGGATTATGGGAAAGAACTTGGCTTCATTGGCGCATGCCATTGTGGAGCAGAGTATGAATCAGAGTATGAAACAGAGTACTCGGAATCGATCGACACCCCAACCTTTCCATCGATCGATTCCAATGCGTCAATGGTGACCGATGACCACAACAACACGTCACTCGACGTAATGCACCCACTTGACCATTTCGCTTCACCTAATCATTGTTACCAACATTTTGCCTTCCAACCTCCAACCAGGAGAGGACATGATGATTATTCCATAGGCAGTTGGGCAGACAGTGGTTTCCATGAAAGTTTTGCAGTTGACACTGTAATTACTTCACCTCATGAGGAACATACCGAGGAATACGATGAGGATTACTGGAAAGAACGTGCAATAGAAATGTCTTTGGAGGATGAAAGACTTGAAATACACAAGTTCACCAACACGTTTCCAACATCGTTCGACGCTGTGCACTCCACATCGGTCGATACCCACCCTCGTCCAGCAAAACAACCGCTCACATCGATCGACACACCGAAAGGAACATCGATCGATATTCGCGCCGCAGCGAAAATTCAGGAGCAGGAGAATATTTCCTCCCTAACTAGGTTTACAGATACCTATATAAATCGTTTTGCACCTCCGAAACCACCTACACACATCAGAGCAAACACACAAGCAAATAAGATGAACACTCTTCCTTCTACATCAACAGAAAAATCCATGATGAACAATAATCTCAAGAACACAAGTTCTGCAGAAATTACTCTGCCATCGATCGATGTAACTGTATCTACATCGATCGATACTACTCTAAACCCTAATCTCTCTATTTCTAAAATGAATAATTATGCAAACATTGATTACGGTTTTCTAACACCTGATGAATTTGGTATTTTCAGGGATCCAGATGGCAACGCACGTGCAATGGATGGAAGGATTTTACAAGTGTCCAGAGAGGACATAGCAGACATCCTTCAAGTAGCCAATGGACCTGACAACCTGTTCTCACAGAAATGTGACACTCCAGACGTCATTCTAACAGATCCTAACAACCACGCAGGAGTCGCCACAACAGAGATCAACACAGATCTATCACGCCAACCAAAAGCGCAAGCATCGATCGACTGTACAACGGAGACATCGATCGCCAGGGTAACACCAACGTCGATCGATATGAATGATCCGACGTCGATCGACAGACGAGAGTTGGTCTAGTGAGTTAGAGAATACATATCAAACCCGTTCGTAAAGCCTTTTGGAAGAAGTATCGATCGACACAGCGATAGCCCTGTCGATCAATATTTTGAAAGGTGTATCGATCGATACGCCCATTGGATTATCGATCGACGGTGTAATGTGGCAGTGACCCGAAGGACTGTGGGCTGTCGCGCGGTGACCCAAAGGTCTGTGGGCTGCGGTCGGTTGAAAGTTCCTTCTTCTGGCCTTTGTGGTAGGGAGATAGGATACTGCCAATGGAGAGGAGGAACACGAAGTCACCAGGGACTAGGTTAGAGTGTTGTGTTAGTGTGTCGTACTGGGTTATGGAACCCTCGAGTTAATGTAGCACCGATATACGGTGTTACGAGTTAGATCGAGTCGTAGATACTCATAGTTCTTATTGTGATTGTGGTTGATCGATTTGCTTGCAGGTTCTGACATTAAGTCTTAAGTCTGGTTTAGGTACCGGATTAGGCTTGGTGTTTATTTGGTTATTGTAGGCTTGACGTTAGCCTGTATGTGCCTGTATGTGTTTGAGTGATTGCTTGTGAAGGGTGGTGGATATTAAAGCTATGCGGTATCATTGGTTGGCCGATCATGTTCTTGTTTGACTTGTTTTAATGCAGGTTCCCGTTACTTGAAGCTAGATCATGGCAGGATGCCAAATCTAACTTAGTAACGGTTTGCCTAGCCTTAGCTTATATTGCATGCTAGGGCTAGATTTATTGTTATTTTGGGTTGTCTGGGTTAGAGTCTAGGTTGCGGGTAGAGGCCGCCAGCACACTGAGTAATATTAGATTACTCATCCAACTCCGTTGTCCTGTTTGCAGGTCGCTTTAGGTAAGGATGATCGGCTAGCTTGGAGCTGGACGTTAGGACTACCGGTGTAGATTTTCATGCCTTTTGTAAACAGTATTGTTAATTATTCAATGTATGAATATTTCTTGAATCAATAAAAGTAATCGGTTTATATGCGCTTCATGAGTACTATGATATTTGATTAGTCCGGTCTAACACAACGTTAGGTCGTAGTACGGATTGAACAACCTTAGGCCTCGATCTAACGGAAAACGCTAACTCTTGGCCGTTGCAAAGCCTTGTGCCTTGACGCAACGGGACGAGTTAGTGGATGAACTGGTCGAGGTCGTGAAGTAAATTTTGTAACTCTGACCGGATCATCCCTAACCCGTCACGTAGCGCTTCCAGACCATGGTGTTGGGTTGGATGGTCAGTCATGTTCTTGTTTGATTGTTGGCTGGCCGGTTGGCTCAATCATCTCCAACCCTTGGTATGGGTCGTTCGTCAGTCATGTTCTTGTTTGATTGTTCGCAGGTGGGTCGACCTATGCTTAGGAAGGTTCGGGGGTGTTACACCGACCATGCTGCAATTAAATACTTAATGCAAAAGAAAGACGCAAAACCGCGATTCCTGCGATGGATCCTTCTACTTCAAGAATTCGACATCGAGATAAAAGATAAAAGAGGAGTAGAAAACGGAGTTGCAGACCATCTTTCCCCGATAAGGATAGAAAACGACGTCCGTATCGATGATTTCTTACCGACTGAAAACGTTTACCAAACGGAGTCATTCATCGGGAATGTAAGTCTCACTTCCGAGGACCTGTCGATCGACGATGACGATCCATTATCGATCAATTACGACAGTACCAGGTCGATCGACAACAATGATTGTATGTCGATCGATACTACAGATATTCTGAACAAAGAGACTAATCCCAAAACCATCACCTTCGGTATAAAGGTTAACATCGCGCACAACAAGCTATGCTCTGACCATGATTCCCCCGTGGATGAAAGTCTGCATCAAGAAGCGCATATAGTCGGACAAGTTCAAAGGACAGACCTTGGTACGCTGATATAGTAAATTATTTAGCTGCCGACATAGAACCCGAAGAGTTGAGAGGGTACACTAGAACGAAATTTCCAAGAGAAGTTAGGAGATATCACTGGGACGAACCATATCTCTACAAACACTGCTCTGACGGGATATATAGACGCTGCGTCGCCGATACTGAAATACATGATATATTATTCCAATGACATGGGTCGGATTATGGTGGGCACTTTGCAACCTTTAAAACGGTATCAAAAATTCTTCAAGCAGGATTCTGGTGGCTAACCATGTTTCGCGATGCTCATGCATTCATAGTACAATACGATAGATGCCAACGAAGGGGAAAAATCAGTAAAAGACATGAAATGGAACAGAAATCTATTAAGGACGTAGAAGTCTTTGACTGTTGGAGAATAGATTTTATGGAACCTTTCCCTTCTTCGTACGGAAATAAATACATACTAGTCGCTGTTGACTATGAGTCAAAATGGGTCGAAGCGGTAGCTTCCCCCACAAACGACGCATCTGTAGTTATTAAGTTTTCTAAAAGCATTATCTTCCCGAGATTCGGAATACCCCGAATAGTAATAAGTGACGGTGGTTCCCATTTCATCAACAAAGTTTTTGAAGGACTTCTCTGTAAGAATAGAGTACACCATAGAGTTGCTACACCCTACCACCCGCAGACGAGTGGGCAGGTAGAAGTCTCAAATCGACAAATCAAAGAAATCTTATAAAACACCGTGGGCACATCGAGAAAAGACTGGTCTAGAAAACTGAACAATGCACTATGGCCTACTGGACTGCCTTCAAAACCCCCTTAGGAACCACCCCATTGTGGGAACCGAAATTTGCACTGTCGATTTCCGTTTAAATAAGGAAACTAGGACAACCCTAATTTCCCAGAGGACCCGGATATCTGCTAATTACCACACGTCAAGCAATCAGAACACGAGAATAATAATGATAAAGTATAAGAAATCGAAAAGAGAGCAAGGAAGATCTTATTCCGAATTTGCGTATGAGCGTTTACAACAAGGTATAAGCCTGGGCTCGAGAGCTGTCGGAGAGATTCCAAGTTCTAGCAACCCTAAGACGGCTAAACCTAATTGAGTCGCAGCTCGAAATAACAAAAACGGAAAATTGCCTAAAATGCTCTAAGTGCTGAGTTTTCTCTGAAAAAGTCTCTCGCCCATGCCTCTCGCCTAAAACTCCTTATATACTCGCTCCAAGGTTGGTTTACGCTTTTACTCTTCTGCCCTTAAGCCGTCATAGCATAAAATGGAGATATTCCATTTTTTCCGATCTTCGTAATTATCCTCAAAATTTCGTATTTATCCGCGGAAACTTGACATTTATCTTTCCTTGTGCGCCAAGCGTAAATCATATCACGATTTACGGGCTTTTAGTTAAGAAATCGTAGGGTGGGCCTCAAGTCGTGTTTTAGGTTCCTTTGGGCCGTCTTCCGTCTCGAAGCGTTTACTACGACTTCTTTCGATAAAGACCAAACTTTCCGCGGTTTCAATCCGCAAAGTTTGATCGATGATTTAGTATAGCGGAAAACATGAACCGAGTTTGCTATGGTCTTCGGGAGTTAGTATCGAAGGTTTGACGAGAATGCATGGACTGGTGTCGTATCGACGTTTCGGAAGAGCTCGGTCGCTACGTAGCGACCAAGCTTTGGCTCGAGCCCAGTCACTATGTAGCGACCGAGAGGGACGAGCGCTCGGTCGCTACGTAGCGACCGAGCTTTGGCTCGAGCTCGGTCGCTGCGTAGCGACCTTTTTCGAGCTCTCGTCGGATGTTTCGTTTTTCCTCCGCAAACTTTTTTGTAAGAAAGAATCTATTTCGAAAAAGTATTTACCGGAGAATTTCCGTTTTCTACCTCGGACGTTTTGGATGTCAACTTCGTCGCAACCGTTTTTGACCCCAAAAGTTAGCCCCCCAGCTCGTTAGAGCGTGACTCTAGCGGGCGGATTAACGATTTTAGCAAGGTTAAGCGTTTTGGACGAAGTTCATACTTTAAATTCCGCGGAAGAAAAGTTATCGAGACAGTGTGTTCGTTAAAGATATGAATTCCGAACCCATACTTCTATAAGTAGTGAGCTCTTGTCATTCATTTTCTTCACACCTTCCCTTCTTCGTACCTTCAAAAACCTCTCTAGCTCCAACACTTTTGCTTTCAACATGTCTTCCTCCCAAGGTGACAAGAGAGATTTCGACGTCGAGATGGGCAAGGCCACCTCTCCGGCTCCGGTTCCGACTTCTCCGGCTAAAGCGCCGGCTTGTGTTGCTGGTCATCTCTCCTTCCGAGAGAAACTAGTTCGTCGCCAAGACGAGAAGGAACTTGTTCAAGCTGGTTCCGAGTTCCCGTCTTCTTCTGCGCGGGTTGTTTCCCCGGGTCATGGGACCGAGGTCGTGGCTCCTCTTCCGCAAGCTCTACCTGCCGGATCGTCCACGACTCCAATCCTTGTCGAGGACAAGGAGAGGGCCACTGACTCTATGCCTCCTCCTCCGGCCAGGAAAGAAATCGTTCTAGCGTTGCGTGCTCCTAGTGCTGTTCCGGTTGCTCAGCCTAAGAGCCGGAAGAGGAAGCTTGCCATGAGTGATAACGGGTAATCTTCGCAGCAAGGAGGATCGAGCCTAGCGTCGGGACTTCGCAGCAAGGAGGATAGACAAAAAGATAATTTTAAACTCTTAGATTTGGTGACAAAAAAAAACCCCTTAGATTAAAATCAATCAATTGTAATGAAAAAAACAGTATAAACTATAACTTAGTTCGTTTCAATTTGTTTTAAAAATTTCTTAAATTTAAAGAATGTAATTACGGGTTTAAATCAAAATTAAAAATGGAATTTAAAAATTAAAGATTAAATTGTTAAAAAATGATTAAAATTTGAGTTTAACTCTAAACTATAAAGGTAAACTTTAAACCTAAACCTTAAACTTAAAATTTTAAAAAAATATCAGATTTAATGTTCAAAGATAAACTTTATAACATTTATAACTTTATAATTCTATAGTTTAGGATTTGAGGTTTAGACTTAAGAAAAGATCAAAGTTAGAGTTTTGTAAGTAAGAATTGTACAAGTGATTGTAAGATAACATATATCTCAAGATCAAGTTAAAGTCTCAATTTGAAAATTCAAGAAACTATACACATTCAGTTGATTTATATTCACTGATATTGATAAGATGATATTCAATATAATTTTTTAAGTACTTGAATTCAGTTTTCTGATTTTTGGGTATGTTTGAGGTATGGCTGAGTTATCTAAATAACACGACTGAGTTATATAAACGTTTTCTGATTTTAGGGTATGTTTGAGGTATGGCTGAGTTATATAAACCACACGATTGAGATATATAAACGACACGACTTAGTTTTGTAAACATAGCATAAGTCAAATACAAAATACATAGGTGAGTTATGTTTCTTACATAGACAACCAAAAATACAGATTTTCTGCACCATTCTGGTGATAACTCCTCCATGTCTCCAAGCTTCATTGAACTCCTCTGTGTCGTCTCTGCTGAATCTGTCACTTCTTCTTGTCTCCTCTATTCTCTTCTTGTTCAATCTTCTCTTTCACTCAGATCTGGAAAATGTTTTTTGGATTATCCAAATATGGGTATAAAATCACAAACAAATTTAAATGAATACATTCCACAATTGCCAATTTGGGTATTTTTTGGAATGTATTTGCCTTTTATCCTCGGAATGCACATTTCTTATAGCTAGGTTTTCGGAGATTGGCGGGAAGTAACTCAGCCACAACTGCATATATAAACCAGCCGTAAAAGAAAAGTAACTCAGCCACAACATAAATTAAAACTCAGCCACAAACTCGAAAAGCTTATCAGAGAAGAAGATTTCAGGCGATTGCAACAAAGAAGATTTCGTAGAAACGCTTGAGGAGAAGACGATTTCGGCGAAGATGTTATCGGAGAAGACAGTTCGAGAATTTCAGACGATAAACAACAATATCGACTCCACTCTTCAAATATAAACCCTAAGTCACAAATTTCACACAAATTGCCAGGTTTCTTGTTTTGTGGCTATTCCATGGAAAAATCGTGGCTTTTTCGATTTTTCCACGAAATTGTTGTGGCAATTTCATGGTTATAACCCATGGGTTATAACTGGCTTTTTTACTAGTGATTCTGTTGTTGGGGTCGAAAACGGTTACGACGAAGTTAACGTCCAAATCTCCGCAAAATACAAGTATGTCTTTCTGCAACAAATCCTGCTCGGTCAAGAGAACGTCACAAAGTATGTTCTCAAGATAAAGCTTTGTTCGAATTCTATTTGGATCAAACATAAGCTGTCGGAAGCATACCCAAACCAACTACGGATATGTTCGAGCATGACGATCGGAACACAGACAAACCAAGCTCGGTCATTACGCAACTACCGCACATGCACACTATCCGGTCGCTACGTAGCGACCGAACTCGAGCAAGTTCGGTCGCTACGTAGCAACCGAGCGTCCGTCCCGCTCGGTCGCTACGTAGCGAACGAGTGACCGTCCCGCTTGGTCGTTATGTAACGACGGAGGTCGAGCCAAGCTAGGCCGCTACGTAGCGACCGAGCGCGCATCCCGCTCGGTCGCTATGTAGCGACTGAGCTCTTCCGAAACGTCGATACGACACGAGTCCATGCATTCTTGTCTACCCTTCGATGCTATCTCTCGAAGACGTAGCGAACCCATTTCATGTTTTCCGCCATTCAAAGTCATCAATCAAACTTTACGGTAAAAACCACGGAAAGTTCGTTCTTTATCGAAAGAAGTTGTAATAAACGCTTCAAGTCAGGAGACGGCCCAAAGGGGGCCTAAGGCATAACTCGAAGCCCACTTTACGATTTCTTAACCAGCAGCCCGTAAGCCGCATGACGGTTTACGCTTGGTCGGCAAGGAGAGATAAATGTCAAGTTTTCGCAGATAAATACGAAATTTTGAAGATAATTACGAAGATCGGAAAAATGGAATATCTCCATTTTTAGGCTATGACGGCTCGAACTAGGAGCGAGTATTTAAGGAGTCCTAGGCGAGAGGCATGGAGAGAGACTTTTTCAGAGCAAACTTAGCACTTAGAGCGATTTAGGCATGTTTCCGTTTTTGTTATTTCGAGCTGCGACTCAATTAGGTTTAGCTGTCTCAGGTTGCTAGAACTAGAAATATCGCCGACAGCTCTCGAGCCCAGGCTTATACCTTGTTTTAACGCTCAAACACATATTCAGAATAAGATCTATCTTGTTCACTTTTTCGATTTCTTATTTTATTACCGTTCTCGTTTCGTGTTCTGATTGCTTGGCGTGTGGTATTAGCAGATATCCGGGACCTCTAGGAAACTAGGGTTCTCCTACTTTCCTAATTTAAACAGAAATCGACAGTGCAAATTTCGGTTCCCACAGTTTGGCGCTAGAAGGAGGGAGGGTACGGATCAATCTAATTCGCCACCACATCACGCACAACCAGCCATGTCAACTGACGATACGAACAACGTGCAAACTCCTCTTAACGGAGGCAGCGGCACTGATCTCCACACTCCAGAAGAAGACGTATCCGCAGCCAACGCACCAACCAACACCGCGGCGCTCGAGGAGTTTAAAAAGATGTTCGCCACCTACGAGATGAGCTCGTGAGCACCTTGACCAAACAGGTGGAAACCTTAACAGCAAGGACTCGAGCAATCCGCCCCCGCGGAACCACTAAAGTCCGCGGGAAAAGACTAGACTTCGGAACTCCACTCGATAGGCCTAGAACTACGCGGGAACGACCTTCGGGTCAAAACCCTAGCAGAAAATCTCCCGTCGAAAAGGGGAACCCTGAGAGTCCTCCGCCTCCCGCAAAGGATTCAGAGGATAATGAAGTCGAGCACGTCGACTTGTATCCCAGCGACGTCTCCAACGATACCGAGGAGGACGTCGACAAACATCCAAGAAGGACCAGAAGTCGATCCGCTCGGGAAAGCTCTCCGTTCGACAAACCAATGACGGAGGAGGAGGAAATCCTCTATTGGAACGAGCAAGAAGAGCTGGCTGAAAAGCAAACCGAGCTCACTTGCAGTAAACGCCGACAGGCTCGGAAATCTGCTGACGAGACGTCGGATATCCGTGATCTTCGCGACTACATCACCAAAACTGCGGCAGAAGTAAGAGCCTTGAAATCCCAGATTCATCACGCTACTAGCGCTGCCCCCGATATCGACAGGCTGCTGGAAGGGGCTCCCTTCACCACTCGCATCTCTGATATGAGGGTATCTGACCCGGGGAAAATCAAAGTGCCAAAGTATGATGGCACAACCGATCTTAAGGCGCACCTTCAGGCTTTCCACATCACGATGGGAAGAGCAAGACTGAAGGACGGCGAAAAAGACGCCAGCTATTGCCGCCTATTCGTCGAGAATCTGGAAGGAGCAGCCCTCGAATGGTTCTCATGTCTTAAGCAAAACTCTATCGGGAATTTCCGACAGCTCGCATCGGAATTTCTCAAACAATACTCTATGTTCATAGATAGAGAAACTTCCGATGTCAATCTCTGGAGCCTATCCCAGAGGGAGGACTGTGACACCCCCGATCATAGATAACCGGAAATGACACGGTCGATGTTCCCTAATGGTCGACCGGAGGTTCTCGAAATAAATCCGATCGCCTTAGACCAACAACCAAAGAACACAGACGCTCCTATCGGATATTACTCTAGGCTTTTCAACCCGATAAAGCAATATTCGATAGTTAGTTCGTCCCGGACAAGGACTAATATCATATGAGAACTCGTGATTTATAAACATCTTTTATACATTATTTATTTACTTTAAACATCTTACAAAGTGTTATAGTTTTATCCTATGGCCTATTGCCCAACAACGTTTTAAGTAAATATACATCAAAAGGTACGTTGCAAGGACAACAAAATACTACCGCTGGTTGGCCGTTCCTTCCGTCCAAAAAGTAAAGTGGCTCCCGCCTAAGGGTTACCTGCACACACGAATGAGTCATGAGCAACTAATTTACTCAGTGAATCTAGAATCACAACACAATCAATAATAAACCAAACAGTTATCAAATGCATATACATGATCATGCAAGTACTAGTACTATACTTTATTATCGATCATCATTGTGAATTCTTATTATAAACATCACTTCCACAACACCCGCCCGTTACCATACTCATATAATACAATATATATACTAGACCCGAAAAACCACTAAGGCTAACCGAGACTAGTGAGTTAGCATCACCATCATTGTCGAATGTCTGGTATGAACAATCCGACACTGCATCGTCATGCAGTACACGGTCTCCATGGAGCTACCCCATCATCGTGTCTTCATGACCTTGTTCCGTTCGCAGGCCCAAGTCACGGTAATGCGGGGGCTTTAGGGATTGTGAATATAACAAGACTTCACATGATTTGCTTCCAAAATTAATCCATAATTAATCCTTAATTAATCATAATTAACTCTTAATTAATCCTAGATTAATCCTTAATTAATCTCATATTAATCTTTAATTAATTCAAAATTAGTACTTAATTAATCATGATTACTCCTTAATTAATCTCAGATTAATTCTCAATTAAACCAAGATTAATTCTTAATTAAACTAAGATTAATCCATAATCAAAACCATGATTATTTCGTAATTAAGATTAGTACTTGAGAACAAGTACTATGATTATGATTAACCTCACTTTAACCTTTTGATTAATCTTCAAGTGTAAGTGTTTACACTAAGTAAACACCATACACTTCTTAAAGGTTTCAAAGACTTTACTATCTAATTGAGATACTACAATTTAAAGTCAATCATGTACTCATTCATGATCTATCTCATCTTCTGTCTAGACTCACCTAAAGAACAGTCTTGAAATTGGCTTGGACAAGACTTGAGTTCCTCTTGAACAAGGCTGAAAGGACAGGATGGGACTAGCAAAGCTCCACACCTTAGCAAGACGAACTAAAGGACTAGATGGCCTCAGCTGATCCTCTTCTCCATGGTAAGCTTGCGGCTGAACTTCTGATCTTTCTCAAAGCAACAGACTGGTCTAGGGTTGAAGATTAGATCACCAAGAATTTTTTCTTGATTTTTTTTCCTAATTTTCTCACTGATTTTTCTGTTCTTCTTTCTCTCTTTCTCTCTGAAATTCTCTAGGTTTTTCTGTAGGTTTCAGAACGTGGGAAGCAGCTGGAGGAGGGTTAAATACAAGCTGTGGTTGCTTCACCTGAGGGTTTAGCTTATAACAAAGCATGGCTAAGAGCAGACAGTTGGCAACCTGCTTCATCATCTGCAGCACACTGTCCTTTCCTTCCCATCAAGCAGTCTCCAGCCAATCAAAATTAATCAAAGAGAAAGGAAACAAGCACACAGGCAGCTTGTGATTGCCATGTGCCAGATACTGAAGAAGCTAGGTAAGCAGACAGGTTCAAGTCATGTGATTAAATACTGAGCAAACAAGCTGGTGGAAGACATGAGTCTAGTCCAAAATTAATTAGGCAGCTGGTCGATCATTTAAATAATTTTTCAACCAAATATTCCTTGTCTTTGTCTCTCGTCTTGTTCCCAGAAAGTCTCGTCCAGCTTAGTAAAAATCCGACCAAAATATTTAAGACTCGGCCAAACTATCAAGTGAAGGTCTTTCGACCACAAGACAGTCCCATCGAGAAATTAATCTACCGGGTCGATTTTTATTTTTATTAATCATGGTCGAACCAACTAAAAACTGGTTGAGTGGGATTTTTCTCTACCAAAAATTTATTGGCTCGTGAGGGTTATTACAAGGACGAACCCCTCCGCGAGTTCATCAGCCGATTTAAGCTGGTAATGTCCAGGGTCAGCGGGATAAGCGACAAGGTGGCCATTGACGCGCTCCGAAAGACGTTCTGGTACAAGTCGAAATTCAGAAAATGGATAACCCTCGACAAACCGCGGACGATCCAGGACGCCCTCCACAAGGCGACAGAGTACATCATAATCGAGGAAATAACGAAAGTCTTATCGCAAAAACATAAGTCGACGAGACCATCCTCGAAAGACGTGGACCCGAAAACGAAGAAGAAGAACTCTCGTAACGACAAGTACGTCCATCACGAGGGGGGAGATCTCCAAGGAGCGCACAATTACGCGATCAGTTCGGACCAAGGCCGAACCACGGGTAATACGTGGACTCGCAATCAAGGATATGATGAAAACACCTTCTGCGAGTTCCACCAGTCCCGAGGACACTCCACGACTAACTGCAAAGTCTTGGGAGCACAGCTGGCTGCAAAACTACTAGCTGGAGAGCTCTCGGAAGTGACCAGCGTGAAAGATCTCATCCTCGAGACCGATCGCCCCCCGAAGACGGACAGAAATCCGCCCGCAGAGAAATCCCCTCAAAGAAACCAATCCGGGGATAAACGTGGAAGAAGGCCGGATGACAAAGGAAACGATAACAATCGTCGAAGAGTCAACATGATCATCGGAGGATCGCAATACTGCAACGATACAGTTTCGGCCATCAAGGCTTACCAGCGGAAGGCAGAGTCGAGTGCGAACTGGCCTACATGGTCTCCTCCCCGAGACGGTCAAAACAGCTCAATCACCTTCACGAAGGAGGAAGCTGGTGGGATCGATCAACCTCACTGCGATCCGTTCGTCATATATCTCGTCATACGAGTTCTGGAAGTCGGAAGAGTACTCATTTACACGGGAAGCACGGTCAATGTTATCTTCCACGACACTCTCAATCACATGAGCATTGAACTCGGAGAAGTAAATCCAACGCCGAAACCACTCACGGGTTTTTCGGGCGAAGTATCGATGACTCTCAGATCAATCCAGCTGCTAGTCATGGCCAAGGAGATCACGAAAATCATCGAGTCTGCGGTGGTCGATCATCCTGCCATCTACAACGTGATCATGGGAACCCCATGGCTCAACGCCATGCAAGCCGTTCCATCGACATACCACCTGGATGTCAAATTCCCAACCTCAAAAAGGAGTCGCAGCTATCTGGAGATGTCAGAAACAGTCGCGGCTATGCTTCCTCACGGAGCACAAGTTAAGGAAAATCGCGACTTCTACAACGTTAAATCGCAAGCGCACGAAGATAGATCAATCTTCGGCCAAAAACGCTTCAAGGAAAGACGATTTAACATCGTCTGCTGACGCAAATGCTTTAGACGTTGAAACTCAACACGAGTCTGAAGCCGACACTAAAACTCGACTGGAACATCTGGAAAAGAGCACTGACCCGGCCACGGTCATCACGATCAAGGCAGTCAGCATGGCAACAACCGTCGAGTAAAAACGCTCGCGGCATAAAACAGAACTACGAGATGGCTTGATCCTCGAAAGGGGTACGTAGGCAGCTCGTTGAAAAACGAGTTCAGCTATCCCCCTCTCTAAAAATGGTGGGGGGGGGGGAGTGGGTACGTATACTCGTATACTCCCACATAGGAAAATATGCGTCATTGTAATCGAGTTTGTTAGAGATTTCGAAATTTTTTACAACAATATGCATTGCTCCTTTGTATTAAAACGCTTGCGCTTCAATAAACGCAAAAGTCTCAGGACACGCCTAGAAAATCTACAAATGTTAAGACTCTTGTCAGAGGCCTCATCCGGCCAAAATCGCAAAATAATCATTCTTCAGCACTCAAGATATACGTATAGTCTTCGAAACAACTGGGAGACGTCGCCAAGTTAAAATTCGAGATGATGCGAACGAATTGTCCGACCGCGACCACAAAAACCTTACACCCTGTTCGTCGATTGGCCCCGATGAACACGCCAACCGTCTTAAACAAACGCAACTTGATCACTCTTTTGATCTTCGAACGTCCAACACAAGGACGAAAGCGCGCTACAAAAAAAATCCGAAATTTTGGTCAAGCACTTCCAGTTGGCTTAAAAATTGTCTCTGGAAAGATGCTCGATTCATACCATACAAGTCATATAAAGCGAGAACTTATCGCAGACTTTAAATTGGTAGGAATCAGGTAGAAATCGTAACAGGAAAATCGATAGTCGGCTGGTCACCGCATACACATTAAACCTAGGTCTTGCCCTAAACCCATCGCATTGGCCTCAGACATCTCAAGACATGATATCTTAACAATACGAGATCCTAAATCATGTCTCTCCGTTCACATCTCAACGTTCCCAAAAGTCATAAGAATAAGTAATTTTTACGAAAAGTCACGAACGAACCGACAGATTCAACGTCTCAACGGAATTAAATATGAGACGACAACTCATATTTACTTCAAACCTACTCAAAACAAAACAATTCGAAATAAACGCCCATCATATATAAAAACCGCATAAGCGGCAGGGATTCAAAGCCACCAACAGCCAGTCCTGGTAGATGATAAAACGGCCAAAGCAGGCCCATGTAATGTCTCGAAATAGAAGCCACACTCGGCAGAAAAAAGACAAATAAAAGCCATATTCGGCAACAAACGCAGGATAAATAAACAACCTCCTCCCTCTGGATGATCACTCCACCTCTCAAGGTTCAAAGTAAAATTTCCCGGACAACGAAGCTCCAAATGCATCCGCGGGACGTTCCACCTCCTCGCAATCACCGGGAATCTCGGTCATGGTCTCTACGGTATCAGGAGAAACCGGGATGGGATCCCACAATCCCTGGATCCTCCCCTCGATCGGAGGAATGAGCGCCTCAGCGTGAGCATGATCCTTCATGCCGCCTTTCATTAATCCCATCTCCTTCTCGAAAATATAGTTGTCCGCCTGCGTCTTCCAAAGGCTCCCGACTGAACCGCGACACTCACGGTAATCACCCACCAAGGTGAAAGCATCCTTGAGGTTCCCGTACTCGATCTGGAATTGAGAAGCACGGTTCTTCATCAACTCGATGATCTCCCTCTTACCCTTCCGTTCCGCCTAACGAATGGCCCTCGCATGGTCACGAGCGAGTTGCGCATCGCGCTCCAACATCTCGCCTTGCATGCTAGCCAGATCCCTCTCTGCTTTCGCCACTTTAAAGCGATAGACCATGGCCTCCCTATGGCTCGCCTCAAGGGCCGATCCAAGCAAGTTCAGACCCTGCAGAACCAATTAACAAGTTTTAAGCGGGAAAAGGGGTACATAAGACAATCACCAAATTTCTTGAAAACTAACCCCGTTGATGATACGAGACCCTTCTGTGACGACTTTCGGCTTCCCCGATTTGTTCGTAGGCGGGGGAGCATCAAAACCCAAGGGTAGACCGGCAAAAATATCATCAAAGTCCGGAATAGGGATCTCGCTCGTACTGCTTCCATCGCCGTAAGCAAGGTCTGGATCCCATCCTGGAAGCATATAATCATCCGTCGAAAACTCTATGTCACCAACGTCAATATCTTTCCCCTTCGAAGAGTTCAACCCCGTCGCAACCGTGGGAGCAGCGTTGGGACCTTGGTCATCAAGCTCGGAGTCGCTTCCTGTTTCCACGCCCGAAGCAGGACCGGGATGCACAAACCTCAACGCCTTTCGAACTCTCTTCGGCGTAAAGGAAGCCCAGAAAAACAGACCGTTCCTGAGAAGATCCCTCACTGCGATAATATCCTCAGGGAACGGAGCAAGCGGATTGATGAAGGGACGATCGTTTGGCAACCTCCGGAACGATGGAATACAATTCTGTTCGTTAGATGCAGCGTCTATACGAACGAAGAAGAAAAACTTCTTCCATGAGTTGAAGTTGGAAATAAACCCCTTAACCACTGACATGAAGTTCCGAGGGACCAGCCTATACTTGTCCGTATCCTTGACGATCTGTAACCTAAAAAGCGCTTCAAAGTGGTCGACGGCAAGGGAGAGACCATGCTCGTAGCCCAGAATCAGGACTCCAACAAGGTGCTGGATGCTAAGGGGGTTCAATTGGCTTATCGCCACCTCAAAACGATCCAACACACGAACGTTAATTTTGGGAATCGGGAACCACAAGCGGCAGCACACTACGAATGCTTTGTAACAAGTAAAGTAACCCTCCGGGGGACTACTAGCGCGCTCTCCTTGACGAGGAACCCGAAATTCCACCGTATCCGGAATTTGGTAGAACGACCGCATGATCCCAAGAAATTCGCTAGTGCTCCTACTTGGTGATCCTTCTTCGACCGAACGATAGGTCATAACCGGGAACGGCTTCTCTTTGGGAGGTGTGATCAAACCATAACACGCAACCCACCATGGCTCGTTCTCAGCCGGGTCTACCGAATGAGACACGCACTCTATCTTTGGCACAAGGAGCTCTTCATGAACGTTTGCGGACGATGATCCTTTCTTCGAAGTCCTTTTCTTACTCGACATTTCGTATTTTCTTTTGAGAATCTAGAAGAAAAGGATAGAAAGAAAAAATAAAAAAAAAATTTCAAGGGAACTCTCTCTGGGAATAAGCAAGTGAAAAGATTATGAAGAAGTTACCTCCCTTCTTATAGGCATGAGAAATTACTATTTACTTGCGGATTTTTGGACACGAACTTCGCCCTAATACACCAATCTCGTCCGAACTCGCCATACTGCGCGTTAGAATCTCACTAGAAATCCACGATTCTAACGGGCTTGAGGGCTAACTGTTTGGATCGAAAATGGTTACGACGAAGTTAACGTCCAAATCTCCGCAAAATACAAGTATGTCTTTCCGCAACAAATCGTGCTCGGTCAAGAGAACGTCACAACGTATGTTCTCGAGATAAAGCTTTGTTCGAATTCTATTTGGATCAAACATAAGCTGTCAGAAGCATACCCAAACCAGCTACGGATATGTTCGAGTATGACGACGGAATACGGACAAACCAAGCTCGGTCATTACGCAACTACCGCACATGCACACTATCCGGTCGCTACGTAGCGACCGAACTCGAGCCAAGCACGCATCCCGCTCGGTCGCTACGTAGCGACCGAGCGTGTGTTCTGTTCGGTCGCTGCGTAGTGACCGAGCTCTTCCAAAACGTCGATATGACACGAGTCCATGCATTCTCGTCTACCCTTCGATGCTATCTCCCGAAGACCGTAGCGAACCCATTTCATGTTTTCCGCCATTCGAAGTCATCAATCAAACTTTGCGATAAAAATTGCGGAAAGTTCTTTCTTTATCGAAAGAAGTCGTAATAAATGCTTCAAGTCAGGAGACGGCCCAAAGGGGGCCTAAGGCATAACTCGATGCGCACTTTACGATTTCTTAACCAGCAGCCCGTAAGCCGCATGACGGTTTACGCTTGGTCCGCAAGGAGAGATAAATGTCAAGTTTCCGCGGATAAATACGAAATTTTGAAGATAATTACGAAGATCGGGAAAAATGGAATATCTCCATTTATAGGCTATGACGGCTTGAGGACAGAAGAGGAAAAGCGTAAACCGACCTAGGAGCGAGTATATAAGGAGTCCTAGGCGAGAGGCATGGAGAGAGACTTTTTCAGAGCAAACTTAGCACTTAGAGCGATTTAGGCATGTTTCCGTTTTTGTTATTTCGAGCTGCGACTCAATTAGGATTAGCCGTCTTAGGGTTGATAGAACTAGGAATATCGCCGACAGCTCTCGAGCCCAGGCTTATATCTTGTTGTAACGCTCAAACACAGATTCAGAATAAGATCTATCTTGCTCTCTTTTTCGATTTCTTATTTTTTTACCGTTCTCGTTTCGTGTTCTAATTGCTTGGCGTATGGTATTAGCAGATATCCGGGACCTCTGGAAAACTAGGGTTCTCCTAATTTCCTAATTTAAACGGAAATCGACATTGTTAATTTCGGTTCCCACATCTGTGATGGCTACCTAGACTACTTCAACGCTGTGTTTTTCTTTTGTTTTTGACTGAAGTACCAACGCAGTCTTGCAAGTAAGAATGCCTTCTAGCTCTCATCTGATATCACACATCCAACAAAAATTTTAGTCACCGAAAGCATAGAGAACGTGAAAAGTAGAAATGTAGTGATGCGAACATAAATCTTATATACTATAGATCGAAAAGTCATGGTATTTTATTTTTGTGAGTGGGGAAGAATATAATTGAAAAACGACAATATTTTCGTATATATGATACTAGCAAGGAATATGACCAATGACTTTACTTAACGTCTGATGTGTCATAAGAAAATCCTACGTGTGAAGAAAAAGGTAAAATTAATTTTGCCATACACACAACTGCATGAGTAGATCACAAACCCTACCAAGGCAGTCCTAACCACGGAGTGCGTTCACCACTTGTTTTACCTTTGATTTCCATCTATAAAAGCCTCGTTAGTCTCCCTTATTCGTCCTATAAACTCACATCAACATTAAAAATCACTTTTCTTGCGTCTCTCTCTCCATTACTTTTATCATCTATCCACTTTTAACCAAAAAAAAAAAAACAAATCACCTATGTCTTTCGCCGCAAACTTGGTCATCATAAATTTTTACTGTGCTTCTGCAGTGTGTGTTGAAGAATTGTTGGACAATTCTCGTGGATCATATACTGAGAATGGTGGAGATGACGATGACAGTGGCTACGATTATGCTCCTGCTGCATGATTTGTCTTCTACATGAAATATAATTTAAGAGGACTGGGAGATAATCAGGCAATTTAGATATATGGCTACGTAGGTACTATACAGTGTGGGGAGTCTTCTTTCTTTGGCAGAGAGTGTGGTGAGTCTTCCTAGTAGGACAAACATGATTTCCATACCGTAGAAAATCATCTCTTCCTTAACCATAGTCACTTTTTGTTTCTTCATTTAAGAAATTAAGTTATTGTTCATTTAAGTTATATGGTCTTTTTGTTTCTCTAACGTTAACCTATTGCTGATTTAACTAAATAAATACTTTTTGGTACTTTCTAAACTTACTTTATTCATTCACGCAATATTCAATTTTTCAAACCTGAATTTATATTTTAAACCTATTGGTTTACGATCAAGTTGTGAGAACTTTCACAATTTGAAATTAGACTCATGGCAGCCACATGTATTTGGAAAGAGCCATATTGGTTTATTTGTGACATGCATTATATTGTACAAACAACAATTTTGGCCCCGCTAAGCGTGGAAACTCTTCTTAGGCATCACGTTTTAAAGTTCAAAAGCATCAAAGATATCCTAATTAACTGAGTTTTAGGGAAAAGGAGTAGATTGTAAAACCCAATCATAACCAGAATTATGCTCAGTAATACTTAATTCAGTTATATATATTATATGATATCAAAGTTTACATAGTGTTTGAGATAGATTGCATCCCTCGATAAGGTCTATCAAGTAAAAATGAACTCGGTTCATTTAAATAAAAAGCGGTCAAAGGGGCACACCGATTTGAAGTAAAAGGGAAAGGAATCGATTATAAATAGGAAAGACCAAGCTTAAAGAATCACCAACACACATAACTCGCCACAAGAACTATGGTTTATTTAGTTTTACTTGTACTTGTCGATTTCTTAAGCTTTTACGAGTTCTTAGTTCTTTCTATTGTAATCAACCTTTTGATATATCCATAAACATCTTTCAAATAACTCACCACCAAATTTGTACCTAATTCCGGTACGTGCCAAATTCAGATTAAACAATTGGCACCGTGATGCAAGCTCAAATTAACCCTAGAGCCAATTCTCGCAAATAAGAGATCGGATGTAGCACTTGAGGATCGAATCTAGAGAGGGCAGGGGCACACAATAGATCAGATCAGACGTAAGATTAAGCTAGGCAGATAAAATATTAAAACAGTAAATAATGAATAAAGCGGTAAATAAGATAGATGATTTTGTGATCGCAGATAAAATAGAAGCTAGACTTTCAGGTCAGTTAATCCAATTATGATATAGTTGCTAAGTGCATTTGATAATCAATCCTACAACTCAAATACTAATGTAAGATATCCAGCTCTCGCTGCGAGGCTATGTGTTCAAATCTATATTCATACTCTTGTATGTGACACGGAACGGGTGTCAATCGATGCACCAATAAGGTGTCGGTCGATACTTCTTCCAGACAAGCTTTAAGCTTGGATCGATAAGTTCACAAAATTGGCTAAACCAACTAGCTATAGCATGTGTCTAACAACCTAGCTCAGCAGAATTACTAACATGTATGAACCTACTCTCGCAGTTGTCAACTCCTAGATGATGATAAGTCCTAACTCTGTGAAGGATGTTAATTGATCACCTTAGCAGTTCTAATATCAATAATTCTTCATAACCATATAAATCCTAAGTCTAACAAGGTGACTACTCAGACATACACTACAAGAAAACAACGGCATACTGAGGGAAAAAATCGTCGGTATGTCGTCGGAATAACAGTATTCCGACGACATACCGACGAAACAATCCCTCGGAAAAAACTCATCGGAAATTCATTATTCCTCGGAAATCCCTCGGAAATTTCCGACGGAATTCCGAGGAAACTAATTTCCGAGGAAACTCCGAGGACAACCAGTTCGTCGGAAAAGTCCTCGGAATATACCGAGGGAGGACTTCCTCGGAATATTTCGATGAATTTTCCGATGGTCCAATCCTCGGAAGTTCCGACGAAACGTTCCTCGGAATTTTCATCGGGAATTTCTGAGGAACGTGGCCGTCGGAAAATTCCGAGGAACCTTGCCCTCAGAAAATTCTGAGGAACTGTCCCTCGGTATATTCCGACGACTTATTCCGAGGAAATGTTCGTCGGAAATTTCCGAGGGTGTATTTCCTCAGAATTTCGAAAAAATTAATTTTTTTTTAAAATTATTTTTTAAAAAAATTAAAAATTTTGAAATTTAAATTCGAAAATAAAAAATTAAAATTGAAAACATATTAGATAATATTCAAACTTGTACAAATAAAAATAAAACATTCCGAGTTTTTGAAAAAAAAAAAAACTACGGGTCTTGAATGTTCGGGAACACCACCTCGTTCGGGTACATCCTCTTCATCATCTCCATCATTTGCTCGTTCAGACTCTTCTGTGTCTCATAGCCCGCCTGTTGAGCTGCCATCTGAGTCTCCAACGCAGATATGCGATCATCCTTGTCCTTCAGCTGAGCCGTAAGTACTTCTGGATCAACATAGGGCGGTGGTGCAGAAGAAGGAGCAGCCGACCGGGAGCGACGACCCAAACCGACCAAACGTCCCTTCTTCTTTGGAACCGACAGAAATATTAAATAGCTAAATTTAAATAATATAAAAAGATGATAAAATAAAAATCAAGAAATAAATGAATTGAACTTTAAAAAAAAGAACTTACCGATTCAACAATTTCGTTGATTCGAACCCAGGACAAGTTGGTCAAAGCCGCCGAATCGTCATCATCGGTTTGAAACTGAGACACTTCGTCATACACCTGAGTTTGGACCAGGCTTACCACGTCCCTCACAAGACCATCATCAATCTGACCGGT
This sequence comes from Brassica rapa, assembly GCF_000309985.2. NCBI lineage: Eukaryota > Viridiplantae > Streptophyta > Magnoliopsida > Brassicales > Brassicaceae > Brassica > Brassica rapa. The sequence continues at coordinate 13,430,567 of NC_024799.2, forward strand.
CTTCTTGTTGTTATACGCCATTTTCATTAGGGCGAGATCATCAACCGGCTCGCCCTCATTTTCTTCCGCATTGAAAAAAACATAAATTAAACAAACATTAGAAATTTGAAGAAATGCACAAAAAATAAAATTATGAAACTTAAATAATTGAAAAAAAACGGTTGAACTTACCATGCGATCTCCCAGAGTGGCAATAGATTGAGCATCCAAGTTATGCTTGTAGATGCCCTTCCCATTACGGTCGCTTCTGCGGTTGTTGGAGTTGGTGGAAGAAGTTTCTTTCGTCTCTTCCTTATCCCAATGCGCACACAACTCCTTCTTTATCCCAATGCGCACACAACTCCTTCATCGACTTTGGGACCTTTTAATTAAAAAAAAAAATAGTTAAATAAATAAAAAAATAGTTTAATAAATTAAAAAATTGTTTAATAAATTAAAAACTACCTTGTTTATTTTCCACTTCTTCTTCCACTCGTACATTTGCTTCCCATAGTTGTCCATAACTTTATGGACGAAGTGGTGATAGATAGAGAGCGTATCATCAGAATTCCAGTTGAATTCTTGTTGAAAAAAAACAATTTAAATAAAAATTAGTTTAAAAAATAGTTAAAAATAGTTTTTAATCACAAAAATATAAATAGTTTAATAATTACAAAAAAAGTTTTAATAAATAAAAAATAGTTTAATAATTAAAAAAATAGTAATAATAAATCCCAAAAATAGTTTAAAAATTACAAAAAATAGTTTTAATAATATTTAAAATGTTTAATAAATATAAAAAATAGTTTAATAATTACAAAAAATAGTTTTAATAAATAAAAATATAAGTAAAAAATTAGAATACTTACCGCAAACTGACGAAACCACAGATGCTGCTTCTCGGTAGGGAAGTCAGTGAAAGTCGGATGTCCCTTGTCGAGGGCCGAGTACATCATACGGTTGATCCCGTTCCCGGATCGGTTGAACCTAATAAAAAGAACAAATTATTAATAATGAATCAAATTTTAAGGAAAAAAATAAAAGTTTAATTACCATGTTTGACCCCGTCCATGTGGATACGGAGTGAGATAGAGAAGATGGTCACGACCAGGCTGTCGAACCAACTCCGCAACACTCATCACTCCCGGAGGACCCGGAGGAGCAGGAGCGGGTGCAGCAGCGGGAGCGGGAGCAGCAGGAGCGGGTAATGGAGAGGGAGATGTATGGTAGGAGCTGTGGGGCGAAACAGAATCTTGAATATGGCTGGACGAACCCCGAGACTGGCTCCCCATACCACCCCGGCTACGACGCTGTCGAGGCCGGGTCTGATCATCATTAGACCTGTAAATTAAAAAAAAACATATTTAAAAATTAGTTCTAATAATTTTAATAAAAAAAACAGTTTAAATAAAAAATAGTTTAAAAAATAGTTTTTAATCACAAAAAATATAAATAGTTTAATAATTACAAAAAAAAGTTTTAATAAATAAAAAAAGTTTAATAATCAAAAAAATAGTTTTAATAAATCCCAAAAATAGTTTAATAATTACAAAAATAGTTTTAATAATATTTAAAATGTTTAATAAACATAAAAATAGTTTTAATAATATTAAAAATGTTTAATAAATATAGAAATTTATATTTTATATATAAAATACATAAAACGTTTTATAACCAGAAAAAAATGATTTTAAAAATGCAAAAAAATAGATTTTATACACAAAAATGTTTAATAAATATAGAAATGATTTTATAATGCAAAAAATAGATTTTATATACAAAAAACGTTTTCATATTATATATATATAATTACAAATTAGATTTTTATAACCACAAAATTAATAAAACTAAAAAAAAATCCAAATCAAGTGAAATACATAATCAAACTCGATTTTACACAATCCTACCATTCACCCTAACAAAAATCTATAAATCTCATTCCAAAATCATCAAATCTACTTAAAAACCATACAAATCTAACCTAAGAGAGTGGGATAGGGTTCATACATGAGGATTAGGGTGGAAATCGCGAGGGAGAAGAGAGAGACCGCCGGAAATCGCAAGGGAGAAGAGAGAAGACGAAATCGCGCAGGGAGAAGAGAGATTGCGGCAGAGAGAAATGGGGAAGAAGATCTGGTTCGACCTAATAAAATGACGCGTCCGACGGAAACTATCCGTCGGAATTATTTAATGTATCCGTCGGAATTTCCTCGGAAATCATTATTTCAATTTTCGCGAAATATTTGGCAGCTTGGTTTACCCGGTTAAATGAAAATATTCTGAGGAATCAGGTTTCCTCGGAATACCCTCGGTAATTACCGAGGAAATTCTGAGGAACCAGGGTTTGGGGTTTCAAACATCGATTTTTTCGCCGTATTTCATTTCATATACAATTATAATGCATACCATTGGGAATTCTTTGTATAGATGATCATAAACCATGAAATAACAAAATTACAAAAATAATTGTAAGTATTCCTTTACCGTTTATTAAAGTGTATAAGTGTTTCTCTTACGTTGTGTGGTTTTCGTTCATGCAATCGTAAAAGTGTTTGTTATTGGGTAAAACACCAAAGTTTGACTTCATAATCTGGTTAAGACACTTAATGAAGGTTATATACGTGTTATTCAATCCGCAAAACGTTGTTTTCGGTTTAAAACCCCTAGCTCCTCGGAATTTCCTCGGAATATACCGAGGGAATTCCGAGGAAAATAATGGATTTTCCGAGGAAACCCCTACATTCCTCGGAATTCCGTCGGAATATTCCGAGGAAAAGGACTCTATAATCAAATCCCTAAATCGACAAGGTCTATTCCGAGGAAATTCTGAGGAAAACCTATCTTCCCTCGGAATTTCCTCGGTATTTATATTTAAAAAAAAAAAGTCGACGCTAGTCTGTTTCCGAGTCATCATCACCAGATGAATCTGAATCTGGATCTTGGTGAAACTCTACAATCACTGGTTCATCCTCTACGTGAACGGCAGCTTCCTCTCCGAAGTCGGTTAAATCGACTACAAGGCCAACTCCACCTAAATCTTCTGCTGCACTTAAGTTGCCGGATGTGCTTGGTTGTAGTGGGTCTTCCAGCTCAGAACTTCCCCGAACTCGGCCTCTCGGGTTGAGTCTTGTAACAGTAACCCATGGATCATCTCTGTTCCTTACCCGGGGGTACTTGATATAACAAACCTGTAACATTTAAAAAATTATTAGTAAAATTATAAATTAATACACATGATGATGAATCTTTCTGAATAATTAACATTTAATTACCTGATCGGCCTGAGAAGCAAGAATGAAAGGATCATAATATTGCAGCTTCCGCCTCGAATTTACTGATGTAACACCAAATGCATCTGTTCTCACACCTCGATCTGGAGTGTTGTCGTGCCAATCACAATAGAAAACAGTACAGCGCAATCCAACCATGCTCAAATACTTGATTTCCAAAATCTCATGTATGTGTCCGTAGTATACATCATCTCCTGATGCAGAACAAATGCCAGCATCATAAGTCGTACTCGAACGTCTCCTCTTCTGAGTTGTGAATGCATATCCTCGAGTACAAAATCTCGGATATGACTTCACAACAAAGTTTGGTCCAAAGACCATCTCGCGTATCCAATGGTCAAATGTTTCACCTCTGGCCAAACCAGCAGACACCTATCAATAAATGTGAATTAGTATAAATATGTGATAAATGATATTTTAATTTGTTTAAAGCACTCACATAAGTAAACATCCATCCAGCAAATTCTCTCTGCTTCATTTCTTCTAGTTCGTCCTCTGTGGCGTATCAATATTCGAAACGCTTTTCTGCCATGAAAATCTTGTACATATGATGACAATAATGTAATTAATTAAGATTTAAATTTCAACTTGTTAAAATTAAAATTTGTAAGCTAATTTATTTACCTCTCATATTGAAGAACATTTTCGCAGTTGGTGAGCAAATATGTTTGCAAATGACTGCGCTCCTGCTCAGTAACTCGACGGTCCTTTGGTTTTCCGCTAAGTCATCCAACGTCTGTGAAAATATCTGGAACCGTAACATGATATGTTGCCCGTTCGCCTCTATCATCGTGCCGTGCAGGTCTTCTGTTTTTGGTCTAAACTTCTGCTGGAAAGTAGTACTCGGCAAAGTTTGAAGTTTCTTCATTGATCATCTGTGCGACTATAGAACCTTCCACCTTACTTAAATTTTTACCATCTTCTTCAAATGGAACATATACCGCTCATTCAGATACATCCATCTATACTGCACAGGACCACCAAGTTCCAATTCTTTTACCAGGTGAATAACAAGATGCTCCATAACATCAAAAAATGAGGGAGGAAATATCTTCTCAAGGTTGCACTGAATCACTGCTATGTTAGTCTTCAAATTTTCAATACCTTCAAGAGTCACTGATCTCGTGCATAAATCGCAGAAGAAACCACTTATCCCTACAATTGCTTCATGAACATTTCGTGGTAATAGTTCCTTGAAGGCAAACGGAAGGAGGCGCTGCATCATTACATGGCAATCGTGGCTTTTCAAGCCAGTAAAGTTTCCTTCCTTTCTGTCGATACAGTTACGCAAATTAGATGCGTAACCGTCTGGAAATTCCACATCGTTTGAAATCCAATCAAAGAACGCATCCTTTCTCGCTGCATCAAATCGGTATATGGGAAAAGGAGACCTACCATTCTCATCAACATGAAGTTCTGAACGAGCACATATATCGACTAAATACAGTCTTGATTTCAAATTATCCTTTGTTTTACCTTGAACATTAAGGATCTGTTCATGAGATTGTCAAAAAAGTTCTTCTCAATATGCATGACATCTAAATGATGCCTTAGTAGATGATCCTCCCAGTATGGCAGATCCCAGAAAATATTTTTTTTTGGGCCAGTTATGTAGGTCTCCAACACCATCTATCGGAAAACGCTCATGTCCACCGACGTCTGGCGTCCTTTCTGCACCAAAATCTCTAAGTTGTGTCTTCAAATCTTTCCCACAAATTTCCGGAGGTGGACTGTCAAACACCCTCTTGTTCTTCGTAAACAAATTCCTATTTCTACGATATGGATGATCTGGTGGTAGGAATCTCCTGTGACAGTCAAACCAACACGTTTTCCTTCTGTGTTTTAGTTGGAAAGCATCAGTGTTATCTTGACAATATGGACATGATAGCCTTCCATGCGTTGTCCATCCAGATAACATACCATATGCTGGAAAATCACTTATTGTCTACATTAGTACTGCCCGCAGTTGAAAGTTTTCTTTATACGAAACATCGTATGTTTCAGCACCTTGAGCCCATAGTTGTTGCAACTCATATATTAGTGGCTGAAGAAACACATCAAGTGATCTCTTAGGATGCTCTGGTCCGGGAACGAGAATCGAGAGAAACAAAAACTCTCGTCGCAAGCACAAGTTTGGGGGTAGGTTGTATGGTGTAAGAATGACTGGCCATAGATAATACTGTCTTCCACTCTTGCCAAACGGGCTGAAACCATCAGTACATAATCCAAGGTAGACATTTCTTCTCTCATACGCAAAGTCGGGATACTTTGATTGGAAATGCTTCCATGCTTTTGCATCTGAAGGATGTCTGATCTCACCATCTGTTGAGTGCTCCGTATGCCATCTCATTGGTTGCGCTGTGCGTTCAGACAGATACAACCTCTGCAACATTTCCGTCAAAGGCAAATACCACATCCTTTTATATGGCATTGGAACTCTTCCACTCGTATCTTTATAACGAGGCTTCCCAGAAAATTTGCATGAAACCCGCTGTTCATCCGCTCTCCAATAAATCATGCAGTTGTCTCTGCATACATTTATTACCTGATACGATAAACCAGGACCAGCTACGAGTTTCTGAACCTCGTAGTATGAACCAGGAGCTACATTATCTTCGGGTAGAATACCTTTTACATAATCAGCAATCGCATCCACACAGTCTTCAGCCAAATTATAATCCGTTTTAATGCCCATCAATCTTGTAGCAGATGATAAAGCTGAATGACCATCTCTGCAACCTTCGTACAATAGTTGCTTTCTAGCATCCAACATATCATAAAATCTCCTAGCTTCTGCATTGGGTAAATTTTTCCCTCTAAAATGATCATTTACCATCTGCTCAGTACCTATACCATAATCTACATCCGTTCTAATTGGTTCTTCTAATCTAACCGCTGGCTGAGGTTCGCTAGTACTACCATGTTCATAATCAGTTTTCCCATGATGATACCAAATTTTGTAACTTCGTCTAAACCCACTCAAATATAGATGAGTCCAAACATCCACTCTTTAATAACCTTTTTATTTTTACAATTAGAGCAAGGACATCTTAACATACCTGTTTTTGCTTCCGGTTGTCGGTGAACTAACCCCATGAATTCGGTTATACCTCGTTGGTATTCTTCCGTAAGCAATCTCGTGTTCGGATCCAAATGAGGTCGATCGATCCAAGAACGAAAATAATTTGAAGAAGACATGTTTTTTATGAATCAAATTCGTGTGTAAAGAGAGTGAAAGGGAGGATGAAGATATGGAGTGAATGAAGAGGAAGAGGGGTGCTTGTATTTATAGTTGAAATCCTGCCGACAGACCGAGGAAATTCCGACGGAATTCCGATGCCAACGGCTAGTTCGTCGGAATTTCCTCGGAATTTTTAAAATCCCCCAACGGCTCTCTAACGTCTATAATATTTCCTCGGAATTCATCGGTTTTTTCCGAGGAATACCATTTTCCTCGGTATTCCATAAGAATATTCCGACGGAATGATATTTCCTCAGAATTCCGTCGGTATATTCCGAGGAAATTCCGAGGAAACCAAATATTGTATTTCCTCGGAATATCCTCGGAAATTCCTCGGGATATTCCGAGGATTTCATTTTCTGTCGGAATGTCCGTCAGAATACCGCTGTTTTCTTGTAGTGATAATCAAACAAGACATAAAAATAAACTGAATGAATTGCATAATTAGATAGAGATAGAAAAACAGGAGTTCCAATACAATACTATGAAGGAGTTCTTGGATCTTCTCTCCAAAACCTTATGCTTCTAAGAAAACTATTAATATTTTTCTGTGTTTATTCTTGCCCAAACAATGGCACAACTTATATAATCTAGGTCAAAACTCGTTAGGGATATTATTGTAAATTGTGTAGACTTCTGGGCTCAAATCTTGATTTGGCCCGTAAGGCTTCTCGCATCGGGTGTCGATCGACACCAAGGATGTGTATCGACCGACACTTCCTCTAGATATCAACTATGTCTCCTCTTCATTTTCTTAGCTACAGGTTTGGCTCCAATTAGCATCCATTTAGCTCCATAAACTCCACAATGTTCCACAACGTCCCTAAACCTCTAAACACAGTAGAATAGACTCCAAATATAACATAAAGATTTTAAATAAGACATATACTATCGCATAAAAAGTGTTCAAATCCATATTATATCAACTCCGCCAAACTTATCATTTTGCTTGTCCTAAAGAAAAACTCAAAATAGTCTCGGGAAAGGGTTTGAAAACGATGGGAACTCAAACAATTTCTAGAAATATCACCAAATTTGTGCAATGATGTAAGTGGTAGTGAATCACTACTGACCTTAGAAGTGATTTAATGTACTACCTACTTGCTTAGCAACCATACCACAACTCCACTAATAGCGCCTGACATACCCCTCTACTGACCTCATTTCTGCAAGTATATATGTGTAGGCTACATCTTGGGAGTATCGATCACATGACACATGGACTCTTACTCAGACAAGTATTTGGACTGTTGGGGTCAAAAACGGTTACGATAAATTTAACATTTAAAACGTCCGAGGAAGAAAATAAGAATTTCTCCGAAGAGTACTTTTCGAAATTGATTCTTCCTTACGAAAAAGCTTTGCGGAAGAAAGAATCGAGATCTCCGACGAAAGCTTGAAACAGGTCGTTACGCAGCAACCGAACGTCCGTCGCGCTCGGTCGCTACGTAGCGACCGAGCGCTCGTCCCGCTCGGTCGCTACGTAGGGACCGGGCTCGAGCTGAAGTCCGATCGCTGTGTAGCGATTGAACTCTTCCGAACATCGACAAACATCAATCCATGCATTCTCGTCAAACCTTCGAATGCTATCTCCCGAAGACCGTAGCAAGCTCAGTCCATGTTTTCCGCTATTCTAACTCATCGATCAAACTTCGCGGATTAGAAACCGCGGAAGGTTCGTTCTTTATCAAAAAGACATCGTAGTAAACGTGTCGAGTCGGAAGACGGCCCAAAAGGACCTAAAACACGACTCGAGGCCCATCCTACGACTTCTCAACTAAAAGCCCGTAAACCGCAGCACGGATTACGCTTGGCCCACAAGGAAGGATAAATGTCAAGTTTCCGCGGATAAATACGGAAGTTTTGAAGATAATTGTGAAGATCGGGAAAAATGGAATATCTCCATTTTTATGCTATGACGGCTTAAAGGCAGAAGAGTAAAAGCGTAAACCGACCTTGGAGCTAGTATATAAAGGGGTCCTAGGCGAGGAGCATGGAGGAGAACTTTTTTCAGAGCAAACTTAGCACTTAGAGCAATTTAGGCAATTTAGGCAATTTTCCGTTTTTGTTATTTCGAGCTGCGACTCAATTAGGTTTAGCCGTCTTAGGGTTACTAGAACTAGGAATCTCGCCGACAGCTCTCGAGCCCAGGCTTAAACCTTGTTGTAAACGCTCATACGCAAATTCGGAATAAGATCTTCTTTGCTCTCTTTTTTTGATTTCTTATTCTTTATCGTTGTTATTCTCGTATTCTGATTGCTTGACGTGTGGTAATTAGCAGATATCCGGGTCCTCTGGGAAATTAGGGTTTTCCTAGTTTCCTTATTTAAACGGAAATCGACAGTGCGAATTTCGGTTCCCACAGTTTGGCGCTAGAAGGAGGGGGACATACGGATCAATCTTACCCGCAAAAGCCACTCAACGATCAGGAACGGTATGCAAGATTCTACATGCGCGAACGTCATCTCATTCAAGGGGGGAGCAACGATCGATCGAGCCAAACCTCGAAACGACCTCCTTGTTATCGAGTTGACGATTCGAGATATCAACGTCGCTAGAGTGCCAATCGATACCGGAAGTTCGGCCGATATCATCTTCAAAGACACTCTCGAAAAGATGGGGATCAATCAATCCGAAGTCACGAAATGCCCAAGCCCACTGCTGGGGCTTTCGGGGGAAACGACCATGGCCTATGGATCGATTAATCTCGCTGTCAAAGCCGGAACCGTGACGAACGTCACAGAGTTTCTAGTCGTTGACCGTCCCGGATCTTACAACGTTATCATGGGAACGCCATGGCTGAACACCATGCGCGCAATCCCATCAACCTACCATCTTTGCCTCAAGTTCCCGACCCCTAACGGAGTCGAGGTAATTTGGGGAAATCCGAGAGTTTCACAGGTTTGTTTCGCCGCGGAACTGAAACGAAAGAGACCGATCCTCGAAATCACTACTAGAAAAGCGGAGAAAAAGACCTCCAGCAAAGATACGCGAAGTCAGGATTCAGCGGAATTCTTCTGGCAGTCTCGCAGTATCGCAGCTCTAGATGAAAAACGCGAGCCAACATGCGAACCCGTGGTAACGATCTGTCTCGACGAAGCCTTCCCAGAACGCTGCGTCGAGATTGGAGCCAATCTCGACGAGCCTTTAAAGACAGAACTCATAACCTGTCTTAAAAAGAACCTTAATACTTTCGCATGGGCTACGGAAGATATGCCGGGAATCGACATTAACATAACATGTCACGAGCTGAATATCGACCCAACGTTCAAACCCGTCAAACAGAAAAGACGGAAGCTAGGACCCAAACGTGCTGCCGCAGTAAACGATGAGGTCGAAAAATTGCTTAAAGTTGGGTCGATAACAGAAGTAAGATACCCGGACTGGCTCGCCAACCCCGTAGTAGTCAAAAAGAAGAATGGGAAGTGGCGAGTTTGCGTGGATTTTACCGACCTAAACAAGGCATGTCCAAAGGATAGCTTCCCTTTACCACATATCGATCGATTGGTAGAAGCAACAGCGGGCAACGAACTCTTATCCTTCATGGATGCCTTCTAAGGTTATAATCAAATTAGGATGAATCCCGACGATCGTGAAAAGACTGCGTTCATTACCGATCACGAAACTTATTGCTATAAGGTAATGCCCTTCGGCCTCAAAAACGCTGGTGCAACTTACCAACGACTCGTGAACCGAATGTTCTCCAAACAACTCGGAAAAACGATGGAGGTTTATATCGACAACATGCTCGTCAAATCCCTCAAAGCAAGAGATCACGTGTCACATCTCGAAGAATGCTTTGCACAACTAAATTCCCATAACATGAAGCTCAACCCGACAAAATGTAGATTCGCCGTGGCATCAGGGGAATTCCTCGGCTACTTGGTCACATACCGCGGCATCGAAGCAAATCCAAAACAGATCAACGCTCTAATCGAGATGGCTTCACCAAAGAATAAGCGGGAAGTCCAAAGACTGACCGGCAGAATCGCAGCGTTTAACCGATTTATTTCACGATCAACAGATAAGTGCCTGCCCTTCTACGACGTCCTGTGAGGAAATAAAAAATTCGAATGGTCGGAAGAGTGCGAAAACGCCTTCCAACAGTTGAAGCGTTATTTAGCTACTACTCCAGTCCTCGCAAAACCCGTGGAAGGGGAGCCTTTATTCTTGTACATCGCTGTGTCGGCAACGGCCGTAAGCGGAGTCCTGATCAGGGAAGAACGCGGGGAGAAGAAACCTATTTTTTACATAAGCAAAACCTTGCTGGATGCCGAATCTAGGTATCCATTGATGAAAAAATTGGCATGCGCGGTCGTAACATCGGCCCGAAAACTAAGACCATATTTCCAATCCCACACAATCGTCATCCTCACGACTTTTCCCTTACGGACAATTTTGCATAGCCCAAGTCAATCAGGCCGACTGGCTAAGTGGGCGGTCGAGTTGAGCGAGTATGACATCGAATACCGACCAAGGACGAGCGCAAAATCACAAGTGCTCGCAGACTTCTTGGTCGAAATTCCAACGGGAACAATAACCAATGAGGAACCAAATTCCACCTGGCTCCTCCACGTCGACGGATCCTCATCCAAGCAAGGATCAGGTATCGGAATCCGTCTCACATCTCCAACGAGCGAGATCTTGGAACAATCGTTCAGGCTGGGATTCCATGCCTCAAACAACGAGGCCGAATACGAAGCATTAATCGCAGGGCTACGTTTGGCTCACGGCTTAAAAATACGTAATGTCCACGGTTACTGCGACTCCCAGTTAGTGGCCAGTCAATTCAGCGGAGAGTATGAAGCCAGATACGAACGGATGGACGCGTACCTCAAACTGGTCCAAGGTCTAGCTCAAGACTTCGACTGTTTTGCCCTTACCCGGATCCCCCGTTCCGAGAATGTCCAGGCAGATGCCCTCGCGGCCCTAGCATCAAGTTCTGATCCAGGACTCAAAAGGGTAATTCCGGTTGAATTCATCGAACATCCGAGTATCGGACCACCAATCGTCGTCAATCTCATAGAGGGTCAAGACGACGAGGAAGAAGAAATTACGATACCACCACCGTCGGAGCAATCTGATTACGGCTGTGATACCCCATGGCTTCAGACAATTCGAGACTACATTGTCGACGGGCAACTGCCCGCCGAAAAATGGGCAGCTCGCAAGGTCCGAACACAGGCCGCACGCTACGTAACAGTGGACGGTGAAATCTACAAATGGAGATTCTCCGGACCACTCATGACGTGCCTGGAAGGAGAAAAGGCGAAAAAAGTAATGGAGGAAATACATTCCGGCTCCTGCGGCAACCATTCCGGCGGAAGATCACTAGCCGTGAAAATCAAACGCCATGGATACTATTGGCCAACAATGATCGGAGATTGCGAGAAATTCGCACGAAAATGCGAAAAATGCCAAAGGCATGCACCAACCATCCGACAACCGGCCGAAGTTCTTTCCTCCATCACATCGCCTTAACCCTTTATGCGCTAGGCCATGGATATTGTCGGACCTCTGCATATTTCAAAGCAAAAGCGTTTCCTTCTAGTCATTACCGATTTTTTCTCAAAATGGGTAGAGGCAGACTCATACGCAAGTATAAAAGACGTCCAAGTCGAGAATTTCGTATGGAAAAACATCATCTGTAGGCATGGAGTTGCTTACGAAATCGTAACCGATAACGGGTCTCAGTTCATCTCCACCCGATTCGAGGCATTCTGCCAAAAATGGAAGATACGACTCAACAAGTCAACTCCCAGATATCTGCAGTGCAACGGCCAGGCTGAAACAATCAACAAGACCATTCTCGACGGACTGAAGAAACGCTTAGAGGCCAAAAAAGGCAGATGGGCCGACGAACTCGAGGGAGTCCTCTGGTCTCACCGTACCACCCCAAGGCGAGCAACGGAAGAAACTCCCTTCGCCCTGGTATACGGCACGGAATGCATGATACCCGCAGAAGTAGAATTTCCCGGTGTTCGAAGAAGGTTATTACCCGAACGAGAGGAACTCAACGATGTTATGCTCTTGGATGATCTCGACCTCATTAACTAGCGCCGAGATCGAGCGCTCGTCCCGCTCGGTCGCTACGTAGCGACCGGGCTCGATCTGAAGTCCGGTCGCTGTGTAGCGATTGAACTCTTCCGAACATCGACAAACATCAATCCATGCATTCTCGTCAAACCTTCAAATGCTATCTCCCGAAGACCGTAGCAAGCTCAGTCCATGTTTTCCGCTATTCTAACTCATCGATCAAACTTCGCGGATTAGAAACCGCGGAAGGTTCGTTCTTTATCAAAAAGATATCGTAGTAAACGTGTCGAGTCGGAAGACGGCCCAAAAGGACCTAAAACACGACTCGAGGCCCATCCTACGATTACTCAACTAAAAGCCCGTAAACCGCAGCACGGTTTACGCTTGGCCCACAAGGAATGATAAATGTCAAGTTTCCGCGGATAAATACGGAAGTTTTGAAGATAATTGTGAAGATCGGGAAAAATGGAATATCTCCATTTTTATGCTATGAAGGCTTAAGGGCAGAAGAGTAAAAGCGTAAACCGACCTTGGAGCTAGTATATAAAGGGGTCCTAGGCGAGAAGCATGGAGGAGAACTTTTTTCAGAGCAAACTTAGCACTTAGAGTAATTTAGGCAATTTTTCGTTTTTGTTATTTCGAGCTGCGACTCAATTAGGTTTAGCCGTCTTAGGGTTACTAGAACTAGGAATCTCGCCGACAGCTCTCGAGCCTAGGCTTATACTTTGTTGTAAACGCTCATACGCAAATTCGGAATAAGATCTTCTTTGTTCTCTTTTTCGATTTCTTATTCTTTATCGTTGTTATTCTCGTGTTCTGATTGCTTGACGTGTGGTAATTAGCAGATATCCGAGTCCTCTGGGAAATTAAGGTTTTCCTAGTTTCCCTATTTAAACGGAAATCGACAGTGCAAATTTTGGTTCCCACATGGACCAACATGCAGTTTATTCCAGTTCCTTCTCTCTCTCTCTCTTCTCACTTCTCTCAGTCAGTGTCTCCCTCTTTTGCAGGGTATTATTTTATTTTTTAACTAACTGAGATATTTGGATAGACTTCCATGAATCAAAATCAAATGGTTGTAGCCAACACTTCATGTTCACTTATTTTTGACATTTTTATTTTTCTATAATTTTTATGAATCAAGGTTTCATCGTTGTAGCCACCAAATCATGTTCAAATTCTTTTAAAATTGAAGGGGAGAAAGAGGGGAACTAGCACATAGACCTTTACCTTCCAGACTTATAAGAGGAATCTGATCCAGTGCATAATAATCCCCAAAACAAGCTGATATAGTTAATTAAGGTTGGAAGACAGCTTTGGGTTCTCCAGACATTCTTAGCAGGTGTGAGTGTTATTGGTAGGTGATCTATTGCGGTGTTTCCATCTAGTACACTCTACAATCAGTAAATCTAAGATGGTGCTAGAGATGGTTAGATATAATAGAAATCAAAAAATTATCATCATCCCCTTCTTGATTCAATAAAACTTTAAGACTCAATAAAAGAAAAAAAATTCAATAACAAAACTAAATATTAGTAAACACCTCCCTAGACTTAAACACCATTGTGTCCAAAGTTATTCAGCCCAATATCGGAGAAGAAAATAAATCATAATAAAAAACTGTGCAAAGGAATCGGATAACCTGTTTCTGCGATGAGTATCACAATAGGATGATGTCGAGCGACGCTCATGTTCGAATAGTATCGGCCGATGCATGAAAAGGTTATCGGATGATGCTCGTTATAGAGTTTTTTTCCTTGGATCTGAAATAAAATAAATCAGAAAATAAGTAAAACTAAAAATAAAAACTTAATTAATTTAAATACTTAGTAATGGGTTGGCTCCTATCCAGCGCTTGTTTATATTCTATAGCTTGACGTTTGTGAGTGTTGAGACTAGAAATCAAAAGGAGCAGAAGACTTTGTCGGAAAACAAGTCTTCACATCTTCCTCAGACATCTCGAAGCAGGTATCTACAAAGCTTCTTATGGCCTTATATCCTTTCGTCCTCTGTCTCTTCAGCTTCTCTACAGCATATTTGACTTCGTCCATTCTATCCTTAAGATTATCCAGACACTAATATATCCATGCAATCCTTTTGTCAATAGGATAATATATACCATCCAATCTCTCATTGGTGTCTTCCATCATTCTATCATGGGATGTGTACACTCAAGCTATCATGTCTTCAAGCATGTCTATCGTTACTAGATGTTGTGGATCTGGTCTTCTCCTATTCTGACGTACACTGTACCGTGGTAGATTCAAATAGACACTCCCAATTTCTTCAGCACACTCAATGATATGGTATGTCTTACTTGGATACATTGAGAATCCTTCAATCGTGAGTTTTCACGTCTCCACACTGGTCTCTGTAGACTCCGTACTCATCTTGTGTAAGATCATCAAATTGAAATGCAGGTGCTCTAGGAGGGTGAGCGGCTTCAAGTGTCATTGCTTTGAGTTACTCTGTAATCAAAGTGGTGTCGATCGATGCTGCTGGTTGGGTGTCGATCGTTGCTTCACTTTCTTATGTATTAAGAAAATTAAGATCCATTTTTGTTGCTTTTAATCTAACCATCTGGTGATCATGTCAGGTGGTGACCTCCTACTATATATTCACCCATTATGTGCAATATTGTATCCCTGGGTCGTTTGTATTACATCCACCTGCTTCCACTTAGTTGCATCAGTTCAAACATACTGCATAGTTGATTTCCAGTGCAGTTGTTTCCTTTGGAAAACGAGAACATTTCAACTTTTCCACGAGAGTAAGGAATAAGTTATTCAACAATGACATTGCGCTGTTTTTTTCTGTTTTTTTCTTGTATGTTTTCTTATATGAGATATTATAATTTTTTTAGAGATTAGGATTTTGTTATCACAGCCCTGGTTGTCTATTAATCGCTCTGATGCGACTTTTATTTATTTTGCTGAAGGCTGCGATAACGACTTGATTTGTCTTGCAATTTGATGTTCATTATTGATATCAAATTCATAGGTATTGGGCATTTGGACTACTGCATTTTTGAAAAATGTAAGACTACTTTTTTTTTTACAATTCTCATTTTACTTCATCTCACAACTTACATCAATTCTAAGAAGAAGAAGAAGACTTCACCTATTTTTTTTGCGCGGCCAGTGTCCGTTGGTTCTCGAGCCACGTCGTTGAGCCTTTCCTAGTGTTTTGTTAAGTTGTATGGTCCTCGGTCTCCTTGTTGTGAGATGAAGCAACGTTGCGCCGTTTGAGCTGCTGTTCGATGTAAGTGTGTGTGGTTTAGATCTGAAGATGTGATGATGCACCAGTGACTCCCCATATCCTACACTGATGGCTCAGATCTATCCGCCTTTCCTTCTTTGTGTAGGCGCGTGAAGCGAGCGAAACACCTTTTTTGGTTCTCGGACTGAATCGGTGCGTTCCTTAGAGCGGTGGTTAAGCGAGTCTTATGGTTTTGTCTCTGTTGGTTGTGGGCTCTCAACCGGCTTCTTATCCCGTAAGTGAATTGGGTTTTTAATAATGTCTTCTTTTATGAAATTTAGATAGTCAAGTGGTTTGTGACTTCTATATCAGGAAATTAATGGGCTCTCTCTTGAATTTTGGTCCCAAACTAAATTGACTAAATTAACTAACTAACCACGTTATAAAGCCGTAATTATACTTAAATATTGTTTACTATACACAGAAATAAACACACTTAGGTAAATTTTAAAGTTTTCAAAAAACCATTTATGCATTCCAAAATCTAACCCTAAAAACACATACAATACTACAACATATGTTGGCAAAACCTAACCCAAAGAATATCATGACTCACTACTTTCACTCGTCTATCTTGAAAACAATTAACTTTTGTTATATCTTAATTTATATCTCTTAAAACATATGTTAATTACATGATTTCAATTTTTCACTTATCAAAATATTTTTTACAAAATTTTTAAATTATTTCTAAGTAGAACTAGTCCAGACGACTTACGGGGGGTTAGAAACGTAAAAAAAATTCGGTTTTTTTGTTTGTTCACAAGGGGCTGGTTGTAATTTCAATAGCCTTTTAGGTTAATTTTGCATTTGATTCAAGTTTGGGTTTACTTTTGCATTATAAATCAAGTTGTGAGTCACATTTGGCAATTTTCCCTTCTTAGTTATGTATGATCTGATAGTTGCAGTGATTTGTGTGGTAAAAATTATATATATAGGCGACCAAAAAGTAGCGGCTATAGGTTATTTGTGCGTCGATATTGATGACAACCTATGGTCTAGCTCTTAATGTCAAAACAGATTTAACATCTTTCAACCCTATAGTACGATGTTGAATAGGAAACCTTCATGTTGGAAGCATTAAGGATTTCATTGAGGATGGAAAACAGGTAAGAGAGGACATATGCTATGATAAGCTTCGACAATTTGTAGTTGATAGATATAGCTCGATAGTTGTTACTCAAGGAGTTCTCTGAAGTTTTACAATGTTAAATCGAAAAGCAAACATTTACAAGGGTACCATGGTCCATGGTTCTTGATTAGAAAGTTTTTATTTCATTTTCTGGTTGTGAAGGGAACTTTATGTGGACACGGTGTTAATAGTGAAAACATAGGTTTTGTTTGGCTGTTTGTGATGTTGTCGGCTTCCTGTAGTTATATATGTGGGAGATTGGTCAGTCTTTCTATTTCTCTCTCCACATCGTAAACTTCCCTCCAAAGAAAACTTATCCCTTTTTTGGATTGACCACAAACGATGTCTCTGGAGTATGCTTTCTCCATGAGTTTCTGCTCCTTCTCCAAAGCAATCACCTTTAAGAGAGAAGCCTTATCCTTTCACAGAATCATCACCTGTGGAGCAAAGGCAATTACAGGAGATGGTGAAGTTGAACCCCAGAAAAAGATAAGCTCTGATCTCAAGAGGGTTTACTACAAGAATGAGGAAATTGAGACCCAAGTTAAGTATTCTACTCACAATGGTAGCAGAGTAATAGCAAGAAGACTATCTATTATGGATAGAAGCAAGGCCATAGCAAAGCTGGAATCATTAGGAAAAGAAGTGAGAAACGCAGGCTATGCTCCAGAGACGAAGACTATGTTTCTTGAAAACTTGCTTCGGATATAAAAATCAGCCGTTCCTAATGGAATAGGTAGCAAAGCTACTTTGCCACCCATTGTTATGCCTTGAATTTATACTCAATGCAGTTAATATGAATTTCGTAACATTTGCTGATTTTTTTGATAATTCCCAACTAAAAGGGGATATTTTCGGTCGAACAGAGACGAAAGTCGGCCATAGTGATCCGAGAGTCCCGTGTGGAAGGGCTCTCGCTCATGCATACATTTGTCTCATACACTATGGGGATGGTGAGAAGAGATATGTTCTTCATGACATCGATGAAGAAGCTAAAGAGAAAGCATTGATGAATCACAGCAAACGGTTAGCTATTGCTTTTGGGCTTATAAACACGAGTCCTCCTGGGACGACGTTTAGAGTGATGAAGAATTTTAGGATATGTGGAGGTTGCCACAACTTCATGAAGATATTATCCAGCATTGAAGATAGAAATACTAGAGAATGTTTGCTACCCTAAAATTTTCTTATCTTTCTTAGCACGATGTGCGCCTAAGTGCGAAAATATTTTTGTATTGTTAGAACCTTTTGAATCATTGTACTACTTGATTCAAAAGGTTTTGAAAAATTACCCGATCTAATTAAATGTTAAAAATAGATCTCATTGTAAGAGATAACAAGAGGTTTCATCATTTTAGAGTTGTTACTTGTTCTTGCCGGGATTATTGGTAGAAACGTTTGGCATGAAAAGATTTGTGAATTTAAACTAATTTTATTTTACTCATACTAACATTTCCAAATAGTATAAGATCAACATTTTCAATCCAATATAGCTAAACACTGACAAATAAAAAAAAATCCAATTTAGACAACTAAAGAGCAGAACACAATACATATACAACATACATAGATCATACTCTCAGTGTTTCACTTTGGCTTGCCCTTTTCTTAACAGTCTTGTACAAGGAATAGGCGTAAGATGCAAAACCAAGTATCCCAGCTAACAAAGCTCCTCCCTTAAACCATTCAATGTCATCATCCATAAACCGAAACGCCACCACAACGAGAATGTTTGCTAATGGGGTTGCACAGAAGCTGACAACATTAGAGAAAAGAGTAGAAACCAAACACACAAGACCCACAAGCCCTATAGACATTACTTGCCAGGCAAGTGATAATCCAGTTAGAGTCAAAACGTAAAGTGGTTTCCCTTTCTTAAATGTCTCGAAATCTTCTTTGATGTCTCTGAATTCACCGCTGACAAATAGTCCAACCAAACATATCAACGTTGCAATCATAGAAGCATATGTTTGCATCAACATCACCGAGGAAACTTTACTCTCTGTCTTCGGTATGACCTTTTCGAACCCTAATTGCATGATGCATAGAGATAAAGAGAAGGCTACCGTGCCAAAGAAGCCACACCACGCACCGTAACTCATTTTGTAGCCCTCGCCTTCGCAGGGATTATAGGCATCTTCTGAAGATGTGATGCCTGTGGCAACTCCAGAAAGTATAACTGATAATATGATCCAACGGTTGAACTTGTGTTTGTTGATGATTGCTGTAAACATGGAAGTGAAGATCAATTGTGTTGTAAAGATCCAAAAGAAGAAGATACAGTGTGTTCTTCCAATTGCATAAAGTTGGCTATAAGCAGCAAAGAGGACCCCGAGAGAGATGTAAAGAAGAAAGAGTTTGCCAAAAGAAGAAGCAGAAGAAGTGATAGTTTCTCTATGGTTAGAAGATAAAGAGCGCCATAAAAAGGCAAAAAAGGCTGTAAATGGAAACGCAGCGTTTTGGACCATAGACTGAAGCCATGTGCCTTTAAATTGTTTTGGGTCGTCACAAACATCTCGTCCTGTTTGAACAAAGTAGAAGTTTAGAAGAAGGGTGGAGAAAACCCGTCCTGTTACGACCAAACCCGAAGAGACAAAGATCCAAATCCACCAGTTTCGTGTCTTGATAGTTTGTGGCTGATCAAGAGCTGTTAAATTTGGTGCTGCTTTTGGTTGATTCTCAACTCCGACATTAGCTTCTTCTCCTTCTTAACCAAGCAAAAGAACGAAAATTTATATTGCTAGTTTAAATGACTTAGAACATCAACGTTGTGTCCTGTGACATGAATCATGAATGCACATACCTTGTGTAATTCGGTCCGGGGATTCCGTATCGAAACCCATAACGTTTTCCGGTGGAGAATAATGGACTACAAGTTTTTGATGAAATGCTAAATATATATAACTTTCTCCAAACTATGTACTTAGGAAGTTTGCAACAACCAAAGTGAGTATAAATGATAATACCATGACTTTGCATTACATATATGTATTCTTATGATTTCTATTTTCGATACAGAGTCAAATAATCAAAATAAAAATATATACATGGTCAAATATGCCACGCAATATAATGATGAGCGAGAGTAGCCAAGTGGGCGAGCAATTCAACGCGGCACACATTATCTACATTATATTCTTTTCTTCAAAAGACATGTTCGTGTCCTTCGTAGTTGCTTCGAACCAATTCTTCTCTTTTTTTTTTTGTAACACGCTTTTGAACCAATTCAAACAAACTATTTTCCACTCATTGAAATATATCGTGGGAAGAAAAACAAACTAAATAATAAAATACAATGCAATATTCTGAAATCATGGGGCCTTGAGCCTTTCTAGCTGTCGTTAAGGTCAACTCCAATAAAACACTCAAATACCAAATTTGATGTACTTTTATGTATAATAATAAAACTTTATAAATTACATCATTCCACTAAATAATACTATTCATCACACCAACTATTTAATATGCATATTTTTATTATGTTTCATTTAATAGTATAGCTCAATTATTATTATTAATTAGTTCAAATTTGTAAATAGACATAAATATATTGTATTATTTATATTTTAAAATTATTTTTACATAGTTAATTTTTTTAAGTAAAGAATCATTAAATTATTATCATCATTTACTTTATATTATAAAAACTGAAATATCATAAAACTTTTCTATTTTATTTTTAATAATATAAAATTATATTAATATTTTATAAAATTTAGAAATTAATAATATAAGCTGGATAAGGTTAAAATGCATATTAAATTGGAAATAAACACTCAAAACATAAAATAAACACATTATTTTGTTATGTACATTTCATAGTTAATAGTTTGTAATTTTTAACATAATATTTTATATAAAATAAATACATAAAAGTATAATATTGCTAAATCAAAATTATCAACATAAAATTTTAAAAAATTAACCAACATAACATCTAAATATGATAAAATAATTATATATCAATTATAAATAATAGAAGTATAAAATTTATTAAAATTGAAAACATCAAATAATATATAATCTTATATTTGGTGTAATATTTAGTGTTATGGTTGGAGATAATAAAAAAAATATAATATTAAAATACTAAATTTGATATAATTTCAACACCAAATTTAGTGTCTGTTTAGAAATGTCCTAAATGGTTGCCAAAACATTTTAAATATGCATAAGCTTCCATGACGACGTTATCTTTTTCAGTAATGGTTCAGTTTATATTGTTCCGGACTCCTAAATATTCTGTTCCAGTTGTAACCCAATAAAAAATATGTTCCGGTACAAATCAATAATGATATGAGGAATTTTTTTTTCTTTTTGACCATAAAAAAATGTTCCATTACTCAAATTAAGGAGATCACCCAGATCGAAATATAACGATGAATAAAACAAAGATTTCTACCAAAGACCTTGTAATTTTTGCTAACAAATCATAAATTTCATTTTGCGCTCACGTGATATAAGAAATCTTGAAAGTCGAGAAGCATAGCTGAAGAGTTTTTATCGCATCCAATTATGTTGCTAAACATAACCATGCATGAGGCTCATTTATCATTACGATCAGATCCTTGCAGTATGTTCTAAAGTTCTAACATGTCGAATGTTCGATTATGCTTTCCATAGCCTATTACAGTGCTTTTAATTATGTATGCAAAGCAGCCTCTCAACATCTTAAGTTTCACATTGCCATAAGTTGAATCTACTCAAGCTATTCATCCAAATCCATCTGCATCCACTTAATGAGTTGTAGAGATTCAATAGCCATCCACCATAAAGATGTTACATTAGCTTAGAGCACCTCCAATGGGGGGTGGGGGAGGTGGGGGGGGGGGGTGAGGAGAATCCTTCATTGGGGTACTGTTAACGCTTGTAGTTCCTCATTAAAATGTTCTTGTGGAGATGAAGGTATTGTTTCATTTATATTAAACAATTTTGATATTCGCTATCCGCATGTCTTACTAGTTCTATGAGATCCTTGTCTATGCCCCTAAATAAATTATCATTCAAAGTCTTCCACATTAGGGGTCAAAATCAGTCACGACGGAATCAGTGTCTGAAAGTCTCTGGAAAATATTTCTCGGAACAAAAAGTCTCGTATAATTTTAGAAGAAGTTATACGACAAGTTCTCGAATTGGAAGATCCAATCTCTTCGACAAAAAAACTCTTGGGAAACAAACAACTAAACGGGAAAAGGGCTTACCAACGCTTCCCAACCGTCCGAACCACCCGAAGAAGGCCAAAGCTCGGACTGTCCCGACCAGCTCGCCATATGGCGAGCTCGGCCTGTCCCGACCAGCTCGCCTTATGGGGAGCTCGGACTGTCCCGACCAGCTCGCCATATGGCGAGCTCGAACTGTCCCGACCAGCTCGCCATATGGTGAGCTCAGACTGTCCCGACCAGCTCGCCATATGGCGAGCTCGGACTGTCCCGACCAGCTCGCCATATGGCGAGCTTGGCTTATCCCGACCAGCTGATATCACTCAAATTATCCTAAAGAGAGATTTACTCTCTCAAATAATAGGTTGAATTGTAGTTCTTAGAGATCGAATTCACAGGAAGATAAGACACACAATAGATCTATCTAGTTATGTAGTTAAGCTAGGAGGAATGGTTTTAAATGTAAATTAGCAGGAGTAAACAATTGTTTGATGGATTGGTTGATTGGGTTTTAAGACAGATATGAAAAGCATTAGACTTAAGGTCTAACTGGTAACCAAGGAATGAAATGGAATAATGCATTCCTTATTATTCCTTTTTTATTTTACCATTTACAAGGAATAGTTGTTTTTTTTTTCATTCCTTCTCATTTTTTTTATTCTAGAGGAATGTAGAACAAATTTGTTCCTCCCCAAAATTGATAAGGAATATCTTCTTTTTTGTCTATAATTTTATTCCTCTTCTTGTTTCCCCTACGTACTCCTAATGTTCATATAATGGTCACCAGTTAGACCCTTAGGGTTTCTATTCAGACAATCAGAATTAAAGAGATATATAATACTAAGCATAAAATGGATATTCTAGAACTCAAACAAATAAGAATAGTCGATCAACTTTCGTATATTTAGACTATCTATCGCAGGATCTAGAAAATCAGGTGCTGCTTGTTGGTTCTGAGAAAGTGTCGATCAATTCCAACAACGGGGTGTCGATTGATAAACCTTTCAGCATGTCGATCGATACAACTAACGAGTTGTCGATCGACGTTCCTTCCAGGGAGCGTTACGAACGGGTTTGAACGTGTTCACTAGGATAACTAAATCAGCTTCCACTTGTTTCTAGAAATCCTAGCACAACCTAAACTATTTCAGACAAAGAACCAAACTTCCGAATGCCCCCTAATGTCTATAGGCAAATTCCTAGTTAGCTATTCTAGAACAGAGGCATTAAGAACAATTGAGTTGATTAATATCTTGACACTTAGCAATTCTATATTTTGGGCTAATCCCTCATAAATATCTGAACCCTAAATCTAACAAGGTGAACTACTCAGACATGTCTAAGCAATTCATAACAATAGAATAAGTAAATTGCGTAAATATAATAGAGTAAAGAAATTGGAGTTCCAATCACAAAGCTCTGAAGGAGTTCTTGGATCTTCTCTCCAAACTAAGACTCTACGTATTTTGCTGTATGAAAAGTAGAAAAGAATGAAAGTGTATGTTGCCTAGAACAATGGCCGAGCACATGAATATTAGGTTAAAACTCGTCACGGTAATCTTGTAATTCCTTTGGGACTTGGTCTTTAAGTCGACTGGAACCTAATCTGGCTTCTGCGCGCTTCGCCGCCGATCGACACTACAGGGTGTGTGTCGATCGATCAACACTACAGGGTGTGTATCGATCGATGGTCAACTTCGAGCCTTTGTCAGTTTCTCGCCAAAATGCACCAAAATCACCACTTTCCTCCAAAACCTGAAATCATACTAAAAAGACTCCAAAACAACTATAAGGTATCTAAAAACACATATATACCATGGCTAAAAATGGGTAAAATCCATGGTACATCAACACCCTCAGACTTACTCTTTTGTTTGTCCTCAAGCAAAAACAATGAGCAGTCTCTCTGAAAGGTGTTTTTGAAACAATAGAGACTCACATAATTTAAGAACTTACTATCATCACCTCAACAGTATTCCAACCACATCAAATCAATCTTAACTTAGGAGCACTTTCTATGAAATATCCTTGCTTAGCAACCAATTTCATTCATCCTGCAACTTAACTAATCATGTCTGACTAACCCCTTTACTCACTTCATTTAGTGCATGTAAATAAAAAAGTGTAGGCTTTACCTTGGGAGTATCGATCAGTGAACACATGGAATCAACTCAAGCAAGTATCTGGATTTGTAGGTAACCTTTTCTTATTTCCTTTCTCTCATCTCGCTTCTCTGAATCTGAATTTTTTTTTGACAAAGTTGTAGGCGGATAGTGGGGTCATCGATAATGTATCTACACTTCGCTTCCAAACATTATGTTATCATTCCTTTGAATTAGAATATTGGGGTCATAAGTAATGTACCTACCCCTCTGCATCTTAGGTAATCATCTCAATCTTTTATAAATACATATGGATGCCAAAGAGAGGTGGAAGGAAAATCAGTGACACTAAATCTAATACCTTCCAGACTTGCAGGAGGATTCCGATCCAATATATACAAGGCCCCAAGACAAGCAAGTTAAGCTCAATTAGGTTGGAGGTCAGCTTTGGTTCTTGCAAACATTCTCAGCAAGTGTAACTAACCGGCATGCTGATCCAATTTAGCATCTATAGTACATTATGCAGTCAATAAATCTAAGAAAGGTGCTAAAGAGTGGTTAGATGAGTAAGGAAAATTGTAGAAGTCCATTGTCTCTTTCTTGACTCAATAAAACTTTATGAAAAAATTTAAAAACTCATAAATAAATAATATTAGTAAACCTCCCCCAGACTTAAATTACACTGTCCCCAGTGTATATCTATTCAGAGTTTGGTGAGAATATAAATCATAAGTACTGAATGTAACAAGGATAACGATATACCTGATCGCTGATGTCGCTGTCGATCGACATGAGATTGTGTCTATCGATCGGTGTTGGTGATGTACTGTCGATCGATGTCGACCTTGTCTCATCAGTCGATGACAAGTAATCTCTCCTTGGTTCTCTTTTTGGTTTTTCTATATTTTTCTTAGACCTGCAATAAAGTAAAAACCAAAATAAATAATATGTAAATAATAAAACTAAAAGGAATTACCTAATAGTGGATTGCCTCCCACTCAACACTTTGTTATAGTCATTTAGCTTGACTTTGGAGGTTGTTTGAGCTAGTAACGATCAAAGTGACCACTTGTTTGTATGCAAGTGTCCACTTCATCTTGGCTCATCTGGAACCAATTGCCAATGAAGCTTCTTATGGCCTTATCTCCTCTGGTCCACTGATTCTTCAATTTTTCTCTAGCAACCTCACTTGCAACCTCACTTGCAATCTCACTTGCATGCATCCTATCGTGAAGATTCCCAATGTTGCGCTGTTGCATTCCAAGTCTGGCATATGTTGTTTTTGAGATGTCCTTCAGCTACTAGTAGACATCTTCTTTCAGCAAGTCTTGAGAGAAAGTGATCTCATTAAGCTTATCTTGTAGTGACTTTTCGGTAACCAACTTGCTTCGTCGCGCTGCATAGTCGCCGTCGATCGATGGTCGAGTCCTTATGTCGATCGATGGTGACAATTCTGCTTGAGAATCGATTTGTCTCTGAATTGTATCCATTTCCTGTTGCAAAGCGTCCAGGCGTGAAATAAATTCATCCACACTATCACGGAGTGGGTATCAAACACCATCAAGACGATAGGTGAATGATTGTAGCCTATCTTTGAATGATGTGAATCGGGCATTGATCGATGTTTGGATGCTATCGTCGATCAATGTTGATATTCTTGTGCCGACTCCATGTTGTTTCTGAAGCATAGCTAGGTTTTGCTTCATCTCATCCCTCCGTGTGGTCAACCAACTGATATTGTTCTCGAACGGGTAGTAGACATCATCAAGCCTCTTCGAATGATAATCATCTGAAGTTCTGATAACTTTGTAGATCCATTCTACTAATTCATTGATCTCTACTTTGTTGTAGCTGTCTTTATCTGGCACTGACATAGTGTACCCTTCTGCATGTTCTGGAAGACAGATATAAGAGCGCTCGTGCAGTGTAGCTCTTTCCAGAATAGGTCGGATATCCTCTTTCGACACAAGTATGGCGCTACCGCCTACAGCTCGTGCATATCCATGATCATATCTGTAAACACCATACTCATCCTTTGGTTCCCATTGAAACCTTCTCTAGCCATTCTGATCATAAACTCTTTGTCCATTCGCGAGTAAACCGTCGATCGACGACAAGGGTGTCCTATCGATCGATGGTTGAATAGCAGTTTCATTATGCGATTGGCTAAAGAGGTTGGATTTATGCATGGCAAAAAGTTCTGTGAAATCTTCCTTTGAGACGTTGAGGATACTCCCATCCATTCCTCGTGCTCGTCCTGCTGAATCTCTGAAAAAATACCCAATTCATCCAGAATTAGATCCTAATCAGTATTATCTTTAACTTGTACCTCAATATTTGGTTTTCGATGATCGTCAATCGATAGCTTGATGTTGCTGTCAATCGATGTTGACATCACATCTGCAGACCATGTTTGGAGAAGTCCTCTATCATCCATGGCAAGACCATGATACTCAATGTTCTTCTCTCTTTGGTAGTCCGCGTCATACTCATCAGCTCTTGTCTCCGGTAGTTCAGTGTCTACTGCGAAGCTCTCATAAAGGCTGTCATCTGCCCAACTGCCAATAGAATAATTGCCTTGTCTGCTGATCGTATCACCGTAGTGGTAATCAATCGCTGTCTGAGGCTGTGTAGAAACCTCAAAGCGCGGATAGTAGTGTGCTGGTAAAGTGAAAGTCGCATTCGCAGGATGATAGACCTTGGATTTTACCCACTTTTAGCCATGGTTTATAAATGTTTTAATAAACTAATTACTATATTCTAGAGTCTTTTTAGTATATTTATAGGTTCAGGATTGTTTCGGAAGAAAGTGATGATTTTAGAGCATTTTGGAGATAAAAGGAGAAAGGATCCGAGCTGACCATCGAGCAAGACTAGCGGTCGACATTTAGAATAAATAATTGATTGATGCACACCCTGTGATATTGATCGGCAGCGAACCGTGCAGAAGTCCGTTTGGTCCAAGCCGACTTAGAGCCCAAGACTTCACCAATTTACAAGATTACCCTGACGAGTTTTAACCTAATATTTATAGCTTAACAACATGTTAGAGGCAAAGTGTGCTTTTTTGTTTTCATATTTTTACAGCAAAGGTTTTCTGGGATTTTAGTAGAGTTGGAGAGAAGATCGAAAGAGATTTGTGAGTGAAACTCTATTATTATCTATTTTTCTATCTATCTATGTAGTTTTTATACCTAATTGATGTTATGAATTGCTTAGCTA
This sequence comes from Brassica rapa, assembly GCF_000309985.2. NCBI lineage: Eukaryota > Viridiplantae > Streptophyta > Magnoliopsida > Brassicales > Brassicaceae > Brassica > Brassica rapa. The sequence goes on from NC_024799.2 coordinate 13,457,986, forward strand.
AGTCTGAGTAGTTCTATTCTTAGGTTTAGGGTTTAAATATGTTGTGAGGGATTAGCCCCAACTATAGATTGCTAGTTTTGATATTCATCATTAGGATTGTCATTAATGCATGTTTCTAGTTTAACTATCTAGAACTTGACGTAGGAGTTGTAGACTCAAGTTATCACTTGCCACCTGAATCTGTCCTAATTGAGATAGGATTGTAGAGTAAGGCGAAAGCTGATCTAAGAATCCTAGTGAACATTATTCAATCCGTGTGTAAAGCTTGACTAACGCTCGTCGATCGATATTCCTATAGAATAATCGGTTGACGGTAAAACAAGTGTATCAACCGATATTCCTCTAGAATCATCGATCCACACTTCATCTGGTCAATAGAGAAACCTAGAAAGCAAACACCGATCAGTTTGTTATTAAGACCTTGAGCTCTATAATATCATGCATACAACTATTAAGCATCTATAAGATTATAATCCCGATTACCTGAATAGAAACCCTAAGTCTAGCTATTTAATCTAAGTACCAAAAACCCAATCAAATCAATCGAGCAACTGCCTTGCTCACAACCTGCTTATTTATATTTAAACATAATCAACCTAGCTTAATCACTCTGATTAGATTTATTAGGTTCTGTAGCTCCTTGTGGATTCGATCCCTAAGTACTACAATTGAACCTCTTATTTGAGAAAGTAATTCACTCCTTAGAGTAATTTGAGTGAGATCACAGGACTGTTGTCGATCGATTATATGGACTTGTCGTTGATTGGCGGATGAAAGGCTAAGTCGATCGATGGCGGAATCTCGCTGTCGATCGATCCTTAATACTCGGTTTCGTATTCATCCTCATAGTTGCAGTGCCATGCTGCAATGAATCATGTGTTAACTCCAGTGTTGGACGTCTGTGGGCTCACAACTCTGACTAGATCATTGTAGACATCTGGATAAATCAGTGTAAAGCACATCTGATTCGTCTGCATGTTGCAGACTGCTCTTACAGTGGCCATGAAAGCTCATCCAAGGAGTAGAGAATGATTCTTGTTTTGCTTGTTTTCCAGGACATGGAAGTCAACCAAAACTAGTGCATTACCAATCTGCACCTCAAGATCTCTGATGATATCTCCTGAGTTCCTCGTAGAATGATCCACGAAAGTGAATGAATTCTGCAAAGGCTCTATCTTCAGACCCAGATGGTCTGCCATTACCTTGGGTAGTATCTTGACTGATGAACCTGCGTCACACCGCGCACATGGAAACTCAATGCCCTTGACCAAACATGGCACTGCAAATTTCCAAGAAACATTCTTCTTCTTCAGTGTAATCATATGCTTCATCTTCTCTCTGTCTAATCGAAGATCCTATGTTTTTCCTACTCAGTTTCCTTGGCTTCCCTGAAGAACATCCACAACCTGTGGGTAAAGTAAGCCTCCTGGAATGGCTTCTCCAAGGGTATCCTGAGAACTCTTTTAGTGAAGCTATCCATCTCCTTCTAATTGATTCCTCGCTTGAGATGCTTAGGAACCTTTTCCTTTCTATTCCTCAAGGTTCTCCTCTCAGAAGTCTGATCAACTTGCATTGGCTCTGGTGCATCATTTGAAAGCTGTTCGAAATTGTCTGCCATATGTTCTGAAGGTTGAGATGGGTTTCTGAGTGCATTCAAGTGTGCTACATCTATCTTTGGCAATTGCACTCAGTAGGTCAGAGGTTGTCGTCGATCGATGCTTGATGAGATGTTTCGGTCGTCGTTTGAGTCTGGCTATCGATCGGTGGCTGGATCCTGGTGTGGATCAATGTCAGACCTCTTGATACATAAGAGATTAGGTTGATGAGAGTGTTTAGCTGCGAACTCCTCGTGAGTTAGGATTCTGACGGTCGCGCATGATGCAACTTCCTTTGTCGATCAATGTGGAGAAACTGATGTCGATCGATGTCCGTTTGTCTCCGTTGGTCGATGCTCAAAGCTTGGCGTTGATCGACACCAATGTGAACCGCCGAATCTCATGGAGCTTTTGACTTAGAAATCGCCCTCCTGAAGCTTCTCTTCCTTAACCACTTCCAAGAAATCATTATCCATGATGGCATTCACGTGGTGCATCAGTGAGTCATCCCCTTTACTCTGAATGAATGTTTCATGCTTCCTAACAGTGTTCGATGTCAAGATTACCTCAACTTCTACCTTCTTCAATCTTGCATTCAGAGTTTTGATCTTTGAGCTCAGGTTTATAGACACATCATCTATTTTTCCAATGAAGTTCACCATCAACCTCTGTTGGCTTTCAAGGACCTGATCAAGTATCACTTCAATTCTGCTCTCCTCAGTGTCCGGAGGTGGTTTCTGATAAGATGAGGTTTTGAATGATTTAATGAAATCTACATGTCTAAAATCCTTCTTGTAGCCTATGGTATCTTATGTCCCTCCATTCCTTCCAAGGCTGTTCTGGTTTGTGAGGAGTTTGTAGACACTATCCATCTTAACTTCCACTGCATCCATCTCTTCTCCCCAGAGAGCAGCAGCTGTTTCCCTTCTTTTGAAATCCGTTCTATTACTACATGCTGTGAGGTCCTCAATAAGCCTATCTGCCTCTTTTGGACTCCTAATCTGAAAGTTCCCGTCACTGGCTGCGTTCAGAGCCATCTGATATGATAGCGCGATGCCTCTGTAGAAAATGCTGAGCATATATGGATAAGATCTATTGTGTGTCTTAGCTACCTGTGAATTCGATCCCTAAGTACTACAATTGGACCTCTTATTTGAGAGAGTAAATCACTCTTTACGGTAATTTGAGAGATATCATCTGGCGCCGTTGCCGGGAGTTTCGATCTCCATTAGATCAAACTTAGTTACGTTTAGTCTAGGTTTTTGTTACTTGCAAAAAAAACTGGTAAATTTTTCAGGTGCATCCCCAGTAATAACAAAAGCAACAAGGAACATACACTTCTCTTTTCAGATCCTGCACTACTAGAACGTACCATCCGCAAAGGAAAAAACGTACCACATTTATCGACAAAAGCACATGTTCGTCGACCGACACTCGCCTTCCCCCATCGACCGAGACTACTATTCCGTCGACCGCCCATACCCACCCGACATCGATCGATACTCCACCTCATACACCGAGACTACTCTTCCGTCGATAAGAATAGTCGATCAACTTCTGTATATTTAGGCTATCTATCGCTGGATCTAGGACCTCAAATGTCGCTTGTTGGTCCTGAGAAAGTGTCGATCGATTCCAACAACGGGGTGTCGATCGATACACCTTTAAGCCCGTCGATCGATACAACTAACGAGTTGTCGATCGACGTTCCTTCTAGGGAGCGTTACGAACAGGTTTAAACATGTTCACTAGGTTAACTAAATCAGCTTCCACTTCTTTCTAGCAATCCTAGCACAACCTAAACTATTTCAGACAAATAACCAAACTTCTGAATCCGCCCTAATGTCTATTGGCGAAGTCCTAGTTAGCTATTATAGAACACATGCATTAGGAATAGTTTAGTTGATTAATATCCTGACACTTAACAATTCTATATTTTTGGCTAATCCCTCATGAATGTCTGAACCCTAAATCTAACAAGGTGAACTACTTAGACAAGGCTAAACAATTCATAACAATAGAATAAGTAAATTGCATAAATAGAATAGAGTAAAGAAATTGGAGTTCCAATCATAAAGGTCTGAAGGAGTTCTTGGATCTTCTCTCCAAACCTAAGACTCAAGTATTTTGTGGTATAAAAAGTAGAAAAGAATGAAAGCGTGCGATGCCTAGAACAATGGCAGGGCACATAAATATTAGGTTAAAACTCGTCAGTGGTAATCTGGTAATTCTTGTAGGAGTTGAGATTTAAGTCGGCTGGAACCCAATCTGGCTTCTGCGCGCTTCGCCGTCAATCGACACCACAAGGTGTGTGTCGATCGATTGTTGCCTTCCCCATCGATCGATAGTCGTGGTCGATGGTCAACTTCGGGCCTTTTCATTTTCTCTCCAAAATGCACCAAAATCACCACTTTCCTCCAAATCACTCCAAAACATGAAATCATACTAAAAAAAACTCCAAAACAACTATAAGGTACTTAAAAATACCTATATACATGGCTAAAAATGGGTAAAATCCATGCTATATGGCGAACTCGGCTTGTCGCGACCAGCTCGCCATATGGGGAGCTCGGCCTGTCCCGACCAGCTTGCCATATAGGGAGCTCGGCCTGTCCTGACCAGCTTGCCATTTGGCGAGCTCAGCCTGTCCCCACCGAGCTCGCCACCTCGGTCTATCCTGATCAGCTCGCCATATGGCGAGCTCGGTCCTTCTCAACCAGCTCCCCATATGGTGAGTTGGGTTGATCCTTGCCAACTCGCCAACTACGACTGTATCATATCAATATCATGCATTCTCGTCTCATCCTCGTAGCTCCCTCCTTCAAACCGTGACCGCACAGTCTCTTGTTTCGTCTCAATTGGAGTTACCGTTGAAACTTTATGATAAAAACCGCAAAGACTTGATTTCTCGTATATGTTTGAATCGATCGTATAAAAGGCAACTGTTAACTTAAAATACCCGCTGCCTTGACTATACGATTGATTTAGACTCTTTCATAAAACCAGCGTCGTACCGAAGGCAATTTCTCTAAGAAATCGTAAAAACGCTTAAAGGCGTAAAACAGCCCAAAGAGGTCTAAAAACGCAGCTAAAAAGCCCACTTGTGATTTTAGACGACAATGAGCCCAAGACTACTACGACGGTTTTTCTTTTACTCACAGGAAAAGATAAATGTCAACTTTCGAAGATAAATGTCAAGTTTCAAAGGATAATCATGAAGATTGAGAAAAATGGAATATTTCCGCGAGAAGAGAAATTCGACCCAAAAGCGGAAAATGAAAGCCAAAACTGACCTAGGAGGAGTATATAAGGGATGCCAAGGCGATAGGCGCAAGACAATATTTGACTCATAGAACTCTCTGCACTTAAAACTTTAGGCTTTATTTTTGACAAGTTCGGTTTCTATGACTGGCACTCGATTACTAGATGAACTCGCCCAGGAGCTCGATCTTTTGTTCCACTCTCTTAATTGAACTACGTTCGGCTTGATCCTCTAAGGGGGTACGTAGGCAGTCCGAAATGTTTTAAATCTTTGTCGTCTTTTTATTGCTAAGCGAGTTGCGTCCACATAGGTTTTTCTCCGCATAGGTGGCAATGCTAGCAAACTTAGTCTCCTTTTACTGTTTGTGTTATACATTTTCCTTTGTAATCCCGTTTCTAGACAATCTTCATGTATGCTTTTGTCTCTGGAACGCTCATACGCAAATTCGAAATAAACATCCATTTTTTTTTAAATTTGTTTTGTTATCTTTCCATATTTTTCCGCATTCATTTGGTCACTTGTCGTAGGATCTCGCAGAGAATCCGGATCTCATGGAAAGTACGGGTTTCTTTGCTTTCATTCGTTAACAAAAATCTACGGTGTGAATTTTGGTTCCCACAGTTTGGCGCTAGAAGGAGGGGAGGGGGGGGGGGGATTACTCTTACTCTTACGGCCGCAAAATGCTTGATCAAAAACAAGTCTGGAAATATGAAAAACAAACTCGCAGCTCGCAAACACACTGGTAAAAAACTCCAGCAGCGACTGCTCCTATGGCCAACGCTTACACAAATGCCGTAGAACTCGAGAAAACCAAAAACCTAGTCGCGACTTTTCTCCAATGGAAGAGTACGAAACTGAGATCGCGATTTCTCTGTATAATTTGTTTCATTACCGAGATGGAGAAGTCTCAACAAGTAAGGGTTTGATCAAAAATGTTTTCCGAAAACCTTTCAAAAAATAAACTTGATCTCACTAAAACTGCGGAGAAACTCTACATTACTCACGGAAATAAAAGCACGGCAAATCGGATTCCTAATCCCCCACTGCCATACTTCTTCTGAATAACCTGCAGATAAACGAAGTTGATTTCTATTGAATCATTGGAAACCTGAAACGGTTCATGAAGACTGAACTAAGCAAAACGAGAGATCATATCCCTCACTGCTAAAACGTTTTCTGAGACCTAAGATTTCCTAAAAATTCAAGCATCGGTTTTATAGTAACATATTCACAGAATTCTCGATAATGAACACCTAAGCTTACTTTGGAAACACTACTCAAAACTCCCTCGGATCAATCATGCGGAAGCGAAAAAATTTCTGATTAAGGGTATGACTTGTTTCTCCGCTACCACCCGCAAACACAGCTTTTGCGGTTGGTAGCGGTTGTTGGCGTTTTGCAACAATTACTCAAAACGCTCTAAACCGCTTCAAACCGATCTAAACCTCATAAATTCAAAAGCTGGTTTCAGCTAGCGTTTGTGGTTGCGGGCAGTTGTGGGAGGATAATTTTTTTTCTTTTGAAAAAAACAATATATAAATACAAAAATAAAAATATGCATTAAAAAATTAAATTGGAATTATAAAAATACTAAAATATATCGATTATATTTTAATTAATATTATAAAATTTTTAAAAAATATATATTTTCTATAATTTTTAAAAATTTAAAACTATAACTTTCTAAATAAAATTTTTATATTTATTATAGTATTATGTTTTTTGATATTTTATAAAATGTAAATATTGTTAATTTATTATTTAACCTCTGCTGCATTTGGAAGTTAACAAGTCATAAGTATCCCGCAAAGGCATCAAATTATAAATGTAGAACTAGTCGTACAAATCTCTTAAAACCGCTAGAAACCGCAAACACATGCATCCGCAAACTAACGAAACCGCTGCGTTTGAACCAGTCGGGCCCTAAGTTTAGTCTCGATAATTAAGCTCATCACCGCCAGAGTTTCTTATACTAAAACCCATGAACCTAAATTTGCGGAACAAACCGCAAAACATGAGTTTCTCCGAAAACGGCTGTCGTACAGCCAAACTCGACAACATTTTACGAGGCAGATTTCACTAAATCAAACTCGGCGGCATTTTACGAAACAAATTTTTTTAAATTAAACTCGACAACATTTGACGAGACAGTTTTTGCCAAATTAACTCGATAACATTTTGCGGAATAACCTTTGTAAAATTATGCTCGACAACATTTCATGAAACAACTTTCGTCAAAATAAACTTGAATACATTATACGAAACAACTTTCGTTAGACCCGGCAAACATCTTACGAAACATCTTTCGTAAACTTAAACTCGGCAATATTTTACGGAACTTCATTCGTAGAGTGAAACGAGGTAGTATTTTATGATACAAATTTCGTAAAATAAATTTGACAACATTTGCGAAATGATTCTCGTAAATTAAATTTGAAATCAATTCGACAACCTTGACAAAGTAAAAAAAGATCATATGAAACAATCAACGGAAACACAAAGACAATAAGGGCTAGGGCAGGACTAGTGATATACCATGATTTTCACCCGTTTTTATACATGGTCTATAAAGGTTTTATGATGTATTAATCATGTTTTAGAGTCTTTTCAAAGCAAATACAGGTTTATTCACCTGATGGAAGGAAATAATACTGTTGGGACATTTTGGAATGCTTTTACGCAAGGAAAATCGATCGACGCTTGAAGAGCAACATCGATCGATCATAATCACTTACCATCGATCGACAAACATACGTGTGCATCGATCGATGCCCAGTCACACGAATGAAATCGCAAATTAAAAGATTTCATTTCCCAGAAGATCTATTATTTACAACTTAAGTCCCTAGCCGCCTGTTAGGCTATATACTAGGGTTTTGTATCATTTTTAGGCAGACACTTGCAAAAAGACCTAGTTTGGAAAAGGAGCATTTTGGCTACCATTAGGAGAGCTTAGGATTGGAGAGATAGATCTGAGACTGCAAAACAAAGAAGATCTTGAACTCCTTTATTTCCATTACTCTATCTATTTGTGTTCTATGTTTCATTTGAGTTTATTTCACACCATCATGACTTTGTCTCTCATGAATATGTTTGAGTAAATCAATTGTTAGATTTAGGTTTCTCACCATGGTTGAAATTATGTACTGCTAATATGACTATTAAAAAGGTGTTTTGATTGTTCTTTCATTGCTTGTGAACTTAATGCTAAAATTGAGATTGATCACCTTAATTTTAGATCTTAGGATTAATTGAGTCCAACTAACCGTTCCCCCTCAATACCTGAACCCACTTTCGTGATTGATACCACTCAAATTGCCCTAAGGATGTTACTTTCATCAAAAGAGGTTCAGATGTAGTACTTAGGGATCGAATCCACAAGAAGCTAAGGAACAATTAAATCTAGTGTTTATTAATTCTAAGGGTTGTAAATGTTTAAATGAAATAGCAATAGTAACAAGCGAGTAAATAATAAATGTAATTTGGTTGGAAATGGTATTAGATGCAGAGTCACTATTCAGGTGTTGGAGATTATAATACCTATAGATAACTAATTGTTGCATGCATGATATATTAGAGCTCAATCGCTTAACTCAGTGATCAGCTGTCGCATGTTTTACTGGTTAACAGACTAGATCTCGTGTCTCAACGGTTAGTATGTCGACGACGAGAGAGTGTCGATCGATGGTCTATTAAGACGTCGACCGATACACCTTTGCCAACGTCGATCGATAGTCAGTTGAGGACATCGATCGACGGGTTCTAGCCAGGCCTATGCGCGAGTATGATATGCCCTATTAAGATACTAAATTGGCGGTTAGCCCTCTCTAGCAGTCCTAATATAATAGATATATGTCCGGATGGGATAAAAAGGGTGCTTGAGTATGCAATCCTATGATCAAGTTCTAGTTAGCAAGGCTAAAACAAGCAATGAATACAAATCTATTATGAATATCACAACAAGGCAGATCTATAGTTTGGGGCTAATCCCACAAACCTATCTGAACCCTGGATCTAATAATTGAACTACTCAGACATAGCAAAGCAATTCATAACAATAAAGAAATAGAAACTCATAGTATAGATGAAAAGAAACGAAAACAAGGAGTTCCAATCACAAGTGACTTCTCTCCAAAACTCTCTTCTCTCTCTCTCAAAATGAAACGTGTAACAAAACTCTGTCTTCTGCCGTCAAAACACTTAGGCAGTATATAATCTATTAGGTTAAAAACTCGTCAGGGCATTTTGGTAATTTGGCTTGGCCTTGGGTTTTAAGTCTGCTGAATCCAAATGTCGCGTGTCTGATGTCTCGACATCGATCGATGGTACTTGTGTACATCGATCGATATTAATCTTCATCTGTCGAGGCATCTCCTGGTATCGACCGACAGCACTGATGCGCATCGATCGATTGTTCTTCCTCTCGTCGACCTCTACGTGCTTAGCTCGGGTGAAATGTCCTTTAAGCTCCAAAATGCTCCAAAGTCATAGCTTCACCCCGAAATGCACCTGAACCTGAAAACATACCTAGAAGAGTAGAAAACATAGATATATATATATATATATATATATATATATATATATATATATATATATATATATATATGGTAAAATACTTATATACCATGGATGAAAATGAGTCAAATCCAAGGTATATCAACTCCCCTAGACTTACCCTTTTGTTTGTCCTCAAGCAAAACATACAGGCAGTCTCTCTGAAAGAGGTTTGAAAATTTTAGGGACTTAAGATTTTAAAGCAAGAAATCTTTTCCTCAACAATTTTGCAACCACATTTAAAAAGTCCTAATCACAAAAGCACACTATGCAATATCCTAGCTTAGCAACCATTTCTAACATAACACAACTCATCAATTCACGTCTGACATCCCCTCTACTGATTTCATTTCTTAGCATAAATATAAAGTGAATGCTTTACCTTGGGAGTATCGATCACAGGATGCAAGGATTTCAGACAGGTATCTGGAGCTGCAGGTAAAAGTTAGTTCCTAGTCTCTCTCTCTCTAATTTTCTCTCTTGAGTCAAAGTCTGCTTCCATTGCAGGATCAGTGACCAAGATTGGACAGGCTTCCATGAATCAAAACTTAATGGTGGTTGCCACCAAGTTCTGTTCACTTCTTTTTGACCTATATCCAAGAATTCTTTGCGAAAGCGAGCCTTGAAGATTGCCGCCTCCAAGTCCCATTTCAAACTCTTTTATTGGAGTCTTTATGAATCAAGCCTTAATGGTTTTAGCCACCAAGTCTTGTTCAGACTCATCCTAATTAAACAATAGATCTTATTTATTTTTTTCTTATTATTATTATTATTATTATTTTTTTATAAGTCGCTAATCTAGGGTCGAAATTTAGAGAGAGAAAATGTGATAAATAATCTACACCAGGCGTTACCTTCCAGACCTATCTGAAGAATCCGATCCACTGTATACCAAGCCAAAAGACAAGCGGTTATGTTAGGTTTAGTGTTGGAAATCAGCTTTGGTTACTTCATACGGTTCAAGGCAAGGGTGTAGTTGATAGGTTGATCTGCTTTAGCATCTTTAGTGCTATCTGCAATCAGTAAATCTAAAATGGTGCTAAAGATTGGTTAGATATTCAAGTTTAAATCAATATAAGATTATAGTCCTTATTTTCAATACCTAAGCATAATTTATTAAAATTCCTTTTTTATATAAGAATAAAATAAATTATATCAGTAAATCTCTCCCCAGACTTAAATTACACTGTCCCAGTGTAACTCAGCCGGAGTTATGATGAAATAGTTCATGATGTACGAAATGTAACAAGTAAGGAAGATACATCTGACCGGATTAGATATTGGTCAATGTGTAAGTGTTACATCGATCGTCGTGTGGTTGTCTATGTCGAGCGATGTCGACGTCTCGTCGGCGGTCGATGTTCAGGTCCTCCTACTTGTGTCTCCTAAATCTGAAAGAAATAAAACGAAAGTCAATAAATGCTTGCTAATAAAACCAAAATAAAATACCTAATAGTGGGTTGCCTCCCACTCGGCGCCTGGTTATAGTCATTTAGCTTGACTGTGGTAGTGATTGACTATTGGGTGGAGAAACAGCTGCTTGTTGGAAAACAAGCATCCACGTCATCTCTGCACATTCTGGACCAAGATGCAATGAAACTTCTTGTGGCCTCATCATTTCTTGTCCATTTTTCATCCATCTTCTCAAGTACATTGGAGATGTTCTGTAGCCTTTCTTGAACGTTGTCAATGGTGACCTGGTGCCAGCCTATGTTGTCATAGGCATATGCTGAAAGTTCTGTCAGTTCCTTTTGCATTGACTCTATCGTCTTGTGTATCAGTTGCTCGCCGATTGGTGTAGACTCGGCGTCGATCGATGCGATTAGGTGTTCGTTGGTCGATCTCGGCGAGTTGCCATCGATTGATTTCGCTTGTGTCCTGTCGATCGATGCTGATATCTGTTGTTGAGCTGCGAGTTGCCTATGAATGGCTTTGACTTCTTTCTGTAGCTGTCTAGTCCACTGATTTTGTTGTCGAATGGAAAGTAGATGTCATCGCAGCGTTTGTCAAGTCGTTCCTCCATGGTGGCTATAGCAGTGTAGATCTTGGATGTGATCTTGTCAAACTCTGCTTCTATGTAAGGAAGTAACTCAACAGGTTTCTTGCCATCGATCCAAGGCCCTCATAGCCTGTCGATCGATGCTGATTTTGCCTGCAAAATTTTTTGAGTAGTGATGTTATCAATATCCTTTTGGGGATGAAGTAATTGAGTAGACAATTTGTTTAAATCTATCATGACTGGTGATATAAAGCGGTCATGCATGTCCTCGTAAGTCCTCAGCCTCTCATTCATGGCTGAGACTTTAGCGTCGAGCGATGTGAAGGTACACATGTCGATCGATGTGGCTGGTTGTTGGTTCTTCTTGCGAATGGTGTCCATATCTTGCGGTAGTAGCTCGATTTTAGTGCTTAGCCAGTCCACGTTGTTGTTGAGAGGGTAGTACATGTCGTTTATCCTTGTGTCGATGTATGAGACTTCCCATTCATCCTTGTGTTGTACTGAACATTGCGGTTCTGCAGGGATTTGGGCTGTAGGAAGACTGGCGTCGATCGATGTTGCATGTGGTGAATCGATCGATGCTGAGGTCGTAGCTTCCTTCTCAAGTTGCTGACGTAAACTCTCAATGTATGTCCTCATTTCTGCCATACTTCTGAAAAGCTCACTGTAGCTTCTATCCAAAGGTTGATTTGTATCTTCTACCAATGTTTTGAGCTCCTCTCCCAGTTTCTCCTGAGCTCCACAAATACCTAACACCATCTCATTGATTTCATCTTTGGTGTAGAGTTCTGGTGCCAGTCTTGTGAGTGTGAAGGAAGTGGCTTGTTCTGGAAGACAGATGTGGCTATCTTCAAAAAGAGATGCTCTTTCCAGTAATTTCCTGATGTCGTCCTTTGTGACAGGTATCATCTCACCAGCTACGCCTTGTGCGTGTCCACACTCGTCTCTATAGACTCCATACTCGTCCCTTTGTTACCAAGTGAACTTTCTGGCTCCGTACATGTCAAAAGCGCGGTTCCTAAATTCATAGCGTCTATCGATCGACGTTGGGTCATCTCTAACGATCGACGTTGGTGTTACCCTGTCGATCGATGCCTCTGTTGTCCCGTCGATCGATGCTTGCCCTTTTGGTTGGCATGATAGATCTGGATTGATTTCTGTTGTGGCGACTCCTACGTGGTGTTAGGATCTATTTGAATGACGTCTGGAGTGCCACGTTGCTGTGAGAATAGGTTGTCAGGTCCATTAGCTACTTGAAGGATATCTGCTATGTCCTCTCTGGACACTTGTAAGATCCTTCCATCTATTGCACGTGCGTTGCCATCTCGGTCCCTGAAAATATCAAATTCATCAGGTGTTAGAAAACCGTTATCAATGTTTGCATAATCATTCAATTTAGAAATAGAAATATTAGGGTTTAGAGTAGTATCGATCGATGTAGATACAGTTGCATCGATCGATGGCAGAGTAATTTCTGCAGAACTTGTGTTCTTAAGATGACTGCTCTTCATGGATTTTTCGGTTGATGTAGATGGAAGAGTGTTCATCTTTTTTGCTTGTGTGTCTGCTCTGGTGTGTGGAGGTGGTTTCGGGAGTGCAAAACGATTTATATAAGTATCTATAAACCTAGTTGGAGAGGGAATATTCTCCTGCTCCTGAATTTTCGCTGCGGCGTGAATATCGATCGATGTTCCTGTGTGAGTGCCGATCGATGTGAGCGGTTGTTTTGCTGGACGAGGGTGGGTATCGACCGATGTGGAGTGCACTTCGGCGATCGATGTTGGAAACTTGTTTGTGAACTTATGTGTTTCAAGTCTTTCATCCTGCAAAGACATTTCTATTGCACGTTCTTCCCAATAATCCTCATCGTATTCCTCTGTATGTTCCTCATTAGGTGAAGTAATTACGGTGTCAGCTGCATAACTGTCATGGAAACCACTGTATGCCCAACTGCCTATTGAATAGTCATCAAGTCCTCTCTTGCTTGGAGGTTGGAAGGCAAAGTGTTGGTAACAATGATTAGGTGGAGCGAAATGGTCAACTGGGTGCTTTATGTCGAGTGACGTGTTGTTGCGGTCATCGGTCACCGTTGAGTCATTGGAATCGATCGATGGAAAGGTTGGGGTGTCGATCGATTCCGAGTACTCTATTTCGTACTCCAATTCATACTTTGCTCCACAATGGCATGCGCCAATGAAGCCAAGTTCTTTCCCGCAGTCCACAGAATTAATGACCTTTCTCTTAGGTCGGATGGGGTCGTAGTGGATGTTTGGGTCTATGAGCGTCAGACAAAATTTGTTTTTTGTTCATGTCACATACAGCTCCTACTGTAGCTAGGAAAGATCTTCCAAGCAGAAGTGAAGACTTCCAGTTAGGCTCGATGTCTAGGACATGAAAATCTACAGGGACATGGGCATTACCAATATGTACCTCCAGATCTCTTATGATTCTTCCTGATCGTTTCTCTGAAAGATCCACGAAGGTGAAGGATTATGTTGAAGGTTCGATGGTCAAACCAAGCTGGTCTGCCATGATCCTAGGGAGGATACTAACTGATGCTCCTGTGTCACACATTGAATGGGAAAATTCAACACCCTTGACTACGCATGGTATTGCAAACTTCCCAGGATCACTCTTCTTCGTCAATGTGATCCTGTGTTTCATCTTCTCTCTTACTTGATGAAACATTCTCCTAATGTCCTCCTCAGTTACCTTTGTTTCTCTGAAGAATATCCACAACCGGTGTGTGAAGTAAGCTTCATCAAAAGGTTTTTCGATTGGGATTCTGAGGACTCTTTTAGTGAAACCATCCATCTCCATATCGTTAGCTTCCCTCTTAAGGTTTTTAGGAATCTTCTCCTTTCTTTTCCTTAACCTTCTCCCTTCATTTTCTCGTTCTTCTTGAACTGGTTCTGGTGAACTATTTAAAGGGTTGGGTTTAGGTTCGGGTGGGTTAGCTAATGGTTTAGGTGGTGGTCTGAGTGCGTTGATGTAATCATTATCGATTGAGGATAACTGCAGTCGGTATGTCAGAGGTGCCTGTCGATCGATGGGAGGTGTGTTGTGACGATCGATGTTGGACTCACTTTGTCGATCGATGGTTGGCTCAACCGATTGATCGATTTTATCATAGAAAGTGGAGGGTGGGTGAGGATGCTTAGCTGCAAATTCCTCATGAGTTAGAATTCGAACTGCCTTGCATTCACTCAATTTAGCGAACGACGTCGTTCGATGACTGGAGTAATCCGTCCATCGATCTTCGTCATGGTCTGTCGATCGATGCGAGTTCATCGACATCGGTCGACACCATTGGGATCCGTCGAGACTCATGGAGCTTTCGATTTCGAAGTCTCCTTCCTCAAGCTTTTCATTTCTCACCACTTGCCAGAAATCATCATCTATAATGGCATTTACGTGGTGTTTCCCTTTGTCGGCTCCTGCCTCTCTAGCGAAAACTTCTTGCCTCTTTATAGTCTCGCCCGTCTGAATTACTTGGGTTTCAAGTTTTCTCACCTGAGTCCCTAAGGTCTCGATTTTGGTGTTCAGATTGTTGTAGGCGGAGTCTATTTTACCTCTGAAATCCACGGTGATTTGTTGTTGTCCCAACAATACTCGATCAAGCATTTTTTCGATCTTGCTTTCCTGAGTCTGGGGTGGTGGATTTTGGTAGTAAGAGTTCGAGTAGCTTTTGCTGTTGTTGAAGGGTTTTTGAAATTGTGAACTTTGGTTACTTCTTTGACCATTTCCAAAGATGTTTCTATTTCCGCCCTGGTTTACCTCCGATGTAGTTCACATTTTCTTCTCCTTCCGTATCTGCTACTTCTCCTTCAGCTGAACAGACTTGCTTCCTAAGAAGCTCGTGCACCACATCTAACTTAGCTCTTACTTCGTCCATCTGTTCCTTCCCGATAGAGGCTACAGACTTCTTCCGTTCAGAGTCAGTGTTTTTGGTGCTGCTGCTGTTAGCAAGGTTTTCGATAAGTCTCACAGCTTCCAACGGATTCCTAGTAGTGAAGTTTCCTTCATTCGCCGTATCAAGAGCCATTTGATACTGTAAGGCGAGACCTCGGAAGAAAGTGCTTAGCAGCTGCACTTCGTTAAATCTGTGGTGTGGACAGTCTCGCTGGAAGAACCTAAATCTAATCCACGCATCTTTGAAGGACTCTCCAGCCTCCTGCGAGAATGTGGAAATTTTGTTCCGAAGTTCTTCAGCGCGCGCCTCATCGAAGAAGTTTCGTTAGAAAGCATTCTTGATGTTGGCCCAGGATGTTAAAGATCCTGTGGGTTGCTGCCTAAGCTAGTGCATCGCTTCTCCATTCATCGTGTATCTGAAGAGCTTGCACAGCAGGTAATCTTCGGGGACTCCTTCCATCCGAATAGCAGCGATTAGATCCTCGAACCGCTCCAGATGGTCCATAGGATGCTCGTGCGGTAACCCAGAGTAGGGTATCTGCGACACGAGAGTGTAGTATTGAGGCTTCAGCTCGAAATTCTGCTTCTGGATCTCCGGAAGTCGAATAGCTGATATGTTGGAATAGTACTCATCTGGGCGATTGTAGTCGGCCAGTGGTTTCGATCGAGCGTCCTCATCTACAGGTTGAGCAGCTCCTGTAGCATCAGCATCAGGGATTACAGTACCCTGAGCATCTATTTTCTGACCTGTTGCATTACGCAGATGACCGGCCTGGTCATACAGGTTTCCGTTCTCGTCCTGTGTTAGAATAATAATGTTTACCATTTTTGACGACACGGTATCGATCGACGTACGCGGTGTAGTATCGATCGTTGTCGAACGATTGGGATCGATCGACGATGATGGTCTGGTGTCGGTCGACGGTTGGTTGTGCGTATCGATCGACGACGAAGTTGTTGCGTCGAGCGATGTGGAACGTTGACCTCTACGGATGGTGCGTTCCAAATGAGCAGGATCGTCTGAGAACAGCAAGTCTTTCTCCTTGTTGCTTCTGGTACCGCTGGGCATGCACCTGAAAAGACAAGAAAAAGATTATTAGAAAGGGGGTAGAGAAAAGAATAAGAATCAATAAAACTAAATCTAATGGTGATCAAAGCTCCCCGGCAACGGCGCCAAATTTGATACCACTCAAATTACCCTAAGGAATGTTACTCTTATCAAAAGAGGTTCAGATGTAGTACTTAGGGATCGAATCCACAAGGAGCTAGGAAACAATTAAATCTAGTGTTTATTAATTCTAAGGGTTATAAATGTTTAAATGAAGTAGCAATAGTAACAAGCGAGTAAATAATAAATGTAACTTGGTTGGAAATGGTATTAGATGCAGGGCCACTATTCTTGGAGATTATAATACCTATAGATTACTAATTGTTGCATGCATGATATATTAGAGCTCAATCGCTTAACTCAGTGATCAGCTGTCGCATGTTTCACTGGTTAACAGACTAGATCTCGTGTCTCAACGGTTAGTATGTCGACAACGAGAAAATGTCGATCGATGGTCTATTAAGACGTCGACCGATACACCTTTGACAACGTCGATCGATAGTCAGTTGAGGACATCGATCGACGGGTTCTAGCCAGGCCTATGCGCGATATGATATGCCCTATTAAGATACTAAATTGGCGGTTAGCCCTCTCTAGCAGTCCTAATATGATAGATAGATGTCAGGATGGGATAACAAGGGTGCTTGAGTATGCAATCCTATGATCAAGTTCTAGTTAGCAAGGCTAAAACAAGCAATGAATACAAATCTATCATGAATATCACAACAAGGCAGATCTATAGTTTGGGGCTAATCCCACAAACCTATTTGAACCCTGGATCTAATAATTGAACTACTCAGACATAGCAAAGCAATTCATAACAATAAAGAAATAGAAACTCATAGTATAGATGAAAAGAAATGAAAACAAGGAGTTTCAATCACAAGTGATCTTCTCTCCAAAACTCTCTTCTCTCTCTCTCAAAATGAAACTTGTAACAAAACTCTGTTTTCTGCCGTCAAAACACTTAGGCAGTATATAATCTACTAGGTTAAAAACTCGTCAGGGCATTTTGGTAAATTGGCTTGGCCTTGGGTTTTAAGTTTGCTGAATCCAAATGTCGCGTGTCTGATGTCTCGACATCGATCGATGGTACTTGTGTACATCGATCGATATTAATCTTCATCTGTCGAGGCATCTCCTGGTATCGACCGACAGCACTGATGCGCATCGATCGATTGTTTTTCCTCTCGTCGACCTCTACGTGGTCAGCTCGGGTGAAATGTCCTTTAAGCTCCAAAATGCCCCAAAGTCATAGCTTTACTCTGAAATGCACCTGAACCTGAAAACATACCTAGAAGAGTAGAAAACATAGATATATATCTAGTAAAATACTTGTATACCATGGATGAAAATGAGTCAAATCCAAGGTATATCAGTGATCTAACCAACTCAGGCGCAACAACAGTTGGTCTGAAAAGGTTAGAGAACAAATTAAACCCGTTCGCAAAGCTCGCTAGAATAACCATCGATCAACGCAACTATCGTTCTGTCGGTCGATCGTTACAAAGGTGTATCGGTTGATGTACATCAAGTCACATCGATCGACACTCTCTCGAGATCAAAATACGACAGTTGAGATCCGAGATCTATCGAAGATAACCTAGCCGGTTAAAATATTGTTTCGTTCAAAAACCATCAAACCCTTTAGTCTAAACTAAGTGCATACATTTTATACCTGAGAATTACCTGAATCTAGCTGTTTTCCCATTCTTGAAACCACTTCAATTTAATCTATTGAATCACAATTGTTTTCGATTTATCATTTACTGCTTTTAAAACTATTAAAACCTTTTAGTCTATCTTCATTTCTAATTATTTGTTTGTTGAGTAATCCTAGTGTCTCTGTGGATTCGATCCCTAAGTACTACATCTGAACCTCTTTTGATGAGAGTAACACTCTTTAGAGTAATTTGGTGATATCAAATTTGGCGCCGTTGCCGGGGACTCTTTCTTATTACCATTAGATTTAATTTAGAATTTAGTATAGAATTGTTACGAAAAACTTGCTAAAGTTTTCTTTTTTAATCTGTTACGCAGACACAAAGAATGGAGAACACAGAGCGCGACCAACCATTGATCGACGGAGACACTTTTCCATCGAGCGACGTTGAGTCAGATGAATCGATCGATACGGACCTGCCAACATCGATCGATACCGCCCAGCCGGAAGCAGATAAGTTTTCTCTTACCAAGCCCGCTAATGAGAAAGTAGTCCAAACTGAACTAAATGGTCAAATGAGCAATGAAGCTAGCCAAACTGAACAGGGGACTGAAATAAATGAGCAATGAAGCTAGCCAAACTGAACAGGGGACTGAAATCCCTGTTAAGGAAAATTCCACCTTAACTAAAGGTGAAGATATAAAATTGTCTATACGGTAGGACCTATTCCAATAGGTCCGCTATTAAAATACCAGGAGACGATACCAAGAAATCTAAGTTTAACGCAGATTACTACCGTATGGTTCGTCAAAACCCATTCCGTGGATCCCTCCCAGAACACCCACAAGATCACATTGAAACTTTAGAAGAATTAATACCAGATGAATATGATCGTTGCAAACTATTCTCATTCTCCCTAGAAGGAGAAGCCCTCAGGTGGTTAAACTGTTTAGCAACAGGATCACTCACTTGTTGGGAAGAGATTAGAAGTGCCTTCCTTAGAGAATTTTTCACTGATGAACACTACAAGGAAGTAAGAAAACAAATTTCTACATTTCGCCAAGGTCCACGCGAATCGTTTAAAAACGCATGGGGAAGATTCAGAGGCTATGAACTTGAATGTCCCCATCACGGTTATTCAGAACCACAACTTCTTATCAAGAATGATGGAAATTTCATCACTAGGAATCCCGAAGGAGCTAGACGTCTTATCAAAATATGACAACGGGAAGATCCTATGAAAAGATGGATGAAGAGATAGAAAAAGCCACAAGTACAAAAGACAATTCTGATTAAATAGAAATTAAGAATTCCCTTAAATCCCTTCATTCCTTTCTTCAAAACAAACACCGATCTGATATAGCCCAGATCGACGACAACGCTTTGTCTGACACCGATGATTATTCGGATGAAGGAACAAACTCTTCTGATCCCTACTCTGTGCTTCATGTCGATAGCTTTACCCAAGCTTATGACACTGCTGTAAAATCACGTACCGGAAGAGAGATGTTCAATATCAGACAAGCTCTTACTGGCAACCGTAAGACAAAATCGGAGTTTTACGGAAAGATAAATATGGTTTACGGAGAATTAATGGAGAAAGCAGATTCTTTAGGAAAACTAATCTGAAAATTAGAAGGTCAAGTAGCTGAGATTGCAACTGCCATAAAAAGAGATGTTGGATGTCTTCCCGGAAGAACTGATTTAAACCCGAGTCGTCAAGTCAGTGCCGTAATGCTGCGCAGCGGGAAAAACCTCGCAGCAGATACGAGGAATAACTCAGATGTTGGAAAGCCTGACGACGCCGACAAGACCGGAAAAAGCAACTCTCATCCTATTCTTCTTAACGATCTTGACCCAAATCCATCTCAAGAGAACCGGAAAATCACCGCTGAAAAGGCTAAGGACAAGGTAATAGACTTAGAACTAGAAGAATATACAGAGATTGAGGACGAAATCGATCGACAGTACGGAACTGACGTCGATCGACCCAAAACACCTACCATCGATCGATAACCTGAAAAACCCGTCGATCGACGGTCTACTCAATCCGAGCCCATAATTGAAAGATTCTATAGAACTTTACCCCCTTTTCCTCCTAAAACGCAAACTAAGAAATTATTAGAAAACGCGATATGCAAGAAAGCCTTAGACAAAATTTCTGTTGAGATGTCCCTTAGTGATGCTATAAAGATAGCACCTTCGATTAAGAAGTATATAAAGGACATGACATCTCCAAACTACCAATTGCGGAACATAGCGTGATGATGATTTCAGAAGAGGTAAGTGCTATGATTAAAGGAGAAACTCCAACAAAGAGATCAGATCCTGGTAGTTTCATCCTAGATTGTAAAATAGAAAACACGCGCTTTCCTAGATCATTATGTGACCTCGGCTCTAGCGTAAACCTTATGCCTTACTCTGTTACCGTGACGTTAGGATGTAAAGAGTTTATGCCAACTCCGATCACCCTGGTTTTAGCTGATAGATCTATTACGGTACCCGAGGGAATTCTCGAAGATGTTCCCATAAAGATTAACGATTGCATTGCCTACGGATTTTGTTGTGTTGAAATACAGACAAGAACCCAAAGACCCCCTCATTCTGGGTCGGCCATTCCTAGCTATAGCTGGAGCAATCATTGACGTCAAATAAGGACGAATTAATTTGAACATAGGGGATATTTCGATGATTTTTGATATGGAAAAACTGATTAAGCGACCCCTAATAGATGACCAGGCCTTCTACGTGGAAAAGGTTTCTGAGGATGAAAGAGACTCTTTCATGAACATGTGTTCAGACAACCCCTTAGAAGACACCCTTAACCACGTGGAAAATGAAATTTTCAGCATATCAGATAGGACAGACGATTACATGCGACTAATGGACGCTAGCATCGAAGTTGCAAACGTAGAAGAAAATGACAACTCTGAAGTTGTCATCGATCGATACCTTCAAGATACCGTCGATCGACAACCTTCCTCGCAATCAAATTGGTCTAAAGATAAAGCACCAAAGGTAGAATTAAAAACTCTACCCAGCGGTCTTAAGTACGCTTACCTTTATGACCAGTCCTACCCTGTTATCGTCAACGCCAATCTCACTAGCGGAGAACTTGCTTTATTGCTGAATAAATTACGCAAGTATAGGAAAGCGATCGGGTATTCTCTCGATGACATTCCTGGAATCTCTCCTGATCTTTGCATGCATCGGATTAACTTGGAAGATGACACTTAAACGTCAATAGAGCAGCAAAGGAGATTAAATCCGAATCTAAAGGAAGTAGTTAAAAAGGAAATTATAAAACTCCTTGATGCTGGAGTTATTTACCCTATTTCGGATAGCAAATGGGTAAGCCCCGTACATGTTGTACCCAAAAAGGGAGGTATCACTGTAGTAAAGAATGAAAAGGACGAACTCATTCCGACTCGTACCGTTACTGGTCATCGGATGTGTATTGATTATAGAAAATTGAATGCCGCTACTAGGAAATACCATTTTCCCCTTCCCTTTATTGATCAGATGCTGGAGAGATTAGCTAATCACTAGTATTACTGTTTTCTTGATGGATATTCCGGATTTTTTCAAATTCCTATACACCCGAATGATCAAGAAAAGACAACGTTTACATGCCCCTATGGAACTTTCGCATATCGCAGAATGCCATTTGGTCTAAGTAACACCCCCGCCACTTTCCAACGTTGTATGAGATCAATCTTTACGGATATGATCGAGGACTTCATGGAGGTATTCGTGGATGACTTTTCAGTCTATGGATCAGATTTTAAGAGTTGCCTCGACAATTTATGCAAAGTATTGGAAAGATGCGAAGAAAAGAACCTTGTCCTAAACTGGGAAAAATACCATTTCATGGTTAACGATGGAATAGTATTAGGACATAGGGTTTCCGCCGCTGGAATAGAGGTCGATAGAACTAAGATTGAAGTAATGACCAGTTTACCTCCACCCAAAACTGTTAAAGACGTCCGAAGTTTTCTCGGACACGCCGGATTTTACAGGAGATTTATACTAGACTTCAGCAAAATCGCTAGACCTTTAAATAACTTATTATGCAAGGATATTAAATTCGATTTTACCCATGAATGCATGAAAGCTTTTGAAGATTTAAAGAAATCCCTTATCACTGCCCCCGTCGTACAAGCCCCCGACTGGAATCTTCCTTTCGAAATCATGTGCGATGCGAGCGATTTCGCAATTGGAGTAGTTTTAGGCCAAAGGAAAGACAAAAAACTACATGTCATTTACTACGCCAGCCGCACGCTTGATGAAGCACAACGGAATTACGCAATAACAGAAAAGGAACTATTAGCTGTAGTTTACGCTTTTGAAAAATTCCGTCAATACTTGATTGGCTCACGAGTGATAGTTCACACTGATCACGCTGCCATCAAATATTTAATGCAAAAGAAAGATGCTAAACCTCGACTCATACGCTGGATTCTACTACTCCAAGAGTTTGACATTGAGATTAAGGATAAGAGAGGAGTAGATAATGGAGTCGCTGACCATCTTTCCCGGATAAGAATAGAGGATGATGTCCTATATACGATTTCTTCCCCACAGAGAATGTTGCACACATAGACACATCTTTCGTCGGTCAAATATCTCTCACATCTGAAGATCTATCGATCGATGAGAGAGATGGCATATTGGTCGATTCACGTAGTGATACATCGATCGATGACGAGACTGATGTAATTTCTCAACTCTCCAATAACCAAGATCATGAACCCCCGTCTATTAAAATCAACTTCAATTTACAAGTTAATGTTTCCGGTGATGAGATTAATCTTACACCTGAGGAATTATCACAACGGGAGGTAGACGCGATTGGTAGAAACTCGGATAACCGACCCTGGTATGCCGACATAGTTAATTATTTGGCAGCTGAGGTTGAGCCAGACGAACTCAACGGATATATGAGGAAGAAATTTTTCAGAGAAGTAAGACGCTATCATTGGGATGAACCTTACCTCTATAAGCATTGTTCTGATGGCATATACAGACGATGTGTATCCGAAGCTGAAATTCCGGACATTATTTACCAATGTCACGGAGCTGATTATGCAGAACATTTCGCTACCTTTAAAACGGTTTCAAAAATTCTCCAAGCAGGATTTTGGTGGCCGACCACTTTTCGCGATGTCCACGCATTTATAACCCAATTTGACAGATGCCAAAGACGTGGAAAAATCAGCAAAAGACACGAAATGAGACAAAAGTTCATTCTTGAAGTTGAAGTCTTTGATTGCTGGTGTATCGATTTTATGGGACCCTTCCCGTCTTCATATGGAAACAATATATACTAGTCGCTATAGACTACGTATCCAAATGGGTCGAAGCAGTAGCTTCTCCTACCAATGATGCATCTGTGGTTATTAAACTCTTCAAGAGTATAATCTTTCCAAGATTTGGAGTTCCAAGAGTAGTCATTAGTGATGGTGGAACTCATTTCATTAACAAAATCTTTGATAGATTGCTTAAAAAGAATGGTTTTCATCATAGAGTAGCTACACCTTACCACCCACAAACTAGTGGACAAGTAGAAGTCTCTAACCGGCAAATTAAGGAAATCTTAGAGAAAACCGTAGGAACCTCCAGAAAAGATTGGTCTAGGAAACTAGATAATGCACTTTGGGCCTACAGGACCGCCTACAAAACGTCGTTAGGAACAACACCATTCCACCTCCTTTATGGCAAATCATGTCATTTACCAGTCGAACTGGAACACAAAGCAGCTTGGGCTACCAAACTTTTGAACTTTGATATCAAACCAGCTGCAGAAAGGAGACTCATCCAGCTCAACGAGCTTGATGAAATCAGACATTTAGCTTTCGAAAATTCAAAAATTTATAAAGAAAGGACTAAAGCTTATCACGATAAAAAGATTATATCCTGGCACTTCGAACCGGATGATCAAGTCCTCTTTTATAACTCTGGATTAACTTTATTTCCTGGAAAGCTAAAATCCCGTTGGTCTGGACCCTTCACCGAAACGAACGTTCAACCCTCCGGCGCTATCACCTTACAAAATTATAAAGGCCAGGAATTTACAGTGAACGGCCAACAAGTTCAGCATTATTGGGAAAAACCACCAGCAAAAGCGCCCATGGTGCTGTATGAACCTGATAATTAGTTTAATCAGGAAGTCGAGCTAAAGACTTGAAAATTAAGCGCTGAATGGGAGGCAACCCATTTTATTTCAAAAAAAAATAAAAAATATTAATAATAATAAATTAAATTAATTAATTAAATATATTTAATAGTAAATTAATAGTAATTCCCGTTTTCTTCTTATTAGCATTATTTAGGAGATTTAGAAATTAGGATTTGTCTTTAAGAAGAGGACATCAATCGACGAGGCATCACTTTCATCGATCGATGCGGGCATATCGATGGTTAAATCACTTATTTCACTCGATATCGGCACATTCCTCTTTCTCATTCACAACCAAAACCGAAAACAAAAATAACCCTTTTCTCTCTCGATTCTTGACGGATTTCATCTGTTTTTCGAATAAATCCACTCGATTTTTCATTCTGAAACTGTTAAATCCACTCCCGAAATCAGCATTCAAGGTATGCACTCAAAATTTTCAATTTTTCGAAAAATTAGGGTTTTCATTTTGAGTTGGACTAGAACGCTTGATTTAGTGTGATTGAGAGATGTTTTTGTACTTCATATTGCTTATCTAGAGAGACTGTCCGTTGGTTTGATTTGAGGACAAGCCAAAAGATAAGTCTAGGGGAGTTGATATACCATGATTTTCACCCGTTTTTATACATGGTATATAAAGGTTTTATGATGTATTAATCATGTTTTAGAGTCTTTTCAAAGCAAATACAGGTTTATTCACCTGATGGAAGGAAATGATATTTTTGGGACATTTTGGAATGCTTTTACGCAAGGAAAATCGATCGACACTTGAAGAGCAACATCGATCGATCATAATCACTTACCATCGATCGACACACATACATGTGCATCGATCGATGCCCAGTCACACGAATGAAATCGCAAATTAAAAGATTTCATTTCCCAGAAGATCTATTATTTACAACTTAAGTCCCTAGCCGCCTGTTAGGCTATATGTACTAGGGTTTTGTATCATTTTTAGGCAGACACTTGCAAAAAGACCTAGGTTGGAAAATGAGCATTTTGGCTACCATTAGGAGAGCTTAGGATTGGAGAGATAGATCTGAGACTGCAAAACAGAGAAGATCATGAACTCCTTTATTTCTATTACTTTATCTATTTGTGTTCTATGTTTCATTTGAGTTTATTTCACACCATCATGACTTTGTCTCTCATGAATATGTTTGAGTAAATCAATTGTTAGATTTAGGTTTCTCACCATGGTTGAAATTATGTACTGCTAACATGACTGTTAAAAAGGTGTTTTGATTGTTCTTTCATTGCTTGTGAACTTAATGCTAAAATTGAGACTGATCACCTTAATTTTAGATTTTAGGATTAATTGAGTCCAACTAACCGTTCCTCCTCAATACCTGAACCCACTTGCGTGATCTAACCAACTCAGGCGCAACGACAGTTGGTCTGAGAAGGTTAGAGAACAAGTTAAACCTTTTCGCAAAGCTCACTAGAATAACCATCGATCGACGCAACTATCGTTCTGTCGGTCGATCGTTACAAAGGTGTATCGGTCGATGTACATCAAGTCACATCGATCGATACTCTCTCGAGATCAAAATACGACAGTTGAGATCCGAGATCTAGCGAAGATAACCTAGCCGGTTAAAATATTGTTTCGTTCAAAAACCATCAAACCCTTTAGTCTAGACTAAGTGCATATATTTTATACCTGAGAATTACCTGAATCTAGCTGTTTTCCCATTCTTGAAACCACTTCAATTCAATCTATTGAATCACTATTGTTTTCGATTTATCATTTACTGCTTTTAAAACTATTAAAACCTTTTAGTTTATCTTTATTTCTAATTATTTAAGTTTGTTGAGTAATCCTAGAGTCTCTGTGGATTCGATCCCTAAGTACTACATCTGAACCTCTTATGATGAGAGTAACACTCTTTAGGGTAACTGGAGTGATATCAACTAGTTCCCTCGCAGCTTGACGAACTGAGCACCCCACCCAAATAATATTGTGTCCATTGCTTCTTTCTTCTAATCGCCCACTTCAGCCTTCTACAAGACATCACCTACTTCTCCTTGCTTTGTTTCAAAGATTTCGTATAGTTCCTTTGGTGCAAAAAAAATCGCAATCCAGTTTTACAAAATTCTGCCACGTTGAGTCAAAATATATATATTCATAAACGTTTGATACACTTTTCAACGATATACAAAGTGCACTTGGTCAATTTAGTTAAAACTAGCAGTGCAAAGAAACGAGAACAGAGAACATAGACATTGAAATCTCTTCATCACTCCGATATTTTCATCAGAAAACCAATTCATATGAAAATCAGCATCAGACTTTTCGAAGTTCTTTGACGTTAAGTCGAAAGTGGCCATTCCTAAACGCCAAATAAAACTTTCGACAAAATACTTACTCATACTCACGAAAACCTTTGACTAAATACAAACTCGTTGTCGTAAAAACTAACACTATGAAAAATGAAACTAAGGTCAGAAGACACGGAGAGAAGTAGAATGAAGAAGAGGCAAACCCAAATCTTTGATAAGGCTAAGGTTGTCCGACTTAGAAATTTTATC
This sequence comes from Brassica rapa, assembly GCF_000309985.2. Taxonomy (NCBI): domain Eukaryota; kingdom Viridiplantae; phylum Streptophyta; class Magnoliopsida; order Brassicales; family Brassicaceae; genus Brassica; species Brassica rapa. The sequence continues at coordinate 13,484,792 of NC_024799.2, forward strand.
AGACTTGTAGTTTTTCTTAGGAAAGGAATGAAAACGTCTTGGAAACTGCTGTGAACTTTAGGGAACTTAGAATTTTGGTGGATAGTCTAGCAAAGTAAATCTTAGGCAATTTTTTCAGTCTTGTTCTATTGTTCCTTAACTTTCCAGGCAGAACTTGCAAACCGATCTAATCTATCGTAAAACCAAGAAATGATCGCCACATATTCAAGCATACTCATCTCACTTCCCAAAGAAAGAAAAAACATACACAACCCTTCGAAAGAACAGTTTATCTGTTTTTCCTTCCTGAAAAAAGGAGAGAGTAGGTACGTATACTATACTCATATACTCCCATACTTCAAATTTTGTTTTGCTTCAGCCTAAAAAAAAACGCTTTCAACTAAGTAAATTCTCGCAGCAGTAAGCAGAAAAACACTTAAGCAGTGCGATGCCCTGTCAAAATCATCCCAAAAGGCAAACGGCAACCTAGGATTCGTCTAAAATGCTAGCAACGTAGCCAAACCGTCACAAACATAGTATTGAAAACTCTACATCATCTCTTGTCGCAATCTCGTGATTAGAAAACATTTACCAAGGTCAGACTAATAACACGACGGTTAGCAATCAAATCATAACGAAATAACATTCGCTAAAACTCCATGAGTGCAACTTTCACCAAAGGTCGAAATCAAAGCAGAAACATCGCTACTTTGACATCTTCAATTTACTGTCTTCATAAAACTGATCACACATCCCCTATATATTAATCATGGAGCATTACAACATATTTTCGTTGCCACGTGTCATCACGACAATGATTCTTAGAATTGTTAGAAAAATAAGTTGGTCCCATATAAACATATAATATGCATTTTTATTAAAATAACTATCAAATTAATTAGTAGTGTACAAAATAATATTTTTTCTTTCCTTAAATAAAAGCTACGAAATTACGTAATATGATTAACATATATATGACAATTAATGATTATGAATAATACATATTTGATAACAATTTTTCTAACCTCTCTCTTTTTGTTTAATTATATGATATTAAAAAAATTAAACAATCACATTAAGCATATAATAAAAAAATTCAGATTTTTCAGATTTTTTCTTATATGTTATATTTTGAATTTTTAAAAACGACAATAAATTACTAAAAAATGGTAAAAGTCCCACATTGAATTTTTTGTGATCAATGGTTTAACTTTTTTTTGTTTAAGCCAGATACAAATGATGATCATATATCGTAGGGGTGGGCGTTCGGATACACGTTCGGGTCGTATCGGGTATTTCAGTATAAAGGTATGAAACCCGTTAAGATATTTCTACACTTCGACTCGGGTTCAAGTATTTTATGTTCGGGTTCAGATATTTTGGACCAAGTTCGGATATTTAAATTTTGAAGAAAAAATAAATAAATTATTCATTGTTCAAGTTTTTTGTATTTAAAATATATTTTAACTTATCTGGTTTACTAATTTTTTAAAAATTAAACTATTAATAGGTTTGGAGATAAAACTTTAAAAATAGAAAGACACTAATTTAGTTGTTGTTTTGAAATTTTAGTTGCAACTTTTGTTAATGCAAGAAACAAGAGCTAGATATATATTTTAAGTGAGTAGCAAATAATTTTCTTCATAATTATATGCATATTATCTAATTTTGAGCAATAAGCATCATTAATATAAAATATTTTGAATAAAATGAGAGAAATAAAGTAGGAATATAGGGTTAAATATACTTATGTTTGGTTATCTGCGGATATCCATTCGGGTTTGGATATTACCCGTTTGAATTAAAATATCATCTGAACTAGTGAAATAAGTAATTTATTTTGTTGTTCTAGAATTAGATGATTTTTAGACCGAGCTGGTGAATATATACTAGACAGACATTTATATTTCGAGTCTTCACTTATACATTCTATAACAGCTTGATATATTACTTTTGAACACTAATCTGTTAATATAGTTTACCGGTGATTTTTAAAAAATTTGATTCTTAGATATGTATCTGGAGTGAAAATAATTTTTACAGATGTCCATTTTTATTTTTGAATTGATACTTATTTAATTCACCAATTCATAGAAGAAGTTAAAAAAAAAACTTAACTAATATCAATAAACCAAAGACGGGAATGAAAGCACAATTTTATAGAGGTAGAAAATGAACTCATTTATGGAGAGACAACAGTAAACAAATCGAGAGCAGAAAACCTAATCCCCTTTCGTCATTATACAATCGATGTTGCTTATTTTGTTTTGGTGATTTGTGTCAGCCGCAAAACTTAACTTTCTTTTGTGCATACAACAACGATGATATATTTAAGAGACCAACATTTGTATTCGTCATTTTATAATCGATAAAGATTGTAGTGTTGCAAAATCTTAAAACCATTTAATAAACAAACATTATTATAAAAACTTACCCCGCACATGCGCGCGGATTATCATCTAGCAACTTTCGTATACCGAAATCATTTTATACGAAACTGTCTACAGGAAAACAAGATCTGTTTAATGCAAAACAACTTCGTAATACGAAAAAGTGAATAAGGAAAACGTAAGCAGATATTACGAGTAACTTGTGAGAAACGCTCTCTATTTACTTCTACGAGAAGCCCCTCTAACAATACTTTCACGAAAATTTCTCCTTACAGTCAAATTGAGTCATGCGAAGCAACTTTCGTAAATAAACATAAAAAGTCATACGAATAACTGTGGTAAATAATTTTCGTATAACCAAAAATGATGCTCCCTGCAGGTCGCTGACTTCTGCCTTTCGCTTCCCTCAGAGACATCCGAGCAGGAAATAATTCAGTAACTGACTTTCCACGGGTTCTGTGTCGAGCCTCTTAGGCTTCGTCTCCCTTGGAAAAAAAGGAAAAAAGTTTTTATACGACTAAAGGAAACATTAGACGAAACATTTGTCGTATAACTGAAACATAAAGTCGAAAATCGTTCTCTAAAAACATGGGCCATCATAACACAGAAATCTAACGTCCTAAACACACATAGCCATCCCCATAATGATAAGCTTTCGTACATCCGACGAGGATAACATAGTGCGCTATACAAGAAATCCAAAATTTTGGTCAACACATCAAAAAGGCCTTTGGAAGTAGCTCGGTTCTTACCAAGACTAGTCATATAAGCCGATAACATTTCTCGGACTTTAAATCCATACGAATCAGGATGAAATCGCAAACATGCAAAACGAAAGCCGATTAGTCGTCGCAAAGCCTTAAGCCGAAAGTAAACTTAGGTCTTGCCCTAAACCCAGCATCCCTGATTTTAACATCTCAAATGCATAGTATCAACACCCCGATACGATATCCCAAAACTTGTATCTTCATTTTTATCGGTACGTTTATGAGTCTCCAGAAAAAATTTCGAGTGTTCTCATCTTGCACAACGACTGGTATTTGATCGTCAAAGCGACATGAATGAGATGACAACTCATACCCTGTCCCTCTAACTCCAAAAAACGGTAGTTCTCTCTATTTATAAAACCGTAGTCATATGGAGTTGAGCAAAATATTAAAAATAAAAAGCTCTAAACGGGCAGGGATTCGAAGCCACCAACGGGCAGTCCCGAAAAAATTAATACGGCTACTCTCGGCCAAAGAAAAACAGCCTCCAAGGTTAGTATCGAAGTTGAGAAAGGTCCAATACAAAATGCCATCGGCAACAACATGCTCGATCATCTCTACGCGATACATAACCAAACCGCGAAGGTTTCATTGGAAAACATGGTCATAGGAACTTTAACTCCAAGACGAATGATATACCATGGATTTTACCAACTTTTAGCCATGGTATATAGATGTTTATAGATATTTTAGTTGTTTTGGAGTCTTTTTAGTATGTTTTCAGGTTTTGGAGTGATTTGGAGGAAAGTGGTGATTTTGGTGCTTTTTGGAGATAAAATGATAAAGATCCATAGCTGACCATCGAAAAGGCCATCGGTCGGTGATTGAAGACGATAATCGATCGATACACATTCTGTGTTGTGGATCGACAGCAAAGCGCGCAAAAGCCAGATTGGGTTCCAGCCGACGTTAAGCCCAAATCCCATAAGAATTACCAAATTTCCCTTGAAAAGTTTTGACCTAATATTTATGTGCTCCTGCATCTGATAAGATACAGATTACAATTCGGTTGATAGAAACAATCTAGTTCATAATTGGAAGAGGCACAATTATTAGGTTTTCATGCTATTTATCTAATTTCAAATACAATGAAACATTTTTTTTTGCATCATACAAATTATCATTTTAAGAAAAGACGTTTTTGAAAAATCTACTTAACTCAATAAATAAACATACTGAAGAGAAAATGATCTCTATTTTTTTTTTTTTGAACACAATCAAATACAGTTTTAAATTATTTATTCTACTAATTATCATCCACAAATATTGAAATAGTAAAAGTTAAAGTTCAAGTTATTTTAATTAAAAATAAACAAAATATAGAATATTATTTCGTTCATTTGGTGTAAGAACATTATTCATTAGAGGTCAAACATGGTAAAATAAAATAATATATAGCATCCAATTTAGACCGTCACATTTTTTATTTTAAATCCACTATACATAACAAAATTATATGAGACTTTGTAGAGGCCCATTATGAGATCCACACAGGAAGTTTAGGCCAGATAACATCTTGTTTTGTTACATGAAGCGATACCGTTTAATCGGTCTGTTTATTTACCAATTGGGCCTTCGGTTCAAACCCATTTATATTTCTCTTTTTAAAAAAAATTCAAACAGGGAACCCTCAGCAAAGCAATCACAATCCCGATCTCGGAGAAGGGATAAGAAATGGCGGCCAAAACCTTAATAAGGTCTGAAGCTTCCTGATGAATAAGTTTCTGACGAAGCCGTCAACGAATATTTTGCAGCACAATATCAGATTGATACGGCGGAGGTAATTGGAGCGTTTCGACATGATCGTTTGCTTCCACCAAAGGTTAACCGGTAAGTATTGATGTCTGTAACCTAGTCGTAGCTTAATAAACGATGGAAAATAAAGGAACTCGGTTACGGCATAACCTAAATATAGTTCATTTTAGAAAGCAACGAAGATGAAGAAAACTTTATGGGCCCCTGTAAATTTTTAGAATCCTACTTTACTACCAGATTTGGGCGGGAGGTAATTGGAGCGTTTCTTCATGATCTTGCTTCCACCAGAGGTTAACTGGTAAGTATTGATGTTTGTAACCTAGTCGTAGCTTAATAAACGATGAAAAATAAAGGAACTCGGTTATGGCATAACCTAAATATAGTTCATTTTAGAAAGCGACGAAGATGAAGAAAATGTTATGGGCCCCTCTAAATTTTTAGAATCCTACATTACTAATCTTTCAGAGCCCAAGTCAAATGGTTGATATTATTACGGAAGATCATAAGTAGACACCATCAACGAAAAGGAGGAATGAGTTTTAACAGGACATGTGGCAGCTTCTCCTCTCCCTATTTGATGAGGTGGCAGCATAAGAAGAGAGAAAACTCTGGAAGGTAGCATGAGCATTACAAAGCCCAAAGGGCATCTTGCGGTACGCGAAAATACCATATGGATAAGTGAATGTAGTCTTTTCTTGGTCGTCCGGATGGATAGGAATCTGGAAAAATCTCGAATACCCATCGAGAAAACAGTAGTACTTGTGGTGTGCAAGCCTTTCTAACATCTGATCTATGAAGGGTAGGGAAATGATCTTTTCTTGTGGCAGCGTTAAGCTTCCTGTAATCTATGCACACCTTGTGCCCAGTAACAGTCCTCATAGGGATCAGTTCGTTTTTATTATCTTTACCACTGTAACTTCTCCTTTTTAGGAACCACATGTACTGTACTGACCCAGTTGCTGTTTGAAATTGGATAGATAATTCCTGCATCCAAAAGCTCCATTATCTCTTTCTTCACCACCTCTTTCAGATTTGGATTCAGTCTCTTTTGATGCTCAATAGATGACTTTGACTCGTCTTCCACGTGTATCCTATGCATGCATAAATCGGGCGAGATTCCTGGAATGTCATTGAAAGTATACCCAATAGCATTGTGATAATTGTGCAACTTATTGAGCAACAAAGTTAGTTCTCCGCTAGTTAAGTTAGCGTGGACTATGACAGGGTATGACTTATCATAGAGGAAAGCGTATTTGATTCCACGAAGAAGTTGTTTTAATTCAACTTTCGGTACTTTTTCTGAACCCCAGCTGTCCGATGCAAGATGGTGTCGGTCGACACTATCTGATAGGTATCGATCGAATTTTAATATGGATTCTTCATTTTCTTCCTTGTCAACACACATGGCTTCCTTACTGGCGCCCATTAGTCGAGCGTACTCAGCGGCTCTGTTATCAATACTAAAAATGTTTCTTTTAGGAGCTGTGAGAGTATTCTCAAAGGGATCGTTAGAACACATATCTATGAAAGATTGGTCAACTACCTAGGATAGGTGATCTACAAAGAAGGTTTTTCTATCGATCAAAGGTTTGTTGACCATATTTTCCATGTCAAAATTCACTGACAAATCTTTGATGTTCAGACATATACGCCCTTTCCTAATGTCAATGATCGCACCAACTGTGGCCAAGAATGGTATTCCAAAATTAAGGGAGTGATATTAGTGGGTATATAGAATTCATTTATCCTTATGGGCACGTTTTGAAGGACACCTTCTGGAATACTAACATATATATCGGCTAGAATGAGAGTGATATTAGTGAATTTGAATTGATTTAGCCCGAGGGATATTGCAACAGAATAAGGTATTAAATTCACGCTGGAGCCTAGATCACAGAGAGATCTCTGGAACCTCTCATTGTGGATGTTGCAATCCAAACCAAACCTACCGGGTCTGGTTGTTTAACTGGGATTCTTTCCTGAATCATATCACTTACTTGCTCAGAAACCATCATCATACTTTGTTCTGATGGTCGAAAACCTCCGGTCACCATATCTTTCACGTACTTCTTGATAGGAGTAGAAATTTTTACAGTGATATATGGTGTTTTATACATCTTGTATATATGCTTTTAAATTGGTTTTCAAGTCTTTATCGAGTCTTCCTAGTCCTTTTGGAGTCATTACAGGTCTGGAGTTGCATTTGATGGGAGATGGATCAGCTGGAACAAAAGAGGCAGAAAACAATGCAATTTGGTGGTTTTCACGCAGAACAGTCTTGATGACTGTTCCGAGTGAGTGTTCCAGCGGCAGAGATTTTTTAGGAAACTACAATCATTACGGGATTTGCCCTAATTATTCCTATTTTCTCTCCCAGCCGCCTGTGGCTTTGATATATCATATTTTCTGTTTCTCTTTATCATTCTACGCTATTCTAGACAGAAGAAAACCATTGGAGACTTTAGAATTTGAGTATTTGCTTATTGTAAAGGGAGAAGGCTCCATCTCTCTCGTCATAGAGAAGATTATCCTGAACCCTATTCTTATTCTATTGAATTGCATGATGTTTTATTCAGTCTTTGTCTCTGTGATTTCTTTGTCCATGTCTGAGTAGTCGCTTGTTAGGTTTAGGGTGTTAAGGATCATGGATCAATGAGCTAGACACAAATAGGATTGTTATTCTTTGATATCTCTGTCTATTGTTATGCTTATTGCTTATGTTAAACTGGCCATTTAGCATCTGATCACAAGTTTAATCTATTCATCAAAAGTGTTTTAGGTTACTGGAAATAGCATAGATAGGCGATTTGTCCTTAGCCAACGAAAGCTGATGTTAAGGCGAATCGTGAACCAATTGAATCTGAACTTAATGCTTGTCATCATTCTCTGATCCAAACGACAGTTTAGGCATTAGGATTGCTTGATAAATTGGTAGACACCACCACGACAGTGGGTTTATCTATTCTTGTTGTTCAAGTTCTAGATTGGCTCGTATTGTTTTCCTGAATAGTTGTGTAGCTCATGATCCTAAGTATCCCAATGAATCACCCTGAACCTAGCTCTTTTAATCATCTGAAAACCTTTTAACTAGTCTTTTATTTTCTGTTATAATACCTCAATCTTAAAACCCCCATACTGTTTTAGCTTAATATTAATATTGATCCTATAGAAATAAAGTGTAACAGTTGGTCTCTGTGGATTCGATCCTAAAGTGCTACATCGACATACCATTCGATTGTGGTAGTGTGCACATTAGGTTATTTGGTGTGCGTATACACGTAATATCAAATTGGCGCCGTTGCCGGGGACCATCTTTTTACCTTTATTTTTCGGTTATTTATTTAGTCTAAGACCTCTAACTTGCCTTATCCTTTTTGTTGCAGCTAATGTTCCAGGTGCATGACCAGTAGACATACTCGGAGAAACGCACAAGGAGAGTTAGTTACATTTACCAACCAGGAGCTAGCAAGGTTAGAAAGAACAAATCGTCAACAGCCAAGGCAAACTGACACCACTATGGGTGATCACGCCAATCAGGATGATCTCGCTGCGGCTATGGCACTCATGCAGCAGCAGATGCAACAAATGCAGCAGACCATCCAAGCTCAGCAGGATGCTGCTGAGCAGGCTGCTCTCGCGCAGCAAGAACAACAGGCCCAGACTGTTCCAATCGGGCAGAGAAACCTTCCGCGTAACATCCCTACTACGCGCTCTGCCATTGTTCCTCCACTCTGCACCAGACAGGACTTCGAGATCAAGCCTGCTTTGATTGGTCTAGTACAGAGAAAGGTGTTCTCTGGTCTCTCTACAGAAATTCCAATGGAGCATATTGAGAGTTTCGAAAAAGTCTGCAGTTTCACTCGCGCGAATGGTGTTCCACCAGATTACATCAGGTGCATGCTATTCCCATTCTCTCTTGATGGAAAAGCTGCACGGTGGTTGAACTCTCTCCCTACCGGCTCTCTCACTTCATGGGAACAGGTCCGATCAGCGTTCCTCAGCCATTTCTACTCTAAGGCGAGAACAGCTGCATTGAGGAACAAGATCACCTCCTTCAAACAGCTCACTGATGAGCCTTTCTGCGACGCATGGGAGCGCTTCAATGACTATCGCAGAGAATGTCCTCACCATGGATTTGATGATGATTATATCCTGGACATTTTCTATGATGGAGTGGACTGGAAATACCAAGGTGCTCTAAACTCTGCGAGCAATGGAGACTTCATGACTCAAACCACTGCTGGAGCGTTTAAGCTGATTGAGAACATGGCTGCTAGCTCAGCTAATAAGAAAGAGGAGAGTGATTGCTCCAAGAAAGGAAACAGTTCTGACGCCCAGAAAATAGATGAGCTGACTGCCAAGGTTGATCAGCTACGGAAAAACAACCAAGGGCACGTCTTCCGCATGGAGCAAGCTACGGCTGGGCATATTCAGAACCAGAACAAGCGACAACCGCAGAGCAATCAGCAAGCTGTTCCAGCTAACGGGAACAATCAACCAGATGAGCTGAAGGGTCTGGGTATGATGATGCAACAATTGTTGCAGGGTCAGCAGGTTCAGGCCAAGGCGTTGAATCAGGTAACCACGGAAATAGACACCAGGATGGCAACATGTTCACTGAGCTGAATAACAAGTATGACAATCTTGCGATCCATATAAGAAAGATCGATGTTCAGCTTGCTCAAACAGTTGAGAGTGTCAAGAGGCAACAAGAGACGCTTCCTGGAAGAACTGATAAAAATCCTAGGACTGAGCACTGTAATGCAATAGAGCAGCCGTTTGCTGAGACTGCTTCAGGCGCAGAAGAGAGCAGAGCAGTCTGCTAGCTCTGGAGTGACTGCTCCTAGCGAACCTGCTGAGACTCCACCATCTCGAGTCTATGTTCCCAAGGTTCCCTATCCAATTCCACCTAGACATCTGATGGATCCCATTAGTGAAGAGCAGCTGATAGGTTTTAACAAGATGGTGAGAAGGCTTCCTAAAGAACTTGCATTTGAAGATGCTCTGCAGATTCGTCCATTGCTCCAGTTCTTTAAATACTGTAGAGAGACTCAAGAGGAGATCAAGGTCCTCTATACCAAAGCACTGTCTACACCAGCACTGAAGGTATTGCCTAAGGTTGATGATCCTGGAAAGTTTGTTTTCCCATGTTCCATCGCAGGAACAACCTTCAAGGATGCTCTTTGTGACTCTGGTTCTTGTGTGAATCTCGTCTCAAAGGCTATTGTAGACGATTTGGGTATTGCTGATGTTGAGCGTTCTCAGCTGACCCTGACCTTTGCAAACTCTTCCAGAGCAGTCCCATATGGAACCATCCGCAGCCTTCATGTTCAAGTAGGGGAATGCATTGTTCCTGCTGAGTTTCAAGTTGTTGAGATGAACAAGGATCATGAGATGCCTTTGATATTTGGAAGGACATTCATGGCTACTGTTGGAGCAACCATCGATATGCCCAACAAGAGAGTCTGCTTCTCCAACATCAACAAGAAAGTTTTCTACAAGGCTGTACCCACCAGATCTTCCTCATCACACGCCTCTCGCATCTCAGTGTTTGATGTAGAAAAGCTGAAGGTTGTTCCAGAGAAGGAGCATGGTGATAAGGGTGAGAGCAGGCTGTTCTCTGATGAAGATCCTAGCACTGATCCTACTAAATTCAGAGGGAATTCAAGGGTGAAACAGAAAGTCCAGAAGAAAAGGATCAAGGGAGATCCTACAATGACTTTGATACCTCTCAAGTGTGATGAGAACTCCATTGAGTATGAGGTAAAGTGCAAGGGTACCTCTAAACCTTTCTCTAAAGTCAGAGCTATTCTCACACATGAGCTGAAGGAGAAAGGAAAAGCTGCTGTGAAAGGGTTGTTGAGCAGAGTTCTGGAGCTGAACATGTCTGATTGTGGAGCTTGTTTTGGAACAAGCCCTCCTGCTCAACCCGACTGATCCCAGTCACCAAGTCAAGCTAGAGACTTATACCAAGCGCTTGGTGGGAGGCAACCCACTGGTGAGTGTCATTAACATTAGGATTTTCACTTATTTTTGTTTTTAGTTTGTTGAGTCTCAGGTCATAAATCAGAAAATCCGAGACCCTTGACTGGAGCAAGCAGCTGGCTGCTCTCATTCCAGAGCATCCTTTGCTGGAGCAACCGCGTCTTGCTCTGTCAGGCTGCTCCGCGCCAGGTAAGTATCTCGAACAAAAAAAAAATGTTTATTCTTGATTTCACCTTCTCTCTGATTTATTTTCACACCAGGGACGTTGTGAAGTAAGTCTGGGGGAGGGTTTTCGTCGTTTACTAACTCGTTTCTTTCTTTTGTTTTTCTTTTGGGTCAATTTGAGTCCGTCTTTTATTGAGTCATTCAAAACTTTGTGGGAATTAGGACCTTATTCTGTGTTGATCACTGACCACCTCGTGCTTTAGTTATCTTATTCAGTGACCTTAGCAGTGGCGAAAGACACACATGTGGACCTGGAACACCCTGACATATCTCACTTGATTCTCCAGAAGTTCTCAGCCGATCAGGTTACACTGGGTAGACTTAACTCCACCTTACTTGAACCTAATCTTGACTGAAATTCTTCTTGTTATGGGCATTAGATCAGGGAAACGAGAACACACTCAGGACTTCTTATCCTTTTTATCCATCTTGCTGATCCTGAGTGGCTAGCTCATCTTTAGCTAGTTCCCACCCTGCACCTTAGCCTTTATTCCACCTTCATGCATTTGTTTTTCAGTGTCATATGTGCAGATATGTGCAAAAAGGTCGGAGAGGAAAGGATCAACGCAGCCTGCTACTCGTTACTGCTGCAGAAATTCAGTCAGAAAGGAGAACAAGCAGATTAAGGGAGCAACTGCTCCATAACCAATGAACTGCGCAAGAGCAGGGGTGGAGAACCAGAATGGTTGCAAAATCAGAACCACCAGTGGCACTCAGAACGATCATGTATTACCTCCTTCTTCGTCACATCACCATATCAGTATTCAAAAAAAAAAAAAAAAAAAAAACGAGATTAATGTGATGGAGAAGGGGAAGAAAGAAAAGAAACATGGAGCCACTGGAAAGGTCGAGCAAGAAGTTGGTACCATGGTACCAAGTATTGAAGAGTGTGTAGAGGAAAGTAGAAAGCAGAACAATCAGTTGCCTGTTCCGTCATCAGAACAGTCGCACCAGATAGAGCAAAAACGAGTAGAGGCTGTGGACATCAATGGATCTATCCTCTCTTGCCATTTTGTGTGATATCCTGCATCCTCTTCAATGAAATGGTAGCCCCTAAACACTCTTAACTCCACCATTAAATAGCCTGTTCCACACCTAGACCGTCTACCCTGAATGATGCCTGTGATGAGAAGCTCACGCTACTCTTAAATGAATGTAGGGAGTTCTGTCTCGATAGTGTTGCTTTTTCAGGTTTGAGATGAAGAGTATGGAGCCGATTTTTGAACAGCAGTCAGTGGGGTTCCGGTAAGGGTGTGTTGTCCTAGTTTTACTGCTTGTATGGTTCAGAGATTCGTGGTTAAAGTATGGTTGCTGAGAATAGGAGAGTTCCCACACTTTCAAACCTTTCTCCCTGTTCTTGATACTTGACATTGTTTGAGGACAAACAAGGATCTAAGTCTGGGGGAATTGATATATGGTGTTTTATACATCTTGTATATATGCTTTTAAATTGGTTTTCAAGTCTTTATCGAGTCTTCCTAGTCCTTTTGGAGTCATTACAGGTCTGGAGTTGCATTGATGGGAGATGGATCAGCTGGAACAAAAGAGGCAGAAAACAATGCAATTTGGTGGTTTTCACGCAGAACAGTCTTGATGACTGTTCCGAGTGAGTGTTCCAGCGGCAGAGATTTTTTAGGAAACTACAATCATTACGGGATTTGCCCTAATTATTCATATTTTCTCTCCCAGCCGCCTGTGGCTTTGATATATCATATTTTCTGTTTCTCTTTATCATTCTACGCTATTCTAGACAGAAGAAAACCATTGGAGACTTTAGAATTTGAGGATTTGCTTATTGTTAAGGGAGAAGGCTCCATCTCTCTCGTCATAGAGAAGATTATCCTGAACCCTATTCTTATTCTATTGAATTGCATGATGTTTTATTCAGTCTTTGTCTCTGTGATTTCTTTGTCCATGTCTGAGTAGTCGCTTGTTAGGTTTAGGGTGTTAAGGATCATGGATCAATGAGCTAGACACAAATAGGATTGTTATTCTTTGATATCTCTGTCTATTGTTATGCTTATTGCTTATGTTAAACTGGCCATTTAGCATCTGATCACAAGTTTAATCTATTCATCAAAAGTGTTTTAGGTTACTGGAAATAGCATAGATAGGCGATTTGTCCTTAGCCAACGAAAGTTGATGTTAAGGCGAATCGTGAACCAATTGAATCTGAACTTAATGCTTGTCATCATTCTCTGATCCAAACGACAGTTTAGGCATTAGGATTGCTTGATAAATTGGTAGACACCACGACAGTGGGTTTATCTATTCTTGTTGTTCAAGTTCTAGATTGGCTCGTATTGTTTTCCTGAATAGTTGTGTAGCTCATGATCCTAAGTATCCCAATGAATCACCCTGAACCTAGCTCTTTTAATCATCTGAAAACCTTTTAACTAGTCTTTTATTTTCTGTTATAATACCTCAATCTTAAAACCCCCATACTGTTTTAGCTTAATATTGATCCTATAGAAATAAAGTGTAACAGTTGGTCTCTGTGGATTCGATCCTAAAGTGCTACATCGACATACCATTCGATTGTGGTAGTGTGCACATTAGGTTATTTGGTGTGCGTATACACGTAATATCATACAGCGTCACTGAGTAGCAGCCCGACAATTATCTTGTCGAATGCTTTCTTGCCTATGGCTTTTCAAGTTCTAGTTTCGCTTTAATTTGGGTGTAGGGAAGGTAGTATTGGGTCTATATATCCTTGATACAGCTGGTTTAAAAGACTTAGACAGTTGAGGATCCGGATGGACGGGGTGTCTATCGACACTTTCAAGCTGTTGTCGATCTCATCAATCTCCCATTTGGCTTCCTTTTCATCGGGATCGGATTGCAATTCTTCTAACTCTTCAGCTCGATCTAATTTCTCCATTTCTTTTCTCGGATGTGGGTTGAGTTGTCTTCCACTTCTCAATGTAATGACATTAACCAAGTGCCTTGGATTAGTGTCAATTCTTCCACGAAAGAATCCTTCTTCCCTTCTGACAAGCCCAATGTTATGCATAACTTGGCTATCCAATTTCTCGACATGAGCACTGAAACCTTAAAACTTCTCATTTAAATTAGAATACATGGAATTCAATTCTACATCGAAATTTGCACTCATCTTCTGCTGGCCTTACAGAAATTCTCTAATTATAAATTCCACTCTGCCTTCGTGAGTCTGTGCTGCCTTGTAGCCTCTTGTAAAGCTCATGTCTCTCTGCTGATCTGTGAATATCTGTTCACGAAAACCATTCTCATCGATGAGGTCTACATGATCTTCTTCACATGAAAAGGTCTGAACCTTATTGGCTAATTTAACTTGCTTCATGCAACTAGAAAAGCATTAACTGATTCTAATGCTGTCTTCACCTCACATATTCGATTCCTCAGCCATCTTCATCCTCTCAAGATCAGTATTTTCGGTCGCAGATCCCTCCAAATTCAGATATGTGTCGCCTTCTCCTGCACCGAATTGATGACGTGGCAGCATAAGGTGGGAGGAAACTCTCTTTTATATATATAGATATATATAGATATAACACCAAATTATTAATGGTGCACACCTAAAAAAACAAGAAGCTGAAATGGTATGTTCTTTTTGATGTTCAACAGAATGTTTTTTTTGGTTAAACAATTACACAAAAATTTGATGTTATTGACTGTAGTAGTCCCAATAATAGAACATTGAATTTGATATTATATTCACAACCTATGCATATTATTAAATTTCTCTAACAAGTAAAATTTTTAATCAACTTTGAATTATTAGCTGTTTAATAAAAAAATTGTTTTCATGTAAAAATAAACATAAAATCATTTTTTTCTTTTTATGTGTTCCCTTATTTATTATACCATCTTATTTCGAGAAAAAAATAGTGTGATTTACAGAATGTATAAATACTAAAATATATATAGTTCATATTTCAGGTATATAAAATATTTTCTAATATAATATGTATTTAAAAAAAAATATTAGTATCATTAATTTTTTAGATTGTAAAATATAAGTATATCATATATATTCAGCAGTTACACTATTCATTTAGCTTATTACCATTCATATTTTGTTTTGAACCGTTTATTTTAGACGAACCGCAGTTGTTCCGCAGTATGCGTTCCTCTTATATAAACATCAATTATACCATACCGCACCGCTCAAACCGCTGTTACCATTAGGAGCCTAAGTGTTTAAAAGGGAAATTAAACGTATTTAAATACATAAATTAAGGGTCTGGTAGCATGCTATCATGAGATCATTGAAAACGGTAAAAAAAAAAGCGTAAACTTTCAAATTTAGGCCAACAAAAGCTTGAACTTAGGTTTGAGCCAAAAAGCTCCAATTTTTAAAAAAATAGCCATTTTAAATTTTACACTTTGTTGACTGGGCCGAATTAGAAACCCGATAAAGTTAACAGTTAACTCATTAAACGACTGTTAACTAGAAAAACGACGTTGTTTTGAAAATTCATTCACAATTAACAAAACGACTTTGTTTTGCATCTCTTCAATATTTTCTTATCTTCTTTTCTTCTCTTTCGCGACAAATAATCCCCAAATCAAAAACCCTAATTGTCTAATCTCTCAGTTCTCTAGTTTCTCTAGATGAAGACAAGCAGTAGTTCTTTCTCTGGTGACAGGTAATGATTCTCATATGTTTTATTAAGTCGAATTGTCACTCTGAATTACTTATCGGTTTTAGGCGACGAGAGCTTAGTCTCGGTTTCTTGTCGAGTTTTATGGTTGTTAATGTTGGTTTTTGTAAAATGACCTAATTCTAAAGAATGCCCTACTCCATGTTCTCGGGTTTTGTAGTTGAAGAGTGTCCCACGCACCATTGTTATATTTCTTCAGTACCTCTAAAGCGTCTTCAAACTGTCCTATGGTGTAGCAACCAGCTATTACCCAAAACATACGCTCTAACTCAGGATCCTTGCTGTCTTTTTTCCAGTTTGACAATATGTGTCTTGCACACATTCGATGTTCTGCTTCTGTTAGTTCGTTTTTAACAGCATTTACTAAGCTCTGCATAAATTATTAAATTAAAGACATTCAATTCAATACATTTTTATTGAGAAAACAAAATAATTAAGATTCTAACCTTTTGTTTGTCTGAAATAACGGTGAATTTACAGCTATCTTGTAATCCCAAATCTTCTTTCAACAATCTTACAAACCACTCCCAGTTTATGTTATTCTCGACCTACACAACAGCCCAAGCAATTGGAACTATTCTATTTTCACCATCTCTTCCAACAGCAGCCAATAAGTGTCTTTTATATCTCATTTGAGAAATGCTCCATCTAAACCAATGTTGGGTCTACAAGTTTCAATCCAGGTCTCTCTTTGAGCTTTAAAACACATGTAAAGACGATCAAATCTCTGTTTGCTCCTTACCACAGGCCATGTAAGAGTCTCAATCTTCATAGTGGAGTACTGATTAATTTTAGGACTTCAGCTTGATAGTCCCAAATCCGTGAAAAGTGAGCTTCATGGCTGGTTTTCCTTTCTCTATAAAGCTTAGCCTTTGCTTTTCCACACAGCTCCTCCATGCCAGTGAGATTATATTCTCTCTGTATCTCATCCGCCATCTCTGTCCTAGTAAACTTAGGATTTATTCTTAGTCTTTCCTCAAAGAGCGTGGCAATAGAAGAAGTCTTCAACATCTTCGAGTACCATGATCTAATGCAACAATGCTCATTTACAAATACCTTCACTTGCATCTTATGTCTTCTTCTTTCATATGAACAATAAATTCTCCAAGGACAGTTAGACTCTACATCATAGCATTTTGCACCAAGCGCCTTAGCACAAGACTTATAGAGCTTGATATCATATCTTGATTGAAGAGAATACCTAAGAAAGCTACTTTGAAATCAGACGCACATCCGTACGTTTTCCCCAAATACAGAAGTTCTTCACAACTAAGTGTATTTGCAACCTCTTCTCTACGCTCATACTCTTCTTCATTGTCATCAGATGACAATGGGTCTGGAATTTTATCATCATCCCAAATGTCATCACCACTGTCTCCGTCACTAACATTACCCTCGTTGTGTGTATCATCTCCAAAGGGAGCGCTTAAATCATCGAAAACTTCTTCTTCAACAGCAATACCATTCTGATCACCCTTATTCTCACCTTCAGTATCACCTCCTTCACCGGCTTTGTTCTCTTGCTCGTCCGTAGCTTCTATAGGCTCTCTAACACTTTCCCTTCTGCTCCCTCACTACGAAGAGCCCGAAGTAATCCCATCGTCTTAGCCATCTTCTGTGTTGTCAATGGAGAGATTAGAGAATGAGGAGGTTAGAGAATTGAGAGATTACAGAATTAGGGTTATTCAATTTGGGATTCTAATTTTTGTATCATGTGTCGCGAAAGAGAAGAAGAAGAGAAGATACAAAAAATTTGAACAAATACAAAATGATGTTGTTGTGCTAGTTAACAGCCGTTTAACGAGTTAACTGTTGACATTATCGAGTTTCTAATTCGGCCCAGTCAACAAAGTATAAGATTTGAAATGGTTATTTAAAAAAAAAATTGGATTTTTTTTTTGCTCAAACCTAAGTTCAAGCTTTTTTGGCCTAAACTGAAAGCTTTGGCCGTTTTCTCTAAACTAGAAAATCTAAATGTTAAGCATGTTAAATATTATGTAGTTTCCAAGGAATTTGGTTTTAAAATATAGTAGTATATTTTACAAGTTGGTGTCATGAACTCTCAAATTAACTAGCGTCATCATGACAACTGAATCACTTGAAAAAAAAAACAATAAGACACTTAATGATGTTTATCTTGATCCAAAGGTTGTCTATATATAATGATCAACCACCCAACATTTGCTTAAATATGTCCATAATTATGATGTCGTTTACCACTTTGTGACTTCTCACATAATTGCCTCTCAGCATGTGTTTGCGACTTCTCCCTTACGTATCCCTACATCAACTATTATTATGTTTTTTTTACTTCATTGACGATTTTAATCATCTGAAGCTCTGAAAACGAATGAAACATATTACTGAAATATGATGAAGAAATAGAAATATAGTAATTTAAGGTTTCAAGTATGGTGAAGAAATAGAAACTTACAAATACTTAAATTATGGGAGTATTCAGGATTGTTAAACGTTGTGATACCAATAAACTCTTCAGACATCGAGATTCTTCATATTGGAAAAAGCTTACTGAATATATTACACATTACAACGGTCCAATTCAAAACAAAAGTCAAAAGCACTCTTACACAAAACACAGACAATAGAAAATTCTCAACTTAAAACTTATCAACCAAGCAAAATCCACCGACTTCTTAACTTACGGTATTACTCAGTTAGGACTGAAGAACTTAAGCTTAAGTCCTTGAGTAACCATACTCCATATCCCACCTATGGAGAATGCCAAGCTGAATGCAACTCCTAACCAACCCAATCCCCAGTGGAAATACCAATTGAAACTGTACTTGGCCGGTTTCTTGATCAAAACCCACATGAAGCAAGGATAAGCAAACGTGACCGGAAGGGTGAGTCCACCGAGCAAACCAGCGAGACTAGACAGGAAAGGGAGTGCAACGCCGATGAAAAAGGAGACAAAGCCAAAAAAGACTCTAAAACCTGATCTGACCCAGATTGAACATGGCTTGTTGGTTCGGCTTGTGTAGCCAGCCTCAAAGCTGTCAAAGGCGGGCATAGAATATATCTGAAAGCTGCTCAGGCAGCTGAAGACTACTAGGAGAAATGCCGTCGCCAATAAACCTCGAGGAATGTCGTGAATGTGGAATTCATAAAGAGCAGCGAGCATACCTCCAGAAGGCATCTGTAAGACCAAGAAAACTATAAATAAACTTATCCTTACGATAATTGTGCTGAAGAAATAAAAGCCAAACCAGTTTCAATATTTGATACACCAAAATGAAAACGATCCAAAACTGAATCTACATTAAAAAAAAAAAAAGAAAAGAAAAGAATCTAACACCAAACTAGAGAAGACTTATACCAAGGATATAATAGTAAATGGAACTTACAAGGTTCCCATAAGCCCAAAAACCTCCGATGGAGATTGGAAAGATACACAGAGCAATGAAGAAGTAAGAAACTTTGGCTCCTCTCCACATTGGTACATGAGCTGGATGCTTAAACGTCGATGGCATCGTCGACTACAAAGATTTTCACTACTCATAGTACAAGTCCAGTATTGCATTAAATATAAACAGAAACATTTTGCGTTTTCTTTACCTGAATTTCAAGAACCAAGTTGTGACCTCTGAAGGCAAAAGCTACAATACCAAGAGCATTCAACACAGAAAAAACCGAACCAGAAAGCGAAGGCATAGAAAGTGGCTCGTAGGAAATAGTGACTGGTCTTGGTTGACTAACAGAGAGAACCCAAACCATTGTAGAGTAAGTTATCGCAGTCACTGCTCCTATTAAGGAGAGTCCCGCGATGGAATTGAGGTTTGGAAGTTGAGACAGAACGATGCATAGAGAAGTAAACACCAGATACCATTCAACTGTTGTTAAAGGGTTCGAGGCGCATAATGGACCACAGACTATTTGGAAGAAGAGTTTCATTGTCTCTCCACCGATCAAAATCAGAGCTGTCGCGGTTCCTGCTGATAAGTAAACCGTAGGAAACAATGCAAGCCAAACTCCCAATCTTTCTCCTGTTCCAAATCAAGAATCCCCCGATATTAGTAATTGGTAAGAGAAAAAGTTAGTATTAGTACAAATGTAGATTTCAGTTACCAAACGCAGCTTGTGCAAGCTCAACATATCGATTATAACGTTTCCCCGGGACAGCTTCGTGTAACTGAACTAGAATCCACAGTGTGTAGAGTTGCCAAATATAGGCTATTGTCAGTGACAGAATTCCCCAACTCCTAAACAACATACGTCGACAGAAAATGGTTTATTCCTAACTAGCCAAATATTCAATCTATAAGCATAACAAGTTATAAATGATTCAAATGTTTGAACTTGTAAAATTATAGTGTATCTTTTATTTTTCCATATAAAATTTATTTTATCTAGAAACATAAATGTGAACAAATACTCAAAGAAAAAAACCATCCTTTTCACAACAAATACATGTACTATTAAGAAAAACAAATATTTACCGGAAATTAACATGAAACAAAATAGACGATAAAGATTCTGTCTTAATCTACATTAAAGCGAAAAGTATGTCCGAGAGTGGACAAATGTGTAATGATGGAAGCATGAGAAATGAAAAAAAAATATCTACGGCCAATTTGAACTGTTTTCAAAGTTCAAAAAGTAAATTAGTCAATAGTATATTATTATTTATTATTTCCAATGATGAAATTTTCTTTTTCAAAAAAAAACTGAAAGTGGATCTGAACGATAGAGAGATTGGACACAAACATCTAGAAATTTTGAAACACAAGAAAAAGATGTTGGAAATGAAAAATGAATTGGGCACAACGCACCAGCCAAGAAACGCAAACGCGACGGGGAGAACGAGAGCTTGAAACCCAACACCAGCGTTTAGGTTATGAAACGCGGCATAGTGAGCGTTTCCGTTACGAGACTCAGTGATAGGAAGCCAAGCGTCTTGTGGGTTGAGCTTAGTGAGATGACCCACTTCCTCTAGATATCCTTTCATGTTGACAAGAACACGTTTCATAGGAGTTCCAATGGGACTCAAGAACCTCGGCGATATGAAGGAAGTAGGAGTCCATGCCGCCGACGAGGATTTAGTGGCGGGACGAGGAGATCTTTGACCGGACGGAGTTAGAATCTCTGGAGTGGAGACACGCGGCGTTGCAGGTATTGATATTAGCTCTGTCTCGGGTCTCTCGTCCATTGTTCTCTTTCTCTATCTGAGCAGGTGGACAAAGATGGTGTTTGTTTTGCCTTTTTCTCAGTATCACTCTCTCTCTTTCACTCTAGTTTCTGGTCTCCATAGGGGTTGAGGATTTATTATGAGGTTTTTGTCCTTTTATTTTAATTACTTTTGTATTTTTAGAATTCCGACAGAAAAATAAAACAAATAGGGCTACTTTATTGGTCTTGAAGAAACTTCTTATTTAATAAAGTAAATGACATATTAACTAACACAAGATTTGAACAAATGAATACAGAAGCTCAATCAAGAAAACATGGCATATTTCAAGCTTGTTGTACTTGTCCTTGCTACTAAGTACTAACATTGTGGCATGTTACATGATGTGAAAAACAACTTGCAAAAACATAACAACAGTGACTGGAGATATTTTTTGGGGGAATTTATAAGAAATACCAAGAGACATACATACTCCAAGTCTTGGAATCAAGTTTTTTTTTTTTTTTGACAACAATAACTAAACTATGATAAGAAACCTACCGGTTCAGAAAACCAAACCGGCGGGATAGAATCAACATAAAACACAGCTGAAAAGGAACTCTAAGTACTTCGTGCAAGCTTGTCCGCCACTAGATTAGTTGTTTTTGGAATCAAGTTTTTAAAACCTGATATATTGCAAAGGTAATTAATGCGTATTATAAAAATTTATTCCTCATTATCGCCTAAACTACCAAAGAACCAACATGGAATCATTACTTGTACAAAGAAAGTATAGCAGACCTGATTGAACAACCTTTTATGGACTGAAAACATGAAGTGAGACAAACACAATCATGGAAGATTATATTTTATGGATTACTATGATCAGCCCACAAGAAATGCATTAAAAATCATTCACTTTTGGGTGTTCAATAAGAATGATTTTTATTCCTTGTTCAGGATTTTTGAGTCTAGACGCTCCAACAGGATATTTTGTAACCAATACAACAATTGACAATGTAAGCCCATGGTCAATAAAATAATATGAACGCCTCTCGATTTATTTATTTATCTTTTTTCACTGTTCTAAAAATTAATTGTAAGATAAAATTGATTAAAATTTATATTCAATTAATTTAATCTTAATATATACCAATAAATTAGAAATTACAGGAAATGAAACTAAAGTTAAAAAAATCAACAAGAATGATTTAATCACTAATTTATGAAAGAATTATAATATATGATATTTTGTATTCTTAATCATGCTATTGATTGAGAACATGCTTATGTGGAAACGTTATAATTTCATTAGATGACTAGCTTGCTATAGTGATTCAACAAAATTTATGACTCATTATTAATTTTCTCTAAACTTGTTGACATGACTAATGCATGTTATATCTTTCAAATTATCCTAATAAGTGACTTTACTGTTTCAAATAAAAGGTTCAATTGCATTACTTAAGGATCGTATCCACGAAGAACTAAGGCACACAATAGATCTAAAGCAGATGTGCTTAAGCTAGACATATAATTTAAAAGCAATAAACAATGAAACAGAGTAAACAAGTAATTGTTTAGTTGATTAATTGAGGTTGTTAACAGTGAAGAGAAAGCATTATATCTAGGGTTTCAGGTAATCAGGATTATATTGATATAAAATACTTAGGTTGTCAATTTAAGAACTCAAATTCTTATGCAAAATTATTCCAGCATCCACTGTGAATCAATCATATTGACTAAGTCCAATATCTTAGTTGTCTCTTGTTGATACGGATCGAGCGTTGATTGATGCTATTGACTTAACATCGATCGATGCTTTCTTAGGCAAGCGTCAGAGACTTAATCAACATGTTCACTAATCTTAACTAAATCAGCTATCGCATGTTTCTAGAAATCTTAGTTCAAGAGAATCTATTCTGGTGCAGAACCTACCGTCATAGTTGTCCACAATCCCAATATCAGGGTTCTAGTTAGCTAATCTAGAACACAAGCATTACAGGCAATTCTTTAAAGGATATTTATCACCTTAGCAAATCTATATTTGGGGTTATCCTTCATAAACCTAATTAAACCCTAAATCTAACAAGTGAATTACTCAAACATAGCAAAACGAGACATAGTAATAATCTGAATAAACTGTATAGAAAAGAATAAGGTAGAAAAATGGAGTTCCAATACAAAACTCTTCAGAGTTTTGGATCTTATCTACAAACTACTAATAACCCTAAAATTTGTGGTATGAAAATATGAAAGTGTAGAAAAGTGTGTGGTACCCAAAATAATGACAAAGCACATAAATATTAAGTTAAAGTCTGCCAAGGGTAGTTCTGTAAATATGTGGAATCTTGGGCTTCAAGTCAGTCATGACATGCGGCCCGCTTCTCGCGCCTTGCTCTCAATCGACGAAAAGTGATGTTTGTAGATTGATGTTTGACTCTGAATGTCCTATGAGCAGCTACGAGTTTCTCCTATCTTTATCTCCATTATGCTCCAAAATTACAACTTTGTTCCAAAACATGTACGAACCTGTAAATACTCTACAAAAACTTCAAAACATAATTTATAAATCCTAAAACACTTATATAACATCGCTAAAAACTGGTGAAATCCATGGTATATCAACTCCCCAGACTTACCATTTTGCTTGTCATCAAGCAAAACAAGAGGTCCTAATAAAAGATGGTTTGAAAACAGCAGGGACTCACATAATTTGAAATCACTACTCTCACTTCGGCAAATATGAATGGTGAGAATGAATCATTACTAACCGCAGAGATGATTCAATGTGCTACACTCTAGATTAGTCACCATACCATACATCACATAACTCCACTGACAGTGCCTGACATACCCCTCTACTGACTTTATTTCTGTATAAAATAGATGTGTAGTCTACATCTTGGGAGTATCGATCAAGGGACACATGGAATAAAATGAAGCAAGTATCTGGCCCTACATGTAAACATTTGGTTCTTTCTCTCTCTCTTCTCTGAATCTTTTTCTTTTCTTTTCTTTTTCTTTTGTCGATCTTTTTTGGCAAAGTGTAGGCGAATAGTGGGGTCATCGGTAATGTACCTACCCCTTTCTTTCCAACAATGTGTGATCATTCTGTTAGAGTAGAATAATGGGGTCGCGGAAAACATTCCTACCCTTTTAAACCGCAAGAAATCATTTCAATCTTTCATAGTATATAGATGCTGAAGAGAGGTGACAGGGAAACCAGAGACACTAAGTCTAATATCTTCCAGACTCGCAGGAGGACTCCGCTCCAATGTATACCAAGCCTCAAAATAAGCGAGTAGAGTAAATTAAGGTTAGAAGTCCACTATGGTTTCTCCAGACATTCTCAGTAGGTGGGGATGTGAGTAACACGTGATACAATACAGTGTTTCTATCTAATACATCCTTCAATTAATAAATCTAGATGGTGCTAGAGAGTGGTTAGAGTAGTAACTAAATTGTAATAAGATCATTATCCCTTTTTTAAATCAATAAAATTTGGTAAAAGCTTAATAAATAAAACTCAAATGGAACACAATATCAGTAAACCTTCCCCCCCCCCCCCCCCCAGACTTAAATTACATTGTCCTTAGTGTTATTCAATCAAAGTTTGGTAGGTAAATAAATCAAAAGTATTCAATATAACAAGGAAGAACGATATACCTGCTTGTTGGATGTCAGTGTCGATCGACACAATTAAGTTGCAATCGGTCACTGTTGATGATGAACTGTCGATCGATACCGGCCGGTCCTATCGGTCGATGCTCAGTGTAATTGCTGATACTTTTTTGGAAACAAGTATCAACATCTTTTTTGCTCATCTCGAACCAAGTGCAAATGAAGATATTGATTGCTTCTTCACCTTTAGTTACTTCTAGTTGCTGCATGTGGATGGTCTTGTGTGCTAAGTCTACCTTCAACTTAAGTTCCTTCATCCGACTTTCTAATTCTGCAATAGGGTAAACAAGAGGAAAATAAACATCATCTATCTTTTCATAAAACTCATCAAACATTTTCCTCCTTGATATAGAGATGTCATTCAGGAGTTCTTCTATGTTGTCTTTGTTGTATGAACTAGGTGGCGGGTAGTGTATTGGGTGAAGAATTCTAGGCAGATGGAAACATCTTTCATATTGTGGTAGACTCAGATACTTCCCTCCTGCGCTATCTGCCATCTCCAGTATTGCTTATATATCCTCCTTAGAAACATTGATGATCCTTACATCCAGTGTATGTGCATTGCCATCCTCATCTATGTATACTCCATACTCATCATGCTGCAGTATGAGGATCACTATATTTCTCACCGGGAAAGATCCAGGAATGGTGCCTATGAGGATCGCTATATTTATCATCACAAAGGGGTGTGAGAAGAGAGAGGAGCCCCAGAGATAATTTTCTTTACCGTGAAAGGAGCACGGCACGACGTTCTGATACTAGGAATGAGGGATCAGGGGAGGCCAGAGAATCTAAACCTACGGATCAGCAAGAGAAGGAGGTGCCGATGGTGGCGCATATAGCAGAGTTCTCTCAGAAAAAAAGAGGAAACCGTGGAGCTAGTGCATGTCGATGAGGGCTTGGATCTGGCTAATGAGATTCTAGAAGATATGAATATCATCGAGGAAGAAGAAGATATGTGATCTGATATTGGGCTCATATATGAAGTTACGAGCATGGAAGACATTCAAAAATTGGCCCATGATATTAGTTAATATGTCCAGCCCATTTTTATCAAGTTACAAGCCCAAAAAGATTCATAAACAAGTGGTTTCTTTGCTGTCCAAGAGGAGTGACGAAAATTAGGTGATTAATTGCATTGAAGCTTTCTCTCTCTTGCATGCAAGAAATGCTTGTTTCAAGAACATTCTCTCTCCTCCATGCACTAGTTTTATCATTTCCAATGTTATAAATATCTAGTTTTGTGGGCAAGTTTAGTTTCCTATAAAGAAGTTGTAATCTAAAATTTGAGAGATTATTTTTGGAACCTTGAGAGTGATTCTCACTTTTCTTTCAATGGTGTGTAATATCCATTGATGTTTTTGATCCGTCTTGGTGCGTCATATCCAAGGGATCAAACCGATTCATCCTGGTGCGTCATATCCAGGGAATCATCTTCATTGTTGTCTAGGTGTGTCATATCCTAGGGCATTGAGTTGGAATATCGGAGGCTTTCCGCATCCTTCGTGCGACCATTCAACCCACATCCCTTGTCTTTGAAGCTTTACAGTTTCATAGCAGCAAGGCTTATCCCCTTTACCAACT